>NW_017805139.1:99796-119144 GCF_001891065.2 Hippocampus comes
ATATATAGACAGTTTTCTCATTAAGTAACAACAGCATATTTATAATCTGAGTTTGAACAACTATTTGGCACTGTACTTGACAATCTCTTCTTTAGGCTTTTTTTTCATCCAGATAAAAGCCAAAAACTGTAACTGTAACACTTATAAAAACATAGTGAAGGGGGCCACTGTGTGGGAATGTGTGTAGAATTATTTCTTGCAGTGGAGAAAAACAGATGTACAGTAATTCAAGTTATGCGGTCCTTCTTTTCAACAGATCCCAATTTAACTCAAGTCTTACGCCAAGTCCACCCGCCTTTCACTTGCACATTGAGATCAGTGTCACATTGTGTTGATCCATACAGTAGGATGTCTGTGAAATACATTCAACCAAAATAATTGAGGCAAGACAATTCTGTCCTGTGCTAGTAGAGTGGGTTTTTTTTGGTTGTTCTTAGGCTATAGAGATCATTTAAGGTTTTAGTTTTCGCATGTGCATGCAGATGGTTGCTTAGTTGTCATCACTTAAAAATCAGCAGTTGTGCATGTATTTTGGAGGTTTTGGTCACAGTGTACTTTGGTCATGCTGGTTCTAACTTACTGTAACGTTGACCACTGATTCACGCTCTTCTGACCAATCCATTACCAACCAAAGACTGCGACTGCAGGTCAAAGTGGCTCTTGAGCATTTCCTGGCCCATTCTTCTGAGGAGTTGATGAGCTCATTAATCCTGTTACTGCGGTAAACTGAAGATAACATCTAGTCCAGGGGTGTCAAACTCAGGTCCTGGAGGGCCTCTGTCCTGCATGTTTTCCAAGTCTCCCTGTTGCAGCACAGCTGATCCAAATGAACAGGTTCAATGTCAGGGTTACAGCAGAGCTTGCTGATGATCTGATCATTTGAATGATCTGTCTGTCTGTCTTTCGTCTGTCTCTCTCTAGTGCATGCGCACGCACATGCTCATGTAAATGTGTGCATGAATGTCCATATAATACAGAATATCTTTCGATCTTTCTCTCTGTGTGTGTGTGTGTGTGTGTGTGTGTGTGTGTGTGTGTGTGTGTGTGTGTGTGTGTGTTTCAGATTGATGGAAGAATATGAGAAAAAAAAAATTAAGAATGTCACCCGTGTTTTCATGGCATTTACATCTATACATGTTAATCAACTACAGACAGTCACCTTTTTAGGCACCTTTTGAACAAAAGGATTGGAATGGACATGGTGTGAACTTGAAGCGAATAAAATTTAATATTAGGTGGGAAAACCCCAATTGCCAATTGTCCTCTGTAGAGGACAAAAATGTATTTATGTATGTATGTATGTATGTGTGTGTGTGTGTGTGTGTGTGTGTGTGTGTGTGTGTGTGTGTGTGTACTGTTTATGATAAGTAAATGAAAACTGCTCAGTAATGTGATTACTGGACACAGTAGTGATTTAGTAACTTGAAAAGCATATACAGTACATACCCATGCATGTCCAGACAGAAAAATTGTCAAAGAATAATACATTACCTTAGTGACAAAATTCAGCGATATGCAGGTGGAATACATTGATCGTGAAATTTTGATGACGATAAAATTAAATAAATTGGGCATGTGGAGGTGTATACGTGTGTGTGTTTTCCATTCACCCTACACCAGTGGTTCTTAACCGGGGTTCAGTGAATTGGTCTCAGGGGTTCGACGGAGCTTCTGCCATGGAGGTTAAGACACACCCGACTCAACATGTCAATTAGTTATGACACGCCCGCTGGGCCATCACTGGCTGCAGATGATCACATTACATTGCTTGTCCAATCAGTGCTGCGGGAAATTTAGCTCGGTCAGTAGTCAACGTGTGACATCGTGTGATTAAAAAAAAAAAAAATGTTTTAATACATGCTAACTATGTCGAGCAAAAAAAAAACAAAGTGGTCGGATGAATATGTACCACATGGATTCACATGCATCACGGAACGTGATGGGACTCAGCATCCTATCTGCATGATTTGTCATGCCAAGTTGAGCAACTCTAGTCTCGTACCAGCAAAACTGAAGGAACACTTCTTGAATTTTTATTTTTCAGTCATGAAGGATTCGACGAATGTGCAAATGAACTGGTTGGGTTCGGTACCTCAAATAACGTTAAGAACCACTGCTCTACACGCAGACACAAGGTGTTCTGGAGCTCAACTGCAGCTCAAAATAAAGCCGCCAAGGCTGAGGTAGTGATGCTATTGCCATACACAAAAGTGCATCACATCCATATGACAGAGTCATTCGTTAGCTGTCCCTGAGATGTCGCTTGATACAGTCATGAGAATGATGACAGCGAGGAAGTGACCCGAAGGCCGTTTTAGTAAAACCTGTCGTCAATACTGCATAGAACCAGAGTGATAAAATTGAGTTGCAATTCTAAGTCATTCAAGTCTCCAAAATGTGTTGGTCCAGTAGATACACGTAGCTTTTAATACATCTCCCCTCTTTCCTTTCTAATGTCGACACCAAGGTTATGCCCTTGATCGAGGCTGACATATTATGATGACAGCCAGTGTGATGACCACACAGCTGCCTCTCAGACAAAGCCACCAGCAGGAGGAAGGTCTATACTGCTGGCACCATCTGGCACACAGAAGGACCCAAAAGGTTGACTACTGACACCTGAGACATGTAGTCTTGGTGATTTGTAGTTACTGCACCCGTTTCTCGTCTACGACAGGGATTGCTGTGAACACAAAAAGACAATTTCACCCGACAAGGCAACAGTATATCCACCTATTGTCTTGATTCGGAGACAAGCAGCTCTGATGCTTATCCAGACTGAGGAGCAACAGCATGCCTTTGTCAATCTGATAAAGTACTGCAGCAGAATGGCAATTAACCTCCAGAAGCATGACTCAGCATATTCATTTTAGTCGAATGAGAAGTGGCTGACCATGTGGGAGAATATGCCAAAGAGTATTTATAATATGCTCTGAAAAGATTTGCAAACTACTAACTTAGAATGTAAAAATATGAAACTGTTAGACACACACACACACACACACACACACACACACACACACACACACACACACACACACACGCACACACACACACACACACAAACACACTGCATAGAATTTAATTCCATCTCGTGGTTGATTAATAGAATGCAATTACCAACACTAGAAGCAAGCAAAATGCCATCCCAACGGACTTGCAGTCTTCCCTCAAGTGACAAAGTAAGCGCATTGCATTTGTTACACTTGCTGTAGTGATGATTTGAAGAATTACGTTCGCAAAGTTTGTCTCCTTCGTCTATCCGTAGAAGAAAAGTGGGAGCGAAACAATGGCAGCCTCCTGCAGGGGAGGCGCGCCCTATGTAATACAATTAGTGATTACCTAACCTGCAATTACATGAAAAAAATTATGTTGATGTGAAAGAACATGTTTTTTTGCATATAATTTAAATTAATAGTGGGGTTTTGAAATGATGAACATGAAAAAAAAATCAATATTTTTTTACACACTATCCCTTTATCTACTCGTATATTGCCACGGAAATTATGTTTGCACGTTTTCACTGTTGTGATCGTTCCAATACGCTCTCACCTTATGTTATAGCGTGTGAGGGTGATTCTCTTTGCTTCTCATCAATTAAATGACATATGTGAGGGTCCCAAACAGACTTTCAAAAACGGTGTTGTGTTCATCCTGAGTTCACAGAGGACAGAGCATCTATTGACGCACACATTAACAAACGGAAGACTCAGAGCCCTGATTTGACCGAATGCGATGTCACGTAACACAAATCCCTCGGGAATTAATAAAATGAGGTCAGTGGACTAAAGTGACATCAAACATTTATGACATCACTCACATCAACTTACTTTTTACTGTTTTATTATTATGGGCCAGTGCCCCACTGTGGACACAAGGTGTTATTGCAACAGCAAGTCTTGGGCACTCCTGTATTCCATTTGGATTGTATTGCATACTCACTATTTAGAGTGCTTCATATAAACAGTTCAAAATATCTCTTGGAAAACTTTGAGTTTCTTAGTAGCAGCATCTTATAAACTTCGATAAGACCACAAGCTTTGTGTCTGTGCATATAACGTTTTTGCCATTCATTCATTCGTTCATGAGATCACATTAGTGATATGTTGTATTGTACTAATACATGTTTGAACACGAGAAAAGCAAATATGAACCTTTCTCTCTCTTGCAGTCAGGTCGTCTAGACACTCACTATCCGAAGGTATGTGGCCACCATGGCAATGTACTCGACATCAAGTGGAACCCCTTCTTTGAAAACGTCATAGCTTCATGCTCAGAGGACAGCTCGGCAAGTAACCCTCACCACTATTATTCCATCCTCTTCAGCAGATAGTTATTAAGCATGCTTAATTTGAGCTCAACTCAAGACTTCCTTTTCATCTCTGAAGGAAATTAGTCCCAGATATTGAAGACATGCAAATGCTGTATGTGGAACACAATACTTCCTGTTCCCTCACTCCCATCCTTGCCTGATTTTGTGTTACTTGACAGTATTATGCTTCTACTGGTGCAATTGTCCTTTGTCTTTCATAATTATTAAAGCTGAAAGGAATTCAAGAAACAGAGATCGACTAGTTGCTTACTATCAGGCATCTCTGATTGTTCCTGCCTATGGATCATTTCAGTATTACATTTTGAGCTATTATTCACTCTGGACATTTTTGCATGACTCCAAAAATCACGTCACACTGAAGGAATGATAATGTCGCATGTGCTGTCTAGTAAATCCCCTTTGGGTCATCATCGTGCTTCCATCCTGAGCTGTAATCCAGTTTAAATCCGAAAGCAAAGGACTACTGTACACTGGTCACAGGATCTCTGGCTAGATCGTAATAAAGGCCACCGAACAAAATGGGGCCTTTCCTAACGAATAATAATGCATTTCTGTTTCTGTTTGCCTGTCTCATAATGCAGTTTGACATGTCAATGTGACAGGTGCGCGTATGGGAGATCCCAGACGGCGGCCTGAGGCGCAACATGACCGAGGCTGCGCTGGAGCTATATGGTCACAGCAGACGGGTGGGTCTGATCGAGTGGCATCCCACCAGCAATGGCATCCTATTCAGCGCTGGCTATGATTATAAGGTATCGCATCACTTCCTGATTGATATGACAGGCTCACAAATCTCTGAAGGAAATAAGTCACAGATATTGAAGGCATGCAAATGCTGTATATGGAACACAGTCCTTCCTGTCCCCTCACTCCCATCCTCTGAGTCTCGCGTGTGTCCACTAATAAAAATATTTCTTTTTGATGATGCATATGAGAAACCAAAAGAACAACAACAAAAAAAACCCACAATTGGTTATCTTGTTTGCTTCTACACGAATGTCATTTAATTTACAATGCACCGATTCCATGAATTATTGCACGTTTCAAACAACATACATATTTGGTTCCAAGGCTCCATTACACTAATAGTAAACTGCCCATGTCTGTTCATTTTAGTATAGACTATTTTATAAGCAATAGGATCATTCAGAAGCTCTAAAACTGTACAGTGTTGCTGAATTGACAATATGCCACAATAATTCATGCTGGCATTTAAAAACTGTTACTATGAGTGCAAAAGTTCTCCACACCTCCTCCTCTCATTTTGCCTGTGCCACCGGCAGAGCTGGTTTGCACGTGCCTTTCTGCCGCACTAATGAAAAACAGGGTTGGTAAATCACATTGCACATGCTAAAATAATCAATTTATATAACCTGTACTTCCACAACTGGCAAAATAAACTGCCTGGTAATTTTGTTCGGATGACACGATCCTAGTTCAGCCCGGTGAGTAAATCAACATCCGCATCTGTGTGTGTGTGTGTGTGTGTGTGTGTGTGTGTGTGTGTGTGTGTGTGTGTGTGTGTGTGTGTGTGTGTGTGTGTGTGTGTGCGTGTGTGTGTGTGTGTGTGTGTGTGTGTGTGTAAATAAAGTTTGTGACCATTTTTGCATGTTTGCCAGAGGCTGTCAATTCAAACACACTAAAATGAGTTCTCAACTCCACTCACTCATCCCTTTTCGTCAGATCCTGATCTGGAACTTGGAGATCGGAGAGCCAGTAAAAATGATTGACTGCCATACAGATGTCATCCTTAGCATGTCCTTCAACACAGACGGCAGCTTGCTGGCCACCAGCTGTAAAGACAAGAAGCTGCGAGTCATTGAGCCTCGCTCTGGCAGAGTCCTTCAGGTGGGTTGGACAGAAGCGGAGTATTCTTTTATGAACACTCCACTGTGCTTGAATTTAAAATGTCATCAAGAAATGTGGATCATATGTCATCACGTGCATGTTTAAGTGGTTATAAACAGGAAATAATGTACGTACTGTAAAGTTGATGAAGAAAATGTATTGTGCAGGCATTCAAGCTTGGAGCCGTCATCGGTACTTCTTCCTGAAGTTGACCTGTTCACGTTGATCACTGATCCAGTCAGTGATTATAGAAATTTAAAGTGGTAAATACTCATGAACATTGTCAGTTACGTGTTTAGGTCGTTGTAGTGAGCTTTTCAGAAATCAATTCTAAATCAATATCCCTCTAAGGCAGCCGAAATGTATTTGGTCTTAAAAGCATTTACTACACTGCATTCAAGATTCCTTAAGATAATTTTTTTATTTTTTTATTTTTTGGTCTTTACACCAAAAGAACCTCCAAGCTAAATACTGAGAGGTTCACTTTCTTCCATTTATGCTTTTTGACTTTTTTTTTCAATATTGGAATTGTGGTTTTAAAACACTCTTCCCAAGCCTAAACAAGTTTGAGGCTTTTTAGCCTGATGCCCGATGTAATATGTCTCGGGCACTAGAGGAGGCTGAGGTGATCACAGCCAAGCAGGAGAAAGTGAAAAGCCATTTCATTGTTCAATACTTGGAAGATCCCAATGAAAACGAATCCCCAAAGTAGGATTGTTGTTGCTTTTGAATGCAACCGAGATGATTACTTTTGTGCAACGTTATCTTACTGAATAAATTTTACTGATTGAGTTTTAGGTTTATTGATTCCAGTTGGTTAATACTTTTGAGAGTCAAACAGGAAGTCAAGCCAAAACTTATCTTTAGAATATGTGCTATGACACACCACTCGTCCAAACACGGCATTCTGGTTAGGATCGTGTTTGTGGAATATGAAAGCAGCAAAATCCACTCATTTTTATCCATCTGAGGGAGCGGCCGTTTTGTCACTCACTGTCTCACAATGTCTTCAGGCTAAGGTCACGAACAATCACAGCTCACCTGTTTTCTGGGTTTGGTCATGTGACGTTCACAAGCTCAGCTGTGATTGGTCGTTATGGATGAGAAAATGGATGCATTTTGCGACTGAATTCAGATTCCACCAATGCATGGAACTTATTTTAATGAAAATCATAGACTCGACTTCCCCTTGAAGCTCTTCTAGTTAGAGCATCCCGACACTCCACTCAGTCTTTGTGCTCCTCCTCCAGCAAGCCAGCTACAAGAACCACCGGGTAAACCGAGTGGTTTTCCTGGGCAACCTCAAGCGGCTGCTCACCACAGGCGTCTCTCGTTGGAACACACGTCAGATTGCTCTTTGGGATCAGGTCTGTTCAATCTCCATCTGACAAGTGGGTGCATGTGTGCCTGTGTTTGCATCAATATATATGTTGCTCTCCCCAGGAGGATTTGTCCATGCCATTGATGGAAGAGGACATTGATGGTCTCTCAGGATTGCTGTTTCCTTTCTACGACTCTGACACTCACATGTTGTACCTGGCAGGCAAGGTTAGCAATGCCCCCTTCTGTCTCACACTTGAAGAGAGTTTTTGTTGTGTCATATTTACTGTGTCAAAGAAATCGGTATTTTGGTTGCCCAAATAATGTGTAGTGGAATGCATATAATCAACTTTAACAGCAGTGGAAAACGTTTCATGAATTTCCCTACCCACTACAACAAGAAACTATCATACTGGAAAAAATAGAGGTGCTCATAATATAAAAAATACTTAAAAGGTGGTTGTCTTGCCCCCCACTCATTCCTATCCTTTTCCATTTCTATACCCCAGTCCCTTTCAGTCATGGTCATAGTCAGCTAGAAGCAGGGGTGCATTTAAGGCGCAACGGTACGTGTGAACAATGGAAATTAAATATTGCGCTCCAGTTCAAGTTTGTCATCCCGCTTTTTTAGATCAGGCCAGCTTCAATACGAAATCAGGTCAGCCTCTACAACAATCGCTTCCGGGGCCAACTTGAAAATAAAAGTAAGGCATTGATATCCATGTAGTTTTAATTGTTTTGCTTTTGCAGCACGTTGCACAGACACTTCTTTTTTTTTCATGACATGACATTCATATTGACAATTAAATCATAGATAGTTTGTCACTATAACAAATGAGAACAAACAAAAGGGATACCTGCTCACGCTACATTGGCCATGAAACGGTGGCCCAATGCGCATCGGAGAGCTGGCGCCATGGCTTCGATGGTCCTTCAAAATACCGGATGTCCATAATGGGGGTGCAAAAATAAATAAATAAATACATTTTTAAAAAAGGTGGACAGTGCACGGCTGCCTGAGCGAACTGTCTGCTAGCTGATTTCAGGGTCCCAGAATGCAAGTCAGAGGTGGTCAATTAATTTTTCAAACGGGCTGTGAATTGTGTCGAATAGTAATGTAATGCCTTTTCATAAAACAGTACTTTGGATTGTTTTGATTAGCTTTCATTGTGCAGCCTTGGTATAATTATGTTTTTGGAAATAGGAAACAAATACAGAAAAGTGCAGAAAAAACTAAACACATTTTGTTTTCACTATATCATATTGAGATATCTACACATTAATGAAAAACCTTGCCCACATATGCTATAAATTCATCCATGAGGTTGGTGGGTTGGGGAAAAAATGAGCAGCAAGCAACAACCTCTGGTGGTAATTTGAAAACCATACCTAAAATGTTTGTGTGCACCCCTTGCTCCAAGATTTCCAAGACTGCAGTGATTTCTTTCACTTACATGTTGGTTCCCTTCAAAACCTTAGATAAGGAGGAAGGAAAGGAAGGAAATGTGGAAAATGATCAACAGTGTTCAGAGAGTGGTTGGATATCTCTGTTTTATTCTTGGGATCAGACTCAAAATGTCAACTACCGTATTGGCCTGAATATAAGACGGTGTTTTTTGCATTGAAATAAGACTGAAAAGTGGGGCTCGTCTTATATTCGGGGTCTAGACGTTATACCCTTTCACGACGCTAGATGCCGCCAGATATCATTGACGCGAATGCTGAACTTGACTCCCCAGGCCAAAGCGAACCCCTGTCATGAAGAATAAAAATAAAAATAGCGGTAGCATGAAGAAGAAAAATAAAAAATAGCGGTAAGAAAGAAAAGAGAAGAAAAAATAGAAGAGATAACAGAAAATGGAGAAACGTAGTGGCAATCTGGAGAAAAGTGGGTCGGAGAACGGCCAGGTTAATGGGCAACTGAGGAGAAGTTATGATGTCATTTACATTTCAAAAACCAGAAGCCATTCATTTACGAATGTGATTGCACTTTAGTTTACATATTTAAATGTTCAGATATTAAGATTTGAATGAGGCAAAATAATATGCTTTTTCTCTCAAATATATTGTTATAATCATTTGTTTCAGATGTACTGTAATTATTTTCTGTATAAAAATTAATTTGGTGTTCAAAAAGTGTTTTTTCAAACTTGAGTCTTGAAAAAGAGGGGGTTGTCTTATAATCAGGGCCGTCTTATATTCGGGCCAATACGGTATTGGATCCAAAAACGTTGATCCAAGCTCACACATTTGATCATATTTTACTAGGGAGATGGCAACATCCGTTACTTTGAGATCACGACAGAGAAACCATTCATCCAGTACCTAATGGAGTTCCGGTCCCCGGCCCCTCAGAAAGGATTAGGTAAGTGATTTGCTGATGTGTTATTATACATCATCATGATCACTGGCAGGAGCTGATCTCAAAAAAAGTAAACTTTCTCCCCACTTCATTATTAGTCCATTGTGACAGGAGAAGGCGTGTGGATAACAATAGAAATGTGTTTTGTACAAAAGCGGTCTTGTGCAGCAACAAAATTTGAACAGGATGTAATAAAAGATAAAGCAGATTCATGTCAACCGAAAGCTCCCTAAATCTCAATTCGTCCAGTGCTGTCAAAGTTCGTTATACTGTAACATTATTCACTCTCCTTTCCAGGCGTGATGCCAAAGCGTGGTCTGGATGTGGGAGCTTGCGAAGTGTTCCGCTTCTACAAGCTGGTCACGCTGAAGGGCTTGATCGAGCCGATTTCAATGATCGTACCAAGAAGGGTCAGTAAGAAACTTGTTTTTTCCTCAATCTTAATGATCAATCCTCTGCAATGATAGCAATGGCGACTTTTCAAATTAATTCACTTCAAGGGTAACTCACATTCGACCATACTCTTGCTCCACCCCTCACTAATATTTGAAGGAGGCACTCAAAGAGAGAGCTGCCTTGCGGATCATTGGGCTCGTGAGAAGGGAAGGGAGAGGGTTGGGCATTGTCTAGCTGTGTTTTACAAAAGCAGGGACCAACTACGACCAAAATAACTTCTATACTACGACAAGTTATGTGAAATCAACTAACCTAATCAATCACTAACCTGAAAATCAAAAAAAGATATTTCGCAAATGCTACTATTCCAACTCCAATTCACTACGGAGGCATGCATGAGATTGAGACGCCACCGACAGTGGCAGAGCGACTTCGTCAAGATTCTGGAATTTAAGATTTCAACAAACAGGGGGGAGATAGTTGATTTGACAGTGCCTAACACTAAAAGCAGATTTGATTTGCTGTATGGTTCCAGTCAGACACATACCAAGAAGATATTTACCCAATGACGGCGGGAACAGAACCTGCACTCTCAGCCATTGAGTGGCTCAGTGGCATCAACAGAGGTAAGGAACACTTAAGATTTAAAGCTGATTGAAAAATCCCATATGACACTGTTTGTGTTCTGAGTATATGAGCTAAGATATCACGGAATGGGTTCTTTTGTCCAAATAGACCCCGTCTTAATGTCCCTTAAGGATGGCTACCATCGGCCAAACAAGTTGGTGTTCAAGGCCCCCGTGAAGAACAAAAAAAATGTGGTCGTGAATGGCATCGACTTGCTTGAGAACATTCCACCCAGGACAGAAAATGAGGTAAAGAATAATAATTCCTAGATCCCAAAATATACATGTGAAACACTGTTTTTGTCTTATTATTTACTGTACCATCTAAGACAGGTGTATGAAATATATATATATATATATATATATACATATACATATTGTATACAGTATATATGCTGCCAAGACACAATTTAGCAGTGCCATGCCACAGAGGCTAGGCACGAGGTGGCTCTCTCTCTATATATATATATATATATATATATATATATATATTTTTTTTTTTTATTATTAGTTTCTTTCATTACTATTCTGCTAATGAAAGAAAAATAACAACATAAAAAGAAAGAAAAAATAAGAATGGTAATAATACATTCAAATTGAATGAATGTCACCCAATGAACAAATCATATTTTCATTGTTTTGTAATATCATTGTAATGAACCATCCTATTATCCTCTTTTTTTTTTTCTTTTCCCAATGAAGCTCTTGCAGATGTTCTTCCGGCAACAAGATGAGTTGCGGAGGCTGAGGGAGGAATTGAGCACCAAGGATGTGCGAATACGCCAACTGGAGCTGGAACTCAACAACATGAAGAATTTCAGCCCCAACATTTGACCTCTGACAAAGCTGCCTGCTTTGCCTCTAGTTTGGACCTCCCAAACGCTTTGAAGCCCCCCTCCATGTTTGACCTTATATGTCAACCTAACTCCAGCTGCCCCACCTCACATATACTACATTGTCACTGAACAATCTTTTTTTTTTTTTTTTTTTTTTTTTTTTTTGCATCAAGGTACCGCAATATTGTAATAAAGACAAATATATGTTCCAGAAAAGAGTAGGCGGTCATTGATTGCCACATTGAGGGAAAGATTGCGATCAGTAAAATTTTATTTTACATTGTTATCAAGTCATTGGATTGGAAAATGTGATGAATAGTTGCACATTTGCACCAAATACAGCCAATAGCTTCTCCCCACCAAGTACTGACAAGCAACAGCATTTTTTTTTTAATTGAAGCCAAATTTGTGGATAAGATACAATTGACACATATTTTTCCTCAAGGCCTTAAACAATACTGCAGCTTGCTACTACACCATCATCTCAAAATGGCCGACATATACTTAGGTACAATGTGTCTTACTTCTTCCCAACACTGACACGATTGCTCAAGTACAATCTTCTTCTGAGGAGAGTCAACAGCGAACAAGCAGGTATGAACCCTGGGGTCAACAACTCAGCCTTAAGGGACCTTTTGCTGGCACTTATTTGGTTTTAGGGCTAATTACAGGGATGGGGGTTGTATTATACATTTGCTACTGTTTATTTGTTGTTTTTCTCTTGCTGTTCCTGACTATGTGGCTGAGCAAGTAATGATTGTGATGATTGATAGATTTCACTGAATGTTTACATGTAAATGATGCAAGATTGTCATGGAAGTGGCTCATTTATGGCTTTTGACAGTGTCACTATAATTGCAGACAAGGTAGATGTATAGGTAGTATTATACTCTCAATCACTAATCCCTTTAGTTGTTAATTTAAGACATGTTTACTAATAGGAAATGTCTAATTTTTCTCCGTCTCTAACAGTAGAAAGACATGCTAACTTTAAACCCCATATTTGAAAAGCTTGTATACCCTTCTTCTCTTTTGACTTAACATCCGTAAAATTGCCATTTTGTTTTTTTTTCTTGGCAATGAATAATAAACATCTTCAAAATATTCTTGTCATTAGTGGACGTAGAACGAGCAAAAGATATGTTGGTTACAGTATACAGTGTGTGTTACACGAATGAAACGTGAACCAAGAATAAGTTTTAGTAAAGGGTGATTCTTTTACCCAGTATGATCACTTGTGTGAATTATTGTTTCAACTGAGCATCATCATCTTTTATTGAACCTCGTTCAATTGTGCAAGGGGTGGACTGTACCTTATTGTGTAGTCAGTTATCCCAGAAAAGTTATACTGAAAGTATGAATGGGAATATAAGGTACTGTACGGTGAAGGGAAGTGGGCATCTTGTGAAGTTGACTTGTGAACATGCTGGAAGAGACACAGAAAATAAAACGTCAAATAGAATACTAGTGACTTTTTGAACTTTGGTTTAACAGCTGTTACAGGTCCTCTTCCAGCCGGATGCAGTGACATAAAGGCCAATTGAAATTTACTGTAAATATATGTCAACATTATCCAGGCTACATGTTAATCCTAATCTTAATAGATGAGGAAGAAAATGATCATGTTGCAAAAACCACAAAGGTCCAAATATAAATAAACTGGTTTTATTGTTGTAAATGGCAAGAGGAAAATACAATTTGAACGATGACTGATGAAGGCCAATTTGACCATGATGTATAATGTGTATGTATACATGTAAATTTAAATACTATAAGTGCAGTTAACAGTTTGCTGCAAATTTATGCAGTTTTAACATTCATGGACCAACCAGCCTTCTCTGTACTCTCAGCACATTTCCAAAGTGTGGCAAAGGTTTGTAAAGAATATGGACAGACACACAGAGAATTCTCATACTCAGTTCATTATGATTATGGAACTATTATGCTTAAAAAGGTCTGTTCAAATCCAAGAAGTTCAACACTGCCCATTACGGGTAAAGTAGAATACATCATTCATATCTTATTACAATGTATAGTTTCACATCAGTTATACAGTCGCTGTCTGCTGCCATCAAAGAGAATACAAAAAAATAGATTTAGTTAATATTTACAAGAACACGTAACATCCGAAATATCAAAGCTTGGGTTTTGACAAGGGTCGACTTCTGCTATAATGCCTCAGGGGGTCCCCCACAGCGCACATTTCACACCAGAGATAGCATAGTATACATCGTTTATTTCGAAGAAATAAAACGAGAGTGCAAAAATACGATGAAGGGAGGACAAAGAAATGTTCTGATGACTGGAACCCAGCTCACATATGTGTGCTTCTCAGGAAGTATAATCCCGCCAGAAGCTCAAACACTGACCCACTTTAAGAGTCACTACTCCCCCCTTACAATCAATCACCAGATTTCACTGCTAACAATATTGCGAACATACTGCAGAGATAAAATAAACAACCTCACAGAGATCTGTGCTGTCGTTTGTGTTTGAATGCATTTTGAGTGGTGCTTTGGCCACGTCCTCTTTATGACATGCCAAAGCGCCAATGTAATTAAAAGCCCTTTATACCCTTAAAATGCACCGCTTGTTACCAATAAACTGGCAGAGGATGTCAGAATGCAACACAATGCTATTTAATGAAGACCCACACTGTCCATAATGTGAAAATACGTCGGCAGAAAAATATTTTCCACACTAAAGGGCGCACCAAAAATTTTCAATTTTCTTCAAAGCTCACCGAGCGCCTTAAAATCCGGTGCGTCTTTTGTATGGTCATTACGGTAATAGTCGACTCCAAGATGGCTCCTTCCTGGAGACATGCTTCCAATGTTATAACTTGCTGTTGATTCAGTGAACTGTGCCGCTACTTTATTAAATAAGTTTGTTTTGCAGCTCCGAAAAAAGGAGAGCTGTGGTGTTAATTTTATAAAACAGTCTCAACAAATACAGGTACGTCTTTGTCTGTCTCCGTGCCTTCTTCCGTTCGACTCGAGAGGCGTTCATTACCGCCTCCGAAAAACGTAAACTAACGATTACTTCCATGAAACTACAAAAATTGAAAATATATCAAAACTGAAAAGCAAGCGAGGATATCACAAAATAAATTCTATAGCCCCCTCCCCCTACAGAATTTATATGGTGATTTCATCATTCATCATCTGTGAATACACAACAAAGGAATAAATAACTATGACTGACACTTGTGTTATTTGACTTCAAGAAGGCGCCGCAAGAGTGGCTGCCTTTACAGCAGCTCCTATTTATTTTGTTCTTCTACTTCTTCCTCTCATTACTTTGCTGCTGTGATGTGGGATTTTCTCAATTTTTACACTATTAAAGGTTTTCTTATCTTATCTGATCTTACTGTTGGAGCTACGATAAAGGTAATGCCAATGCGTTTTTCGGAGGCGGTCATGAACGCCTCTCGAGTTGACCGGAAGGAAAGAAGGCACGGAGACGGACAGAGACGCACCTGTATTTGTTGAAAAAAGGAGAGCTGTGGCTGTGGTTTTATTTTTTATTTTTTCAAACGCAGACTTTATTAATGGTTTTCACAGTCTCAACAAATACAGGTACTTTACGTCTTTGTCCGTCTCCGTGCCTTCTCTTCCGTTCCACTCGAGAGGCGTTCATGGCCGCCTCCGAAAAACGTAAATTCATTCTTACTTCAATGAAACCACGAAATCACAAAATAAATTCTGTAGGGGGGATATAGAATTTATTTTGTGATTTCCTCACTTGATGTTCTGTTTTGATGCATTATTTTCAATCTTCGTAGTTTCATTTAAGTACAGTAATAGTTAATTTACGTTTTTCAGAGGCTGTCAAGAACGCCTCTCAAGTTAAATGGAAGGAGCGTAGCACCATCTCGTGGAGGCATTGTAGATTGCGCCATATAACGCGAAGCGTCCAATGTATGAAAAAAATTTACAAAATAGCCATTCATTGAAGGTGCGCCTCATAATCCAGTGCGTCTTTTAGTGCGGAAAATACGGTAATTTCGTACGTCACATGCATTCACTGCACAAGCACTGTATTTAATTCAGTAAAGAACCAAGCCTCATACTTATGTCCACAGTCATTTTCTTGCTCATCCATTATGGAACACCATGAAAACTAAAACAAACCTATTCCATACTATTTCTAAAAAATATTGACAGCCATCACTTTGATTCAAACATTCAATGAATAAAATCTAACATACAATGTGCGCTTTGTAAACCAGTAGTAGATAAATCAAAGATGAGTCCATCACACAACGTAATGCTCTTCTCTTGTCACTCTCTCCAGTGATCTTCTGTCTCACTCTCCGTCATATGGCATACATGACTGAAACCGCAAGTAATCGTTCACAAAATAAATCCATACCAATATTTAACAGAAAACCTAAAGGTTTAAATGCAAATAAATACACACACATATATATAAAACATGAAAGATTGTAGATTTTTGTTGTCATGGCATACAATCAATGGTAATACAAGTGTCAGTGCATCAGCAAATTCGTGAAACTTTTTTTTGTTTCGTTTTAATCACTATGTGGTGTTATTTGTGGTGTTATGAATGAAATGCAATGAAATTGCATTTCATTGCATTTATTTATGGGAAGTGTACAAGTCAGTGTCTAAGTGGCCCCACGCAGCGCCAATACTGGTGGTAATGTTTGATGCTGGATTTTTATTTTATTTATTTTTTTTTTTGTTTTAAATATCCACAGCAATCAGCATTCCGCCCGTAATGAGTTACCAATTCAGTGATTTCCGTAACAAAGTACAGACAATCCATAATGGCAGCTGTGACAACACCTTGTGCATGACAAACATAAGTCGGTTAAATGTTTCAGTTTAACTTGCAATGAAATGCCATGTGAAGTTTGACAACAAACCACCAAATGACGACACAAGATACCTCTTCTTCATAATTTGACAGTAAAATCAAACATCAACAACACCAAAAAGGGAGATCACTTATTCTGGGCTATTTATGGAATGCCACAAGTGGCGGGCCGTGCGTTTCAACCTTTGGCCTTCAGTGACGTCACATATATACACAATATAGGCTCGTCAAGCAGCATTTAATTTCAGGAGCATTTAAAACCATCAAGTATGCCTTGCAGCAAAATTTTTTATCTGGCCCTCCGTCCATTTGACTTTGACACCCCTGGTCTAATGTATGAAAAAAATTTACAAAATAGCCATTCATTGAAGGTGCGCCTCATAATTCAGTGCGTCTTTTAGTGCGGAAAATATGGTACATTGCACGTGTTTCCTTCTACGTCCAGGAGGTACCTCCCACGATTTACCGTTACAAACGGCGTATTTGGACTAGAACGAATTTGGTGAGTCAAATCGGAATTTCAATGGGTTCACTGTAAAATATCACGTGAACACATTTCGAGCGTGATGTGTCCAGTTTTATTTCACACTTCTTGCATGCACTATTTCTTCAGTGTATTCTTGACTCAGCGGGATTTCAAGGCCACACAGTTCAGCTGGAGACATTTTGTATTTTGCGAAGCAAAGAGCTAATAAGTTGTGGTGTCAACGTGATCGTGGAATGTAACAATATGGAACATGACGGCCAGTTTTTTCAGCTGAATATCTTTGTATGACAGTAAAGCTGCTCAAGTGTAAAAATAATCAAAACAATTTTTACTTGAGTGCTAAGTTATTGGTGTTCAGATACCAAGCGCTTCAAGAGGAAACAATGGAGTACCACGATATTTAACAATCTCTTAAAAACAAAGGGCTGAGTGAACGATATTTAGAGCACATTGCAGGAAGGTTTGACGTAAAGGATATATCATGTTGACCTGGTTTTGAACACATTCATTTTATGGTTCTCGTGTAACACTCTCGGACCATACTTTGTGAGAACCACCCATATCTGAACTACTATCGGGTTTCGCCTAAGATCTAGACATGCATTTTTTTGATTGTTTGATCCATTTTAATGTGAGGGGCTTAAAATAGAGATGTAGTCACAAACGGGTTTCATAAAAACAGTGAGAAAACGCCCCAAATATCTCTTAAAAGGTTTGTCCTTGCCTCGTTTACAAAATGTGTGTTGGCAAAGTAGTTAAAAGTGGACTGTAAAGCGCTTCAAAGATCCACAAAGGTGCAGAGCCTGTGATGAAAGGGCAAAGAACCAAAGCTCTGCTACTTAAGGGAAAAACACTTGGTTACTGGGAAGAGACTAGGACATACAAGTGCAAACAGTTCACATTTAACTCCAAAATGACCCTCAATCGTCATCATCGTCGTCTTCGTCTTCTTCATTCAGTTCTCGTTTTCTCTTCTGACCCCAATCTTGTTCTAATGGAACAACAGTCACATTGCCAGAATAATTTTTACATTTTTTTAAAATGTTTTTTCATTCAAAAAGCATTTTTTTTTTTTTTTTTTGTGAGGCAATCCTACTCACGTTCGTCCTCCTCTGCCTCCTCCTCATCATCTACTTCTTTCTCATTCAGGTCATCCTCATCTTCTTCCTAAAGATCAGATTGTCTCATTACTTCAAAAAGTACACCTGTTTTCATACATACAAGGATTTTAAAAAATAATTTCTATGACAAAAAGATTTTATCACAGCAAAAACACTACACTGACTGTATTTTGTGAATTCCCTAAGCAGCTTGAATTGTAAACAGAGAATACCAAAAAGGACTATTCTATATATTAAAATATTTCAAAAATAATTCAAGTCTCACTTCTCCACTGAGGGCCCCTTCTTCATTCTCCTCCTCATCGTCATCACCCTCATCCTCCTCTTCTTCTCCCGACGGTGCATCATCATCATCATCATCATCATCATAATCCTCTTCGTCTACATCTGGGCAAAACCAAGGGCTTTCAGCAAGTTGTACATGTGTCCTATCAGTTCTGTATAATATTTTGAACGTTAACATATCGTGTGTCAAACACACCATCCTCATCTTCGTCGCCGTATTCCCAGCCTTCTGCGTAAAGCTTGGTGTCAGAATCCGATGTCTCTTTGTCGTCTTTGTCATATCCGTCCAGATAGATGAGCTGTGGTAGTAGCTTGAAAACATTGTCTCTGTATTCGCTCAGGTTTGTCACCTCACAAGTGTACAGCTCTAGGCTTCTCAGGGTCCCCAGTTCTTTCTGTCAGAAGCAAGAGTCTCATCAGCAATGCAAGCAACGTTTGTGGCGTACAACAGCTCCATTTTACAACTAATGTGTTATGGAATATTGACTTATGATGTTTGTATGCAAATAGTTGGGTATTTGAAGTGCCTGCCCTGAAAGATTATTACAGTTAACAAAACAAACAACAACAAAATAACTAAAACCGGACAAACGATTTACTGAAATTAAAAAACAAAAACAAAAACAAGAGTGCTTTAAAAAAAGGTTTTAAAAGGCATTAATAGAAGACGTAGAGGTGTAGAGGTGTGAACCGACATCTAGGTGAGGATGCAGAGATGAAAGTGGACTTTCCTGAAAATTCCGGAAAAAAAAATTATATATACTGTGTGTAAATATATATATATATATATATATATGCATGTGCACTATAGGTAAGATCGGGCCACCCGAATTTCGGGTCGGGTCGGGCCTAAACATGTCAATCATTGCTTCGGGTTCGGGTCGGGCTTCTC
>NW_017805139.1:119243-119599 GCF_001891065.2 Hippocampus comes
CGTAAAAAGAACGCACGGCCTGAAATTTTCCCCGTCCAGTCTTAAAAAAAATCCGTCAATGATGGAAAATTGTCCGCTTATGTAACCTCTTAAGGAACAGAAATATAAAAGATGTAAATGTTTATCCAGTCTTGTTTAACTTAGATTTCGTTCCAAAAGGCAGGCTTTGTTATCAGAAATCATCCCTCCTCGTCCCGAGTCCTCACAAATAAAATATGAAATCTCGGGTTTGCTTCGTGCTCGGGCCTGCAAATCAAGTTAAGGGATCGGGCTCATGCACCCTTTGTGGTTTCCGTTCTCGCCGAAATTTCGAAATCTCAGAGATATGGCGAGGCCATGAGAATGCGAGGCGAGGG
>NW_017805139.1:119842-181635 GCF_001891065.2 Hippocampus comes
TTTTTACGACAACTGTCTTGTCCACGGTGTCTTTTATTCGTTCCACTGGGGTTTAGCAAATGTGTTGATAAAGAGACGAAAATCTCTACTGTTACTAGTGTTAGTGTCTCAACATGGCTACGCTCGTGAAAGCAAAACAACGAACTCAAACGCGTCTTCGTTCAATGTTGTCAACTAATATCCGGATTAATTTTAGGCAAATTTTCCTCAATTGTCCGGAGAGATTTTCATAAAAATGTGAAAAACCCGGAATTCCGGGAAAATACGGAGGACTTTCATCTCTGAATGGTTGCCATCGCAATGTCCATTAAATCCCTGATAAGGACATTAACCTGCTCATCTCATTGTCATTTTCCAACGAAAACAATACATGAAACTACCAATTCATAATTTCATAGGTTTTGTAGTCAATTTAGAAAAATTTACTGACACATTTCTTTTCCTTTGCAATGCCTGAGGTCTTGACCATAAAGGCATTCGAATCCCGTAACATCTGAAGGGGTTGTAAACGCTATTCAGTACTCCAGCAACTATATTTTCTGGTTTGACAATGTTTCATAAAAAACAAATTTATGACGATAACAGCTGTTCATATTATTACACATTTCTATTGTTTGAAATTCGGTCATTTCTGTCCTCGGAATTCTTGATATTTACTTTTCAGAAAAGCTGCGTGTGCTTGCACGTATAATCTAACTGCTAAGGGTGCTGTGCATTCATTTGGACCATTGTAAAGATTTTTTATTTTCATTTTTTGACAGGAAATACTTGAGACATTCGAAGGGTGGACATCAGGGCGCAGGGTTGTAGACAATTTCATTACAATGAACATTATAAAGATAATGAGTGAAAAACACCGGAATGAAATTGTAGTAATAATAACAATAATAATAATAATAATAATAATAATAATAATAATGAAACATTTTTTCCATTACAATGATAATCAAGGCAAATCATAAAAATTTAATGAGTATCGACATTCGTTACATTCATATTTGTTTTGGTTTGATCGAGTGATTTGTCACTACCATTTCAACCATTTTTAACTCACCAGTGGTTCAATGGTGCTGAGGTCTTTAATCCTGTTGCCGCCTAAATTGAGATGAGTGAGATTGGGGCATTTCTCTACCAACACTTCCAAGCCTCCTGATATCTTGTTATAGCTGAGTTCAAGCTGTGCATGATTCAAACCATCAGAAGGACACACTCTTAACAGGTTATTCATGTAACCAAACCAGAAGAAGAAGAAGAAGAAGAAACCAACCTTCTTGAGCTTTTTTAGCTTCGGCAAGTTGGCGACTGTGGTCAGACCAACCCTCATTGTGCTCAGAAATACCAGCTCCTCAAATTCATCGGTTAGACCCTCGAGCTTGCCGTCATTGGAGCAACAGTTGTCAAGAACAAGCTCTTTGACCTACAGCGCAAACACATGATAGTCTGGTTATCATTTGCAAATCCAAAATGATCAATGATTAAAGCAAAACAAATAACATGAAGCTAAAGAAGAATCATCCTCACAAAAGATTTTTGGGACCCCCTATGCTGAATTAAGTGTTAATTAATAGCACAAAGCATATTTGAATAGCTCTAATCCAGTGATTCTCAGTACAGTACTGTATGAGTGCCACTGGTGGTATGCAGGCTCCTTCTGGTGGTATTCGAAAGATTCTAGTACAGTTCAGTTGTATTTAACATTTAAGTGCAATACGGGTACCTTGAAGCTTTAACATCAGTTTGTTCCTTCATTTTTATCATTTTTTTCTGAACTATTATTTGCAAAATATTTTAATCAAATCGTTATTTAAGTAGCCCCCCTTTTATATCATTACAGCGGCTTACAATATTTGATATCAATTTTAAGACAAAACCTCATTTTTGATGAACACTCAGGCCTACTATGCTATATACATATACTTGTCTTAAAGGGGAGTTTGCGATTCAAAAAATGCTTTTCATCATATATTTTATTCCGTCAGTGTGACCTGCCTGCAGAATATCATTAAAATGATTTTTGGGAAAAATCATCCCACCCTAGCCCCGTATTACGCCTGTAACATCATTTTAAAACATGTCACGCCACGAAAATACTAGCCTATTCGAGACTGTAGTTCTTTAAATGCGTACACACACACACACACACACACACACACACACACACACACACACACACACACACACACACAAATACATACATACATACATATATAATAGTGTTTGACGATGTTGGGATTACCAGTGAGGGCATGTTGCGCTTGGAATACTGAATGATTCGATGTTCCTTGTGGTTTGAGACAAATGAATCATCAATGTACACATCATACATACATATATATTACAGTATACACACACACACACACACACACACACGTATGTATATGTGCGTGTGTGTGTGTGTGTGTGTGTGTATACTGTAATATATATGTATGTATATATGTAGATGTGTGTGTGTGTGTGTGTGTGTGTGTGCGTGTGTGCGTGCGTGCGTGCGTGCGTGTCGCTGATGGTGTATGGGTACGATAGATTGTCTTCTGTGGGGACAGCATGGGATCGGTTCTCACTCAGTGACGGTATGAATGTGGCTATGAATGGTTGTTTGTCTCTATGCGACTGACTGGCAACCAGTTCAAATGTAGTCCGCCTTTCGCCCAAGGTCAGCTGGGATAGGCTCCAGCACCGTCCCGTAACCCTGTTAGGATAGGCGGTGTTGAAGGAAGGAAGGAAGATAGATAGATAGATAGATAGATAGATAGATAGATAGATAGATAGATAGATAGATAGATGGGCTAGGTCGGTAGGTCGATCGGTCGATCGCTATGTATATATAAACTGAATTATTTGTTTTTTACAATAGATGATGAGCCAACCAATTATTAAATGAGATGAATGATAAGAAAATGATAATTACATTCGAATTAATCAATTTCACCGAGAAAGTATCTCAATAAATGTAAACAACAACAAAAATCACAAAACTCTTGGTAGTGGTCAGATTAAAGGCTAGGCAGTTTTAAAGATGTGTGAAATAAATAGATCAATTTTAAAACAAGTCTACTTTGCTCACCCCTGCTTTCATGAAATGCTTTGCTTCGAGTCGTGTATTGAGTAGGGCACTGCATGATGATAACAACCTGATCAAATACAGTAAATACAGAAAGTACTGTACTGTGAGTTGAGCGGATGGATATTCACATGAGTGATGAGACCTTTGAATGTGACACCAACCAGCATCGAGAACCGGAACACAGACCTCTGTGATATTATTCCGCTACAGTTATTCTTCTCGCGATTATTTGACTCATTCATCATTATATAAATCATACATTTATTTACGTATCCTTATGAAAATCGGTGAACTTCATTTGTTATACGGAGCAGAGACGCGTGTGAACGACTGAGAGGCACGTTGGTCCGAAAAAATCGCAGCCAAACATTCTAGTCCACTGGGTCATTTGTCAGTAGGAGGGGCAAATCAGGAGGATTGCGCCGCAGCCACCTCGGCAAACGTTTCTTCCTGTTGTTTACGACAAACAAAAGCAGATAGCATCGATGGGCTCCTATAGGTTGCTATTTATAACCAGATATAAAACTGCTCGTCGTTTGAATCGAATAAAACCCGGCGTTCGACTGTTTTAAAATCGGAGCTTTGATGGGAGTAAAATGGCGGCGTGTGTCCTGCTTCTAGAAACCACCACGCGTCGATGTTAAAGCGAGGCGTTTTCTAAGGATGGCTACGACCCAGTGAAAATGGCACGACAGCTTCAAAGAAGTACCCAGCTGACACCAGCACTAATGCTTGCGAACGGAATGAGAATGGCTTAGTACTTTCTCTATGGTTGAAGGCGAGTACGAAAACGGTGTTTGCTAAGCAGAGTTGCCCTCCAATGTTTGCGGTGCACTACAGTACGACTCACCATCGCACTAGTACAGTAAGTGTTGAGCCGCGCTAACCAGGGGTGCTGGGTGGAGCAGGAGAGCGACACCTCAAGGTTTTCAGAATTCATTTGTCATTACTTTCGTTGCGACATGGCTCAAAAACCGTTATTTGATAAAAGGCAGCGCAAATGTATCGTGTCAATACTATACGAGCAAGAACGAATACGAGCGCTTCGCAGATCAAAAAGTTACACTTGTATGGCTTCTCGAGCCGCTTGCCTTGTTTATATGGCCCCACCACGGAGATGGAATTGACGCGCCGGCAGCACCTGTCACTTGTCAACATGTTCGCAGCATGACGTCCGCATCCCCCTCACACTTGACAAACTTTGCATCTCTCTCTCTTTCTCAAACACCTCAAGAACGCACCCGAAAGCGTTCACCCTCCTGTGAGAAGCCAAAGCGATGGTACGCATGCTAACTTACGTCTGACGGAGTACGGTTCCGCAGTTCCAGGTGAATTCTCTTCTTCATCTCCATTCTGGTTCAACGCGCCCTTTGATAGACACTTTTAATAATTAACACAAACGCTGCTGGCACCTCCAAACCAAGGCTGTTGCAGTTCATTCAAACTTGATCCGCTAAGGTGGGCGGGGTGCGGGTCTGAGATTGTCGTCACTGTCGGCCAATGAGAGCCGCTGAATTTAGGGCGAGCTGATCTACAAACGCACGAACCAATGGGATGCACCCCATCAAACTGGGTGGGGTTTGCTGTCGTTTCTGACTCTTTGATGTTCATTCTTTTACTCCAGTTACACTGAAAAATGACCCCGCAAGTGACAGTACTGCAAATAAATAGATCAAATAAAATACAGCAATCAACTAGTACATACACAAGAAACATTAAATACAGCAACAATGGGGATGAGATGCACACGACTGGTACTACGTCAAAAATAAACATTTTGTATGTTCTCAAAAAAATAAACAGGTGAGAATGGGCCTTCACCAAAATTGAGACCAGATCCTCCCAACTTTGAGGCTGATTTGCTAACAAGCGCACCCTACTGCCCTTAATAATTTATATTCTGCGTGTGTGTGTGTGTGTGTGTGTGTGTTAGGGTTATAATTCAAGTCACTATTTGATGAAAACGTGTCAGCTAAAAGTGTAAATTCTTTTTTTATAAATGAAACTCTCTGAAGTTCGGCAGCACATTGACCTCGTGGTTTGCCTCACAGTTGTGTGGTTCTCTTGAATTCGGTTTAAATCTTGCTTTCTTTCATATACGTTTTGAGGATTTTCTTCTTTTACTCCAACATTCCAGTCTACAAAGCGGGCAATCATTTCCAAGACCTACTCAAATATCTACACTCTCCCTTTATCGTTTGCCTATTTACACTTTTATTATTATAGGACAGCTACAGCGTCTTCTTCCTTCACGAGTGCGTCGTTTTGTGGTTCAATAAATTTGGTACACGTGGAGCCTCAACACGTTGTTCCTCGATGAACACAGCAGAGGTCGCAGTTTTTACTTTGCAGGGTGTCAGTTAATGCAGTGGTCCCCAACCTTTTTTGGCTTGTGTAGCCCGAACTCATTGGTGATACCCTGCATGAGTAAGCCCTGCGCGTTTATGATCCTCCAAAAGCAGAACGTAACACAACTGATTATGAAAAGAAACGTTTATTTCGTTAATCTGAAATTTCATTCTAAAGCATTTTTTTGTCGTTCCATTTATTTATTTATTTTCACAGTTTGGCCATAGATTTTGGTAGCCGTCACAGGCGAAGGAACACAGCAAATCTCTCAACCCATCCCCAACGCTGATCTATGATGTTGTAGCACCCATTCCATTGAGCAGGGGCCTCTGGTCCTGAGCCCACTGTTCATGTAATCTTCACCTCATAGCAAGGGAAAAAAATCCTCAATCCCATTGAAGGATATGGTGGTAGTCACTCCATTCCATCAGCATTCATCAAATACTCCAACGAATTCATATTACTGTATGCACGACTGTCTGAGTCTTATGTGTTGTGTTGTGTTATTTTGTTATTTTGACTTCAAGATGGTACCGCGAGAGTGGCTGCCTTTCCAACAGCTCCTATATTTTGTTCTTCTACTTCTTCCTTTCATAACTTTGCTGCTGTGAATTGGGAATTTCTCCATTGCGAGACTAATAAAGGATTTCTTATGTTCTTGAGATATCAATTTTGACAATTGCAGACTTTTGCATATGATTACTTACACAATTAAATCATGCTGACATGTTTTGGAAAGCACACCGTTAGACTGATAATCAACTAATAAGTTTAGATCAGCCAAGATTTTTTTAAGTACAGGAGGACAATGCAAATTTTGCTCAGGGAGGCCTTTGAACGCTGAACCTCGCAACAATGAGGCAAATGTTCGAACCACTTAAACACCTAAATGCCCTCAGTATTTATTTGTGTAAAATTAAAATATGACAGGGCCTTAATATTTCCATTCAGGTCACTGTATCATAAGGAAACTGCACATTTACAAAAAAGTTCTCTCCCACATTCACCCAAAATAAGCATGTCAGGTCAACCAAAGATTCAAATTCCCCATAGGTGTGAATGGTTGTTTGTCCATATGTGCCCTGCGATTGACAGGCGACCAATCCAAGGTGTACAACACCTCTCAGCCTTAAGCCAGCTGGTTTAGACCCAAGTGAACCAAATGAGGACAAGGAATAAAGAAAATGCATGTGTGTCCTAAAAGCATGCACTGTGGCATTCAGTGATAATGTACCACATATAGTTTGGGTCACAGGTGAGTAATGCTTTTATTACCCTGTTTACACTCACTTGAACAATAATTGAACAAAGTATTATAGTTGACTGGACTGATTTCAAAACAAGTAATTAATTCATTTGTTTTGTACATGTACTGGTAACAATGCGATGAGATGATTAAACATTTTCATGGATTCACAGTCATAAACGGCCCTCTGAGGGAAGACATAACTCCATGACAAAATTGAGTTTCACACCCCTGTTGTACGGCATCCTTGACTAAACTAACTTAAAAGTGCCTTTAAATAAAATATAAGAAAAAATATTATTATAATTATTATTGAAGATTAGATAAAATTATTCAACACTTACACCAGGCTGTATCTGCTCCAGCCTCCCCATGAACCTGAACAGGAAGTGGATATAGAAAGTGAGTGGGTGGGTGGGTGTCCTTGGGCCATTTTGAAGACCACTGATCACAGCCAGAGGCACATCAAAAGTATGCATTTTGTTCTGTTCTTTGTTTTTTTCTTTAATTGAAATACATACATTTGGTCTGTCCTCAAGTTGCTATGAATTGCACTTCATATTCTATCATCCCGAGTACATCTGGCCTTGAGTTTTGTGTCAACAAAGCACTGCAGTGCTCAGGAGGCTCTCTTTTTATTTGGATTAAAGGGCAAATTTATTGAGTCTGACAGACATTACTTGAACTTCTTACCACACTGTAATTGTCCATGTAACCTCATTAGGGAAATCTGTATACGAGTATGGTTATTATCAGAAGACCTACATGTGACAACACAAAGGACATTTAAGCAGCAAAAATAACCCCATACCGCAGTTTGTTCATAATTCTTAATGTAAAATTGCAGCTGTTGTGAAAGCAGTTGAACTGAGAATAATTGTGGTTTGTACATTGCCTCACAGTCAAGTGGTCCAAGGTTTGAATCTCGACTCAGGCCCTCGTATGCGGAGTCGGCTTAATCTCCCCATGCTTGCCTGCCTTTTCTATGGGGACTTTCCTGCCTCCCACATTCCAAAAACATGCATGTTAGACTCTTAGTTGTTCAAAGGTATGAATGTAAGTAATGGTTATTTGTCTATACATGCACTGCAATTGGCTGGCGACCAGGGCAGCGTGTGCATCCAAAGTCAGATGCAAGACGCTCCCGTTCACCTATGGCCCTCATGAGGATTAGCGGTGCAGAAAATGGATGGTTGTTTGAGGAAGAACTCATATGAAGACCACAATTTCTTAGGCTGGGCTGGGGGGGTGTTGCTGACACTAGCAGTTAAGCGTTGAAAATGTAGCTTTATCTTGTGTACATCCATCAATCATTTTTTCACAACCACTTGTTCTCATTAGGGTCACAGGTGTTCTGGAGCTGACCCCTTATGGAAAGAAGTGGGGTACAACCTGGACTGGGCGTCATACAGACAATCAGTCACACTCACATTTACACCAATGGGCAATTTAGAGTCTTCAATCAAGTCATGTAATATCCATGTTTTTAGAAAGGAAGGTGTAGCTGTCACAACTTACATACTGTATAGTTAGAGAAAATAGCAACAAATAGGTCTGATTGAAACGTATTCAAATGTGATCAAAATCACCTGTCTAATGAAGCCGCACCAATGAACAATGACTGAATCCATTCCAAAAGTATTCCATCTTGCATTCTTTTGAATCAAGATTTCACAGAACTGCAGAAGCATTCTGTATGCACTTGTTGGAAATCGATTGTACCACAAGAGGGTGATATGAATCAAGACACATGCTCTACGCTACTGGATCGAAATGTGATCAGGCTATGGAAGGAATACAAACAAAACTGAGTAAAATCACAAAAATCACAAAGGTGCCTTTTTGCAGATAACGTGTTTTAGGGTATGCCCGTGTTGTTTGACCCAAAAATAGCGCTAATCTCAGTATTAGACAAAGTGATTTCCACTTATGGAAACATGAAACTGTTTACCTTTTCCATTCATTGTTTAACTGGATTTTTTCCCCCCGCGACCCTTGTGAGGATAAGTGGAACAGAAAATGAATGAATGGATGAACTTGATTTTTAAAGGCACTTTGACAAAATCATTGTGGAAATGTCATCCACCCTGAGCCATTCCATCAGGAAACTAGCCATGGATTTATTGATGTCGGATAAATGGAGTAGAAAAATCCCTCTTGCGTGTTGCACAAACGTTTAGTGAAATATCCACATTCTTTTCTCAAGAATTCACCCGCCAGGAAAATTAAACCAATGTGCATGTGCAAGAGCGATGGCAGCTCTGATAAAATATGCAGTGAACCATTATCATCTGAAGACATTCATTATTCATCATAATTGATTTTGTCAGGTTGGAGACAGTTCCTTGTAATGCAACACTCATCCAGGACAGAAGGACGATCAACACACAGTAGTCTCCTCCCTCCATCATGTATCCCCGACAACTGCTTCCTGATCGCTCGGTTTCTTTAAATATCAACCTGAAGCTTTTTAAACCAATGAATGAATTGTCTGCTTTTGAGTGCTAGGTACAAATGTCCATCCATCCATCCATCCATCCATTTTCTGATCCGCTTATCCTCACATGGGTCGCGCGGCATGCTGGAGCCTATCCCTGCTGTCTTCGGGCAGTAGGCGGGGGACACCCTGAACTGGTTGCCAGGCAATTGCAGGGCACACACAGACGAACAACCATCCGCGCTCACACTCCCACCTCGGGACAATTTAGAGTAGGGGTCCCCAACCGCTGGTCCGCGGACCGGTACTGGTCCGCAGGGCATTTGGTACCGGGCCGCACAGAAAGAACTTGCCTTAATTCCGTTTCATTTATTTCGGAATACGAAAGATGTTTTATTTTGAAAAATTACCGGATTCTCCGTTACATCCGTCTGTGTCAAGTTTGACACACGTCAAGCCATGCTTCTCCGTCACGTGACCGATTACGCTAAAAACAAAACGCCAGAGCTCGCAAAATGAGTAAAAAAAACTGCTGGAGATCGCAAATTACGGCGGCCTTAAAAGTATGTTCGAGACAACTGGATTGAAGTTATGGCTGAATACTCTGAGATCGCCACAATAGCACTGTTGCTATTTCCGACATCCTACCTGTGTGAGGTGGGGGGGGGGGGGGGGGGTTTCTGCAGCAACGGCGACTATAACAAAATTACGAAGTAGACTGGACATAAACCACACACTTGAGGTGTCATTGTCTCCTATTACCCCGAGATGGGACCGTCTGGTTGCAGAAAATCAAGCTCGGGGCTGTGGTGAGTCGTCATTTTCATGCACTTTGAATTTGCGTTGTATCGTATTTTGAAGGCATTAAACATTACCATAGCGATCAGAGTGTTGCGACCAGATTAGACGCTCCTTGTGTTTATTATTATATTTCGAAAACACCACAGTTTTCATGCAGCTCATACCATATTATTTTGTTGTATTATTTCCACCACACCTTAAATGCCGGTCCCTGAAAATATTGTCTGACATAAAGCGGTCCGCGGGACAAAAAAGGTTGGTGACCCCTGATTTAGAGTGTTCCATTAACCTGCCAGGCATATTTTTGGGATGTGGGAGGAAACCGGAGCACCCAGAGAAAAACAATGCAGGCAATATGCAAAATCCACAGAGGAAGGCCAGAGCCAGAATCGAACCCTGCACCTCTACAGTGTGACGCCGATATGCTAACTAGTCGACCACCGGGCCACCAGGTACAAATGTCACTTAATTTTACATTGAATCCATAGCATTGCAATTATTGTGTACGTGCAAGGAAAACAGCAACCCCGATCCTTGTCCAAGCAGCTACTTTGGTGATCAGTTGGTGTAGCAGCTCTATATCAGAGGTTTCCAACCTCAAGGGCCTGTTTTAGATGTTTCCCTCCTCCAGCACCTACAATTCAAATGATAATGATCATTATCAGGCTTTCAGAGCTTGCTGATGAATTGATCATTTGAATCAGGTGTGTTGGAGGAGGGAGACGTCCAAAATAGGCTGGATAGGGGAACCTCAACGTCCATTTTTTTTTTCCAAGATGGCACCTGAGTAGGCAGCCGTCGGCAAGTGCTCTTCAAGAGCCTTGCGTTTTTTGTTGTTTTTGTCTTTTGTTTGTCACATGGTGTTGTTGTTACGTCGTGTGGACCTGATGTGGACTGTTTTCAGCATTTTTGGCCACGATATTCGTCAAAGAAGAAGAATCTGTGCTAGGTGGGCACACGTGTACCAGCACTGATTTAGATTGGGAGGAATGTCGGCGCCATTTGACTGTCGTTGCTGGACAGCTCCGGGGCGCTTGTGTCTTGCGCCTGAAATAGGCAGCATTTTCACAGCCCCGCTTTGTTCAGCGGAAAGGTCGGTGCTGATGGACAGTCTGCGGCTGGATGGATGCATGGCTTGAGGAGCCGACGATGAGAAGAAAGGAGCTATTACTGCTTCAAACAACAAAGTGAAAGGAGGAAAAGTGGTTAAGATGGCACAACTGTCTGTTTTATGAGTTGTGTTGCATTATTTTGTCATTTTATGTTAAGTGTTCTTTTGATGGCGGCGCGGGCACCTGCAGCGGCTCCTCTTGTTGTCTGTTGTCTGTTTAAGAGAGAGGAAATTTCATCTATGCTGTATACATTTGACAATAAAGTTGTATTTGATACTTGATACTTGATAATGGGTTTTTGCTGACATAACTGTTGCAGAGTTATATACAGTGTCAGTACCAACTGCATGCTATCCTGATCAGCTAATTTTTAGAAGACATTAATTGAGTGAAGGATCTTTACTCAGCAGTTGCTCCCATTTTTAAACTCATGAAAGCAGCAGCTTGATCAAAACAAGTTACATGTAATTTAAAACAAGCTCTCCCATCGCCAACCAGCTCTAGTTGGAAGCCACCATTTTCAAGTGTGTAAACAGTCACTGCAATTTACATCAAGAGAGAGCATGCGCACACAGGCTATTCCGATTGAAGTGTGTTTATATGGAGCATTTTCCTTCGGGTTTGGCATTCAGTTTCATTCTAATCGGAAAGAGAAAATGAGAGAGAGACAGAGAGAGAGAGAGATCGATAGATCGAGAGCTTCTGTAGATCAACTGTGTCGTGCAAAAGAAACACACGCGCCAATGCTGGTGCTTGATAGAATTCACAACATCAGGATCCATAATTACATATTCACTGTGTGCTACTCTTCAGCAGAGTCCTCGTGTTAATTATGAGCTAACAGAGCATTTGACACAGATCTGATTATCTCAAGTACATACACTACTGCAGCAGATAAGATTCCTATTCTCTACGGCAGATTAAATCCATGTTACATGAGTAATGTTTTTTTTTTTTCCTGTGAATGGAGCAAAGGCTTCCAAAGATCCAGAACGGACTTAGAGTACTCTGTCTGAGGTTCAAAAGCACCTAAAAACAAGCTTTGCCCACTGGATTTAACTATGCATCACGTAATCATCTCATCTTGGTGTTGTTTGTAAAACTCAGTGCCATCACTTTTGTGTGTGTGTGTGTGTGTGTGTGTGTGTGTGTGTGTGTGTGTGTGTATGCGTTTCTGTGTTTATTTCTGCTAGTGTTGTGGTAGGTGCTTGATAAATACAGCCAACTGAAAATAACTGACCGTATTCAATAACAATAACAGTAATAACAGTAGGCTACTACTTTCTTTTCTCTTCTTTCTACCCACAATCTTGCTGCTGAAGGCTGTAAATTTCCCCAGTGTGGGACAAATAAAGGATATCTAATCTAATCTAATCTAATCTAATCTAATCATCTGAATAATCCTCTTCAAGTAGGCTACTAATCATCTGAATAATCCTCTTCAAATATCAACAGTGACTAATATTTGTCTTTGTGCAGCAGACAACATAAGCATAGTGGTCCCATTTGGTTGGCTTGATTCTTGTCAAATGGTAAACGGTAAATAGGCAAGAATGTAATGAGTCACGATGACACAGCCCAAAACAAACGCAGTAACAGATGATTAGATGACAGATGAAAATAGAATGAATTAAACAGCAGAAGTCGCTGATACTGTAGTGGTAGACTCGCCTGACTTGTATGCGGGCATCGTGGTCTCGGTTGCCACTCAGTGACGGGATGGATATGGTTGTTTGTCTTGATAAACAGCAGGAACTCACGTTATGAGGACCTGGGTTAGGGATGATGGTTTTGCTGAAAACCAAAGTATGATAACTGGGTCTGTGTCTTGGACGCTCATTTATTAATATTCTGAAAGGCGATGTGTGGGGTGGGGGAGTTGGGAGACATCAATACCTGCTTATAATTGGTTGGCATGATTCGAGGCTGGTGTGAGTCAAAACAGAGTATGTGATGAGAGTGCACATGGGCGCTGTAGCTTAGTTGGTCAAAGTGCCTGTCTAGTAAACAGGAGATCCTGGGTTCAAATCCCAGCAGTGCCTTACATGGAGTGCAATTACGGTCTGGCAGCTGATGACTGACAAGTTTTGTAACAAAATATTTTCCTGTGTTCTTTGCATATTTATCACACACAAAGGTTTCAGTTCATCAAACCAGTTTTAATATCATCCATCTCTCCATCCATCCATCCATCCATCCATTTTCTGATCCAGACACAAGGGTCACGGGCGGTGCTGTAGCCTATCCCAGCTGTCTTTGGGCAGTAGGCGGGGGACACCCTGAACTGGTTGCCAGCCAATCACAGGGCAAGTTTTAATATCACACAGAGAAAACCGAATGAACAATAAAATGATTTCATTGGCCAATGGAATTAAACCTATCTGGCTCTATGTGAAATATTCACTTCTTTTGATTTGATGCCTGCAACATGTTCCAAAAAAAAGCTTGGACATTTACCACTGTGTTACATCACCTTTCCTTTTAATAAGATTCAATAAGCATTTAGAAACTTAGGACAATAGTTGAAGCTTTGTAGGTGGAATTATTTCCCTTTTTGCTAGATGTACATTGTACAACTTAGGTTGCTCACCACTATAAGGTCTCAGTTGTATTTTGCGCTTCATGTTGCTCCACACAAGTTGTTGATGGTGTAGTGGTACACCCGCCGGACTTGTGTGCGGGCAGCGTGGGATGGGTTCCCACTCAGTGATGGTGTTAATCTGGGTGTAAATATATTTGTCTCTATATGTGCCCTGCGAATGACCAGTTCAGGGTGTAGTCTGCCTTCCGCTCAAAGTCAGCTGGGATAGGCTCCTGTGACCCTGTTCAGGATAAGCGGTGTTGAAAATGGATGATGGATGGATGGATGTTGCTCTCCACGTTTTCAATGTCTCTGTTCTGCTTGCAGGCCAGTCTGGTCCTCTCACTCTTGTACTACAAAGCCGTGCAGGATGTAGCTTGGCTTTGTCTTATTGCAGAGAAAAAGACATTGCTTGGATAGCAGCATATGTTGCTCCAAAATCTGTATGTACCTTTAATTATTAATGATGCTTTCACTGATCTGGAATGTACCCTTGCCATGGACACTAAAACATCCCCATAACATAGCAGATGCTGTCGTTGAAACTTTGATAACAATCCAGCTGATCCTTATCCTCTTCAGCCTGGAGAACACAACGTCCATGATTTCCCATAACAATTCAAAATGTGGAGTCGTCAGATCACAGCACACGATTCCACTTTGTGTCAGTCCATTTCAGATGAACTCAGACAGAGAGAAGAAGGCAGTGTTTTGTTCCCTTGGCATAGTAGAGTATATTGTAGATGTAGCAACAAACTTTGTTAACTGACAATGGTTTTCAAAAGAGTTCCTGAGGCTATGCGGCAATATCCTTTACACAATGATGCAGTGCCACCTGAGGGATCGAAGGGCAGTCAATGTTGGTTTTCAGCCTTGCCGCTCACATGCAGAGATTTCTCCAGATTCTCTGAATCTTTTGATGATGGACCGTATAATCTATTTACCCTCTGGCTCCTTTTATTTTTTCCCCCTAAGGGAAGAAATCAAGACGGCCTTAGATGAAGGGGTAGCAGAAAAGACTGGGAAAATATGTCAGACTATGTGCTTGATTTATTTGTTAGTCTGTTAGTTAATTGATAAATGTGTTTTTCCGGAAAGCCAGGAATTAGCACACTGTACAGCACAGATGTTAAACTCAAGGCCCAAGGACCAGATCAGGCCTCATTTCATATGGCCCACCAAAAAATCAAATGTTTTAACTTGGGTGATCCTTGCTAAAATCTGAAAGTTTCAAATTGTCATGTGTAATAAATAATAATGTGATTTTGCAAGAATTTTGCTTACCCTTTTTACAGGAACAGAACAAACTGTTATTCTTTGATTTCTGCTTTTAGACCTAGTCTGAGTTTGATGTTAGGGTTTGGGTGTGACCCCAAGAGCACGACAACAGGCAGGTATTGTTGAAGCCAACACTTGGCGTAGTTTATTCGAAGAGTCTTCGCAAAGTCACTCAGGAGGAAGCACGAGGAGTCCACAAGGAATTGTCCACACAAGGAACAAGCAGCTGTAGGAAATGGCAACAAAGTCCACTGGCGTGGTGACGGTACGAACTTGCACTGAGGAATGGTCTGTGAGTCAATATGTACCAGTCCAAACGAGCAGATAGGCAACAGGTGGGTGATGAGCTGACGAGTCTCAGGTGTGAGGTGCAGAGCACCCTGGCTGAGGAGGCTGCCTGGCTGGCCCCTCCCTAACATTTGACACGCCTTGCTTTTGTCTTATACAGTACAGTAATCCCTCATTGGTGGTTAATGGGGACCAGAAACCCCCCGTAAAAGGTGAAAACCGTGAGGTAGGATCTCCCCCGCCCTCGATATTTTCATGTATGTATATGTGGGTACTAGCATGTTTAAAATATGTAAACGGTATTTATACTTAACATATTTGAGACAAAAAGTACAACAGCACATGTATTTATTTAAACCTTCAATTATAAAACCTTACACAGTAATTTAACAGTCATCGACATTACCTTCTGAGAGCGGCAAAGAGGCTTGTGTTGGTGGCATAGAAGGTGGTTCTTACCTGACTTGTACAGACTTTTGGTTCACTCTTCTGCTAGAGGCACTGACGGTACAGCTGAGGTTTATAATTGGAGAAAAACATGGTGATGGGTAGCGCTATGACATTCACCTTGTCTCCTTATTAGTTGAAATAGATTCAAGGTTTTTTTTTGTTTGTTTTTAATCAGACAATGGTCTTTTTTAGAAAAAAAAAAAGAAACTTTTACCGAGCTGACAGTTTCGGATGTCACTTCAGCCTTCGTCTGAGCTGTCCCTGCTTTCTTGTGACCTGTCTAAAAAACAGCTGACCGGGTCAGGAAAACTTCAAAATAAGGCTCCTTGACCCACTCAATCGAGTCAGACCCCTGCTGCCATGAAGGGACAAGCGCATTGCTTCAGTGGCGGCAAGGGGTTGGAAAGCAGCTTCACAATTTTTTAAAAAAAAGTTATTGTGAACATTACACTAAGATACAGTACGCAACAGTGTGACGAGACACAACAAGTGAAGGTGTTGGGTGAGGCTGCAATGATGCGCAGCCAAGCAGCTCACGGGATAAAATCCATTCGTGCTCTCGTTGGTCGATGTTGTGCCGGGAACCAATCATGCGTTTCCTTTGTGTGGCCGTGTACAGTACAATACAGGCATGTGCAAAGCCTCTGAGTCAACTCATCTCAATGTTTGACAAACCTTCACCCTCACGCATGGACATGAAACATTGCTCTGTTCTTACTCCCTCAATATGTTCAATTTTTTCAATTAATTTGTATTATTTTAAAGTGTGTTTAAAGACATTGAAATAATAAGTGTCATACGTGCTCTAAAACTGGTTCTCAACCTTTTTTCAATGATCTGCTTTCCATGAATTATATTTAGACATAGTATCGCAAGCAGAGAGTTCAGTGCCTTTTAGGTAAGATAAAGCAAGTAAGACTCACTGAATCAAAAATAATCTAAAACAGACATTAGATGCTATCCTTTTGCTTTCCAGGAAATGAGACCACTTAAAGGTACTCAGCCACTGCTTCCTTTTACAGAGTGATAGATTGGAAGTTAAAAAGCTGAGGGCAACTGATGTGAGAGCTCTGTCCTGCAACTGCCTGCATGAGCTCACTAAAGTATTACTGACAGCTCTCACGCTGATGTGGTGCCCTCGGTCACTCACCAACGCAAACTACAACCACAAAAATCAACTCATCTTCAAACTGTACCTGCAAAATATGTGATGCAGCGTTTGTATAGCATCTCATTATATTGTGCAGGTGATCACAACGTGACTTGCTGCAATCTGACAAGTGTTTTAACTTGTGTACATCCATCTATTCATCCATTTTCTGATCCACTTATCCTGACAAGGGCCGCGGTGGTTGCTGGAGCCCATCCCAGCTGTCTTTGGGCAGTCGACAGGGGACAACCTGAACTGGTTGCCAGCCAATCGCAGGCCACTCATAGACATAGAACCATTTGCGCTCACACTCAAGGACAATTTTGAGCAGGGGTGCCCAACCAGTTCGCGAACTGGTCCAAAGTCGATCGTGGGGGGAGGGGGGTTCTAGCAGGAAATGAATGAAAAAAAAAAGATGTGTGTCTGTGTGCGTGTAATTAATATTCTATATTTTTGTGTTACTGCACACTGCACCTTTAGCAACCTCTCAGTTTCACTTTCACAAAGAAGTTTTTATTTAAAAGTAATAAAAATAATACATTTATTATGTCATAGCAGCAACTTCATAGCAGTTATGTGCTGTAACTTTTTTCTCTCTATTCCACTCATTTTTGCAAAGCACTGTGAGTTTCCCTGTGCTAGACAAACATATCTGCCTTGCCTTGTGCAACCACATTATTTTAGTTTTTTATTTTACCTACCTTCACTTTTTTTTTTTTTTATGAACGTGCTTTTCATTTTTATACCCTCAAACACTTACATTTCAACAAGGGGTATAGATAGTTTATATCAACTATAAGTATTGCTTTTTATTTTCAGAACAGTATTATTGTAATTTTTTAGAAGTCTTGCATAATTACAAAGTAGTCAGCCATGGAAATGCGGGACAACTTAACAGTGTCTCGACATTCTTTTCCAAGATCTTGTGTCATACAGGTCTTCTGCTCTGTGACCTGACATTTTTGTTTATTCCATCTCGCAGATTATCTCACAAGATTTGGCATCAGCATTAAGAAGGCTTGAATTATTTAAGCGTTTGGTAAAGTGGCCTTGGCTGCCTCATGCAAAATACATTAGAGCACCAAAAAGAGCAACACAGTTTCCTCCTTGCTCTTAACAAAACATATCCACAACCTGAAAATCTTTAGATAAATTCTGTCATGATCCAGTTATTTTTCATTTATGTGTCCTCAGTCGTAATGGTAGTGTGGGTAGGTGGATCCTAGCGTGGAGACCTCATCTCCATGAGAGCTAAGCTCTTAAGTGCAGGAGAAAGAGGAGATACATAGATGCTGGACTGTTGCCTACTTGCCACCAGTTACCAGTGTCCAGTGTTTTCATCCTTGCATTGTAGTGTGCTCGTTTGTCTGCTCAATTGCAGGGGCAGGCGATGAGTTTCAGACTTGGGCCTTCAGTGGGGACAGTAAATGACCTAATCCATCTCTTAATAACACCATCATTTGACAAAATAATGTACTCAAAACACACACATTCACGTTACTTGCATTACCGATATAACATTTTATTAATAAAAATTGTTGATGTGTGTTATTGTTTAAAATAGTTTAAACTAACAGTGATCTTTTTTTCTCTATAAATTGATTATGATCTGGTTACTGGTTTGGTCCGTAATGTCTAAGAAAATAAAGTGAAGTCTTGATGATTGTTTTCTAGAATAAAAGCAAATGTTTTCAAATGTCTCTTTTGATTAAACACAAAAGGCCAGTCTGCTTCTATGGATGACTACAGAAATCAGATAATTCTTTTTTTCGTGAGGCTGAAATCGGGGAATTTGGACTATTTGTAATCAAACAATGGCTCTAAATGATTAATGGATTATCAAAATGGTGTTGCTTAATTTGATGATTGTTGATTAACCAATTAATTAATAAACCCCAAAAGAGCATGTTTGTTCAACAGTTAACATTACATCATGCCGGAATCAAATCCGCCTCCTGCCCGAAATCAAATGGGGTATAAAATTGGTATACTTCAACACACCCGCAATCCTCGGGAGATTAAAGAGTTCAGATGGATTCTTCCTGTGTTTATGAGGAGTTGGCAAAGAAATGTGCCATTTTGATTGGTTCGTTGAGTTGTCGTTTTATCTCGCGATATCACAAATCCTTGCAGCTCCAAGCAGACCCTTCACTGCGCGGTGTCAGTCGCTGTTGTGCACCAGAAGCGCAACGTTCTGTTTGTCCTCGCTGGTTGCTTCTGTCGAGCGTGAAGTAGGAATCTTTTGAACTGCCCTGCAGAGGAAAACAACAACTGTTGGCGTGGCCGAAAAAGATTCAAGTCGGCACCTTCATCACCATTGATGCTGCAGGTAAGGTCGCTAACAGCACGTCTTTTTGGCTTCCTTTTTTACATACTCACATCTATGCACAGCTAGCTGGATCACTCTTGTATTTAACGAGCTCCTCACAAAAAGAGAGAGGGAAAGGAAAAAAACCCTATCGCCAATTGTCCTCTCCCAAAACATATTGTTCTTAGTAATCACTTTCCCGTCCCGTGTATATAACAGTATCGAGTACATCGGCTCATGATAAACGAAACTACAAAAAGAATGCAGTAACTTCAGAGCCCGACGTCCTCTTGGGATACGAAGCCACCCTTAGCTTGTATGCTAACGAGTCGTTTGATTAATCTAAACTGGTTCACTTGCTGGGGCACAGTGCTCCCTTGTTCAGTTGTGTAATTATCGTTTTTGTTATTGCTGAAGTTGTGAAGCGGCTACACAAGGAGGCTCAACATTTTGTCATTTCGGATCCATGCCAGCAACTATGTGAACTTATGCACCCTTTTTTATTTACTCCCCGTCAGAATGCAGACATTTTGCACGGTTTGGGCTGTTGCCTTATAATCTCTTATCATCCTGATCCGTCACTTTTGCAAAATCCACGGAATGCAGTGCAATCAAAAACTGCTCGCTGATCTGTTGCTTTCCCGTTGCTGTAAACTGCGATGTACCTCACTGACGTCGACTAGTTTGATTGAGTTTTTACCTTTGTAAAATACCTCAAAGCGGTATTAAAACGATACGCATGGCAAAACCCTAGAGCATACTAGAACAGATGTACTGAGTCATTTGTGAAATGTATTCAAATGGACAGCAGTAGTGAGCATTTTAATACACTTGCCAGGCTTCTCATGTTGGTAATACTGTGGTACAAAGGTCTCCAAACTTGGGCCCGGGGGCCATATCCGGTCCGCGATCCATTTTTCAGTAGCTCGCGACATGACAAAAAAAAAGTGACATTTGCAAGGTTAGTAAAAAGGTGAAGGTGGGTAGCATGGGAAAGGAGGGTGTGTGTGTGTGTGTGTGTGTGTGTGTGTGTGTGTGTGTGTGTGTGTGTGTGTGTGTATATATATATATATATATTCATTTTCCGATCCGCTTATCCTCACAAGGGTCGCAGAGGGTGCTGGAGCCTATCCCAGCTGTCTTCGGGCAGTAGGCGGGGGACACCCTGAACCGGTTGCCAGCCAATCGCAGGGCACACACAGACGGACCACCATCCACTTTCACAGTCATACCTAGGGACAATTTAGAGTGTTCAATCAGCCTGCCATGTATGTTTTCGGAATGTGGGAGGAAACCTGAGTATCCGGAGAAAACCCGCGCAGGCCCGGGGAGAACATGTAAACTCCACACAGGGAGGCCAGAGCCTCATTCTTGGTCCAGTTGCCTGTGCCACCCTGTCATTTTTGTGAACATTGTATTGTTATGTTTTGTGTAGTCTTGTTAATTGTATGCACCCTGGTTGTTTAGCATTTTTAAAACAACAATGCTGTGGTGGCTTGCCTTTTGCATAGTCATGTAGCACTCGTACTGGAACCTTCTTTGGGTTCATACACAATTGTGCTTTTGGCTTTCATTTGTAATATGTTTTTGTCCTGTCAAGTTATTCAAAGCACTTTAACAATGTCTCATTTACCTACTGAGAGCAACTCGTGAGTCATTATCATTAGTATCTTGCTGAAAGACACTTTGACATGGTCACAGGGGCTCAAGATTTAAACCGCAACCTTGGGGTTGGGAGATGACCGCTGTACCACCTGAGCTATGTTGCCATCCTTTTATTTTGTTGATGCAGCAGTTCTCTGGAATGATGATCAACAACTAGCTCCAACTCCAACGCTCACTTCGCCTCAGTGGTTGAATTGCCGTGCGGGCAAAGAATCTAAAACATGTCTTAACATTTACACATCACTTACCTTCATCCTTTTGTGTCCATCAAGCAGATTCTTGCATTTTGATAATGTAATGTGGTGTGTGGCATTTCTCACAGGTTGCGATTTAACTTGCGGTGGTGGGTGGAGTGTGACATTCCGCTTGTCTCTGCATTATAAAATGACAATTGTGTGGCTTCGCCGCAATTAGTTTGATTTAAAATTGTGGTACCTCTACTTACGAAGGTCTTCATACAAAATTTTCAAGTTATGAAACATCTCAACAGGCAAATATTGCCTCTTGTTATGAAATAAATTTTAAGATACGAAAGGTAAAAATACAGTCTGGGCTGCTCGTCGCAGCTCACAGTTTCCTGAATGCAACATACTTATAGGTGCTCTGCCATTGGCTATTACCGAGCATCATCCTGGCATCCCATTGGCTAAGAGGGAATTCTACCGTACGTGTCTGTGTGTGTAGATAGATAGAAATGTGTATATGCAGCGTACTCATCATTCGTTCATCGGCCCATGAGATGTTCTGATAGGGAAATGTGAATCACCCAGAAAAAGTTCACCAGGCGGGCGATCGCTAACTATGCTGATATTTGCCTTGGACATTTTCAAAGGATTGTTAAAAGCTGACAAAACAAACGTCCTTGGATCAGTTCTTTACAAATCACCAGGCAAAAAACACTCCTGCGAGAGAACATGGACTAAAGAGGGCAAAAAAACGATGACGATGCACTTACAGTAAGTTAAATGACCATTATTTTTATTCTTTCCTCTGTTCTTTGTTTTTTTTTACATAATGCACAACTCTCGTTTATTATGCAATAATCTAATCGCAGCATGTATTTTTTACATATTTGGATGCGTTTTTATGCTTTAGGAAACATTTATGTCCGAATTTGGGGGGGAAGGCTTGGAACGAATTAGGGCATTTACATGGAAAATGCGTCTCTACTTACATTTTCGACTTAAGAAATGTCTTCCAGAACCAATTAATTTCGTAAGTAGAGATGCCACTGTAATTTATACTGTATCCCAGTAATTATATATATTCCTATTGTGCTTTTTTTTATTCCTTGAAACTGTTTCGAGCCACCATGAGCCAAGATGTAAGTTTCAAATTTTCAATGATTATTTCCAACTTTCAGTGATTATTTCATATTTAGCATCTTTGTACTGCAATTTTTAACCCCTTATGAACATATTATAACTGGTTGTGTAAGTAGTGCCCCTTAAAGAGATGAGACAACTGCAATTTTGATCAATGGTTCATTTTACCTGGGAGAGACTCCCCAAATCCAAGAAATCACAATGTATGACTGTTTCTATTTATATTCTTACAGAAAATAAATATTTAGACAATCAAAATCTTTATCTCTAAGATCAGTTGGCAATTACAGTGGTCAAATGTTTCCTGTAGTTCTTGACTAGAGTTGCGCACATTGCAGCAGGTATTTTGGCCCACTCTTCCGTGCAAATCTCATATTGTCTTTGTCTTTGTAAGCATTAATATATCATCCACATTAGACTACTGGTAACAGAAACACGCATATGTGACAAGGACAGGACCACCATAACCTGACTGGTGAGGGAGGGCAGCAGTTCTGTGGATGTTGTCATGGGTTGCTTTCTGACTAACTGGATGAGTCCGAGCTGTGTTCTTGAGGTCAAGTGCGGCCACTCCCGCGAAGTGTCACCGCTGTTCCATGTTTTCTCTATTTGTGGAGAAAGGCTCTCACTGTGCTTTGCTGGTGTCCGAAACCTTTAGGAATGGAATTGTAACCCTTTCCCAACTGATAAATGCGAATTGCATTATTTCTCATCTGTTCTTGAATTTCTTTTGATCATGGAATTTTGTTGCATCATTTTGGGATCTTTTCGCCGAATTCTTGATTGAAACGTTCAAGAGGTAATTAGGTTTGGGTGTGGTCAGTGAAAATGAACTCTGCTTTCCAGAAGTCCCAAAGGCAGCTGGGTATGGCTCCCGCTTACCTGCCACCCGAGTGAGGTCATGCAGGACAGAGAATAGATGGACAGATGGATGACATTTGTAATTTATCCATCCATCCATCCATTTTCTGTTCCGTTTTATCCTCACAAGGGTCGCGCGGGGTGCTGGAGCCTATCCCAGCCGTCTTCGGGCAGTAGGCGGGGGACACCCTGAACTGTTCGCCAGCCAATTGCAGGGCAGAAATTTGTAATTCATTTTTTTTAATTGGCTCTGCAATATAATGGAGGAAGACAGATAGCCACATATCCGGGCTAAGTTAAGATGTTTTCATTACAATGCTGAATCTTTTCTGTTCTACTGAACGGACTATGTAACTTTCTAACATGAAAGTTTCATGTTTATTGTGTTTTGACAGCTACTGCTCCTATTTTATTTATTGTAGCAGACGACACGGCTGAAGGTTGGCATACTTAGAGCCTCCACCTTAAGATTTGATATTTGGACCCTACAAATTTGTTTCTGATTTTCTGTAATACGTTGTTTTTGTTCTTCTTTCAGGGCAGTTGTGACCATGCGTTGCCTGGCTGCTCGAGTCAACTATAAGACCCTCATTGTCATCTGCGCCCTTTTCACACTCATCACTGTGTTACTGTGGAATCGCTGCTCGAGTAACACCTCCCTGCGTTTTTTGCCGCGAGCTGCTTTGGGGGCCCCAAGTCCCAAGGAGGGGGATGCTAGTAGCTTCAGCAGCCAGCAACACCCTCCACAACCTCCAGAACCTCCACCTGTTGTAGGTGGAAGCAAGTATGAGGAAATTGACTGCCTGATTAATGATGAATCCACGGTCAAAGGCAGACGTGAAGGTGGAGAGATCTATCTGCCTTTCAGTTGGATGGAAAAATACTTTGAGGTGTATGGCAAAGTGGTGCAGTATGATGGCTATGATCGCTTTGAGTTTCAGCATAGTTACTCAAAGGTTTATGCGCAGCGAGAGCCCTATCACCCAAATGGGGTTTTTATGTCATTTGAGGGATACAATGTGGAGGTCCGTGACCGAGTGAAATGCATAAGTGGAGTGGAAGGTAAGGCTATTTGCTTGATGTTGTTTTCTGACTGGACCGCATGTGCATGACTTCAGTTGTTCATTCACTGTTAAATTAGATCTTAAGAGCAGTCTCTAGATGATTACATGATATTCAATTGATCAGTATATCAATTAACAAAGCTCTTGATCTTTAAAGGTCTCCAAGCAACATTCATCTCGGTGTACAAAAATATTGCAGAATAGAACCACAATATGAGTTTTATATTACACAATGTTATGTTTTGCGATTTTAGGAGTGGAATAGAGCTGCTACCAGTCAGCCACCGTGCTCTCCTCCCAAGATGTGTCACTGCCCAGTGCATGTTCAACATTGACAGCTTGTCAAGAAAAAAAAGAGACAAAATGAGATGTGAACAAAAAAAAGAAACACATTTAAATACAGTCAAACCTCGGTTTTCATCCATAATCCGTTCCAGAAGGCTGTTGGAAAACCGAAATTGTTCGAAAACCGAAACCACGCTCTTTTTTTTAAAAAAAATGTTTACTGAACACGTCTGCTCACAATGGAAAGCAACACGAGGAAGCGTCACTTCCTCGTCTACCCAAGGAAGCGCGTCACTTCCTCGTGTAAGGAAGTTAAGAGGAGTCAAATGGTGCATTCAAGTGCACTCAGTTTGTTTGAGAACCGAAATTTGTTCGTCATCCGAGGCATAAAAAACTCGAAATTTTTGGTTGAAAACCGAATTGGTCGAGAACCGAGACGTTTGAAAACCGAGGTTTGACTGTATATAGAATTTTTTAAAAAATGATGACGATTCAATTCAGACACATTATATTTATGAGCGGAACAGTTTGCTACCATTCGGTTGTCGGGGACGTAGACTACAAAGTCTGGAAAATATGAAATAGTTTGAAATTTGATTTCATTCATTTCCAAATCTGAAATAGTATGGCAAATGGAAACTATTGTATGGAAAAAATATTCATGTTTCCAGGACTGTTACAACAGCTGTATTTTCTAAAACAAAAAATTATTAATGTTTTAAAAAAGATGTGTAGACTACAATGGTTGTCTGACAGCACACAGTACTATACCATGGTCTTGTTGAATACTCGATTCTTAATTGGCTTGATCGAAGGGTGTACTATAGAGGTGGGCAATATAACGATGCATATCCTAGATATAAAACATTGATGCTCTCTCTCTCTCTCTCTCTCTCTCTCTCTCTCTCTCTCTCTCTCTCTCTCTCTCATGTTATCCATAATTGTTTAATTTATCTAAATAGTTATTTTCTGGACAATAAGTACATATGTAATTTCAAAAGACATGGAGTCACTTTGCACAAGATTTAACAGAATGATAATTTTCTCTGTCGTCCATTTATCACGGGGGTGGGCAAACATGTTGGCTCAGGGGCAACATTAATTTTAGAAATTTGACAGAAACACCATATGCACACATATCAAAAAAACAAAAATGTATTAGTATTATTACTTTTACTCTTAACAAGAACTAGGGCCGGGTGATATGGTTGAAATGTGTATCACGATATACACCTTGAGTTGTGAACAACCCCTTTTACAGACTCTTCAAGTTATGTACACATTTTTGTAGCATATATGTCCCAAGTTAGGTACTTGTTTTGTTACATGTACCGTCTCACCATGGATGTGCGGACAGATCATTGCTGTGCTTCTCGCATTATACATCCGTCATTGGCTTTTCGCGTAACTCATAATGATAGTTATGCTGTCTTTTTTTACTCTTAATAATAGATCTCACAGTGATTTAAAAGTTACTATTGACTGTAAATGCCCCAAAGCCGCCACATAAAACTCGATGTCTCCTCCGTGGCAGCAAATAAATATCCTTTGTGTGTTACACAGAAGTTCCGTTTACACGCTGCAGGGCTCAAAAGTCCGACCGTTATGCTTGCAAATGCCCTCGTTTTTTTCCAAATTGTGCGAGTAAAAATCTCATCTGGTCGCACAGCACGAGTATATCTTTTAATGCTCCTACTGGTACGTACAGTGAAGGCGCTCCAACTCTGTCCGCCTGTCAGACTGCACAAACAAGGCGGAACGCACGTCAATTTACACCCTTCCTGTATAAATGAAATAAATAAATATTGGTTGGATGTGTCCTTTGCCATGTTGACGATCATCTAACTTAACTAGCACTATTTGCTTTATAAAGCACAGCTTTCCATCCATCTTGTTCCCATTAACTGAGGCGCTCGTGTGACCCGCTTTGCATTTTGGCAACAGAGATTATGCGCGTGTCTATTTTCATTGGTACATTTGGTACAATTATAAATACTATTAGGGGCTACTGTTGAAACCCCCCCAATATGTACTGTATATAGATGCTGAGTCTCGAATTATTATTAACTTGTATAAAGCAATCACGAGCATAAATATTTACACCTCTCACGTTCGGCAAGATTTGAGCTGTATTCAAGACCAGCAGCAGTATTTTAAAATGTATTCTGCATCTGATTGGGAGCCGGCGTATGTAAGACCTTGGAGTAATATTAATATGTTCTGATCTCTTGTCAGAAACTGGGCTGCAAGGTTCTCCTATTCACATAGTGGCTTTAAGAAATAAAACAAATCAATCATGTCAATAAGGAAACCAGTTGTTCATTTGTTATGTTGTCGTATATTTATTGTTATTAAATTAAACCCTTGGTGCAGGTCCCTCAGATGAGCCTGCAAGAAATGCTCTTCAAAATTGGAAAGTTGCTCCTCAAATGAAGGTGTTAATTTGCAAAACTGCTTCTCAAAGAAAAAAGTTCTTTCAAGCCTTTGGGTACTAACAATTCTGCTGTGTGCACAAAGAAAAGAACACTGGGCCTACTGTGAAACAAACAGTCAGCAGTTATTTTCCGGGGCTTCCTCTTTCGGCCTGTTTTTTTTTTTTGGGGGGGTGGGGGTTGTTTTGTTTGGTTCAGAAAAAAAACATCCCCTTCATTTCAAATGATGGTCATGAGATCTATACAGGTTTTAAATATTGTGTCATTCAACATTTTTTTGATTAAAATGTCTGAGCTCATAGGCAAGAAAGCTGCACACTGGATAATTTTTATCAGAATCAGAATTCTGATTCTGAATGATTGTGAATCTGTGAGCTCATAGGCAAGAAAGCTGCACACTGGACAATTTTTATGCGTAGTACATTGAATGTTCTAAGTCCAATCAGATTCTGTCTTGCTTTCATCAACTGTTTTCGATTGACAATTGCAGCGCTTCTGTCTCCAAAGACTGCTCATCAGCTGCATGAATACTTTATTCTGCTAAAGCCATTTGAAAAATGCTGGTTTGTCAGGCGACCTCTCATGTTGCACATTGCCTTCATTTGCCTGCATGTATTGAATGCTTGAAAATACTTTACACGATACATGTTGTCATGTCACTTGCAGGCATGTACCCAGATTCCATAGATTTGCCAAATTAGTACAGTATTAGGATGTTCAAAACTCGAGTTATATAAAAGGAAATTAGATAGGAGAAACACACTTAACAGTTGTCACCATTCTCCTGTGCAACATCGTGTCTGAAGATTACTGTAACTGGAAAAAGCCACGGAAGCTATGAAGTTAATTCCACGTATCAGTACACAGTTTGACTACTTTGGCATGCTGCAGACTGAGCGAGGTGACCGAACGCCACTGAACTATTGCGCAATGTGTACGGTTCCAAAACTATTTTTTCATGTGTGGACAACCGTTGAGTGTCATTGGTGTCTCTAATGAACCTCGAGGTATTTATTGTATCGGTGTACTGTGCGTGTGATTTTTATGACATTGTCTGGCTCGTTGTTTTTGGGGGACTTAAGCACTTAAGAAATGTCCTTGTAGCTTGTGAACATTTTGTCCTTTCTCGTGAACATTTTCTTCTTTCTCTTCCACAGGTGTGCCTCTGTCCACTCAGTGGGGTCCTCAGGGCTACTTCTATGCCATCCAGATTGCCCAGTACGGCCTGAGTCATTACAGCAAAAACCTAACAGAGCGTCCACCGCACCTGGTGGTCTACGATACAGCTGAGGAAAGAGATAGCCGAGCCAGCACGGCAATATGGAGTGTGCCAAAGGGCTGCAGTCTCACCCGTGTCCAGGACAAGGGCCGTGCTTCCTCAGTTCGCCAGTTCAGTGCTCCAGGTATGTACGCGTTCCACGAGCCCAGATGGCCTTGAGGCAAAGAATTTATCACTTGTTAACTGCGGCTGCAGGAGGTTCGATATGAGTTACACCCTCAGGGCAGAATGATTTATATGTGCGGTGTGACTCACTTGAACACTGTCATAATAGCAGCAGAATGCATTGGTTGGCAGTGGACCCAGTGTGTTATGACGGATTCCTAAAAATAATATTACTCAAGGAAATAGTAGACATTATCCGAGATTAGTGTCAGACTAACTTGAAAGGCTGAGAACCTTGACAGTTTTATAAATCACAGTCCAGATCAGCATTTTTGTACACTCCACTTCACGGGCAATAAGGACTGAGTCCTGCTACAAATAGCGAACAAAACATAATTGACGCCCTGCCCCACCAAAAAACTACAATGTAGCCTCACTTCACCAATTACTCCCCCCTCAGATCTCTGACCAAGGCCACACACCTCACTAACGTGAACATGCAAAAGATAAGCACTGTGCAATCTGTAAACAAGCAAACATTAGCCACAGGTGCTACGTTGGTAGCATGGCTTATTTGTGATGGAGTCAACACTCCATCACAAATAAACACTGAGGGCCCTGTTTTCGTGCCCAGCACAAGGTTGCCAAAACACTGAGGGCCCTGTTTTCGTGCCCAGCACAAGCTTAGTGCAAACTACAGTGTAACCTTGAGCATGGTTGGAGTTTTCTTGGCATTTTCACGGACAGGCAAAATAGGAGTTTGCGCCGCTGTGGGAGTGAACGCAGATGACTTGATTCCCAGCCAATCGAAGCGGCTCCCCCCATTCTCTTTAAATTCAGTGCATGTGTGGCACATGGTCCGCTTGGCGAAAGCATAACAGTCTCGCTGGAGTCTGTGAAGGAGATTGGCGTGCCTAAATATCTCCACTTGCGAATAATGTAAAGTCGGCCACTGCGAAGCCTTCCACCAAAGTGGGTTTTTAAAATGAATGAACGTGGAAAATCTAATATTTCTACACACTGTTTTAGCAGAACAGGACAGAATTACTTGCAGCTCTGAAGTAAGGATGTTTTCAGTGTTCACCTATTTGTATTTGTGCCTGCCTTCTTGTTGATATTACCGGTGATTATAGCTGGCCAACATTGAACCATAGACCACTGTATGGCTCAACTGAAAGTGATTATAATTGCCTTCATTTATAGTTTAAACCATATTACCACACTTTAAACTACAAATATAGGCAACAAATTATGAATCCAAAGCAGTTTAATAGCATTTCAAACACAAGTATCTTCGAACATTGCTGTACCCTTCAAAATATTGTACAGCAAATAACTTACATAAAACATGCTCTTTTTATTTTGTAATGACGAGTTGCTAGCTAAATATTTTTGCTTCATCTTCATTTGACACCATTTTCATCCCATGGCCAAAAGACCAAATTTATTTTGGACATTTTAGAAAAGACCTGGGCAAAAAAACAAACCAAAACAAAAAAAAAAAAGACCGTTGGCCACTTGCTGCCCCCCGAAAGTCTCTGGCCCTACCAGTCTATGGACAAAATCAAACAAAAAAAGCAAAAGTATATACGGTGCTTTTGTTTTTAAAGCCAGTGCTCTTGTTTGACACGCATGTGTGTGTGCAGTACAAGCGAGCGAGAGCAACGATTTGTGTCTTCACTGTTACAATGTCGCTATTTTTAGCATCAAAGAACGCGATAATGACAACGCTGCTCGTGACATTAGCAACATTTCACCTGTGACTCCTGACTAGGAGCGGCAAATATGACGTGATGGTTGCTGTTCAAAATGTCAGCACACTTCAAAAATATCGAAACATTGACTGTTTACCCGCTGTTTACATGTGCGCATATATGTGATAAATTTATTTTGTACCTGTGTGTGTGTGTATAGGGTGTAAGTATTCAAGCTATGGTAAAAGGAAAATGTGACTATAAAACTGAACTTAAAATTTTCCGCCCAGAGCTTAGTGTGTGAGCTGTCATGATTGTCCAGAGCACCTGCTGTTTTTCTCTCTGGTTGTCCTCTACTGAGCTGCTGTCTCGACTGTAATTTTCCTCCTCCTCCTCTTCTTCCCGCTTTCAGCCTGTCATCATCAACAATTTCTTTGCACTTGCCAAGCTCTACACTTTGTTTTCCTCCTTCTCCTGTCCTTTCTCACCTTGCTTTACGACTCAACTTCCAATCATCGCTTTCTTGCCTTGGCGCCTTCATCATTACTTCTGAGTCTTTTCTCAGTACGCTTAATCCTCCATTTATTTCTCTTGTCCAGCTGCACATTTCAGGCTATGATCGACCACTGTTTACTCATTTCCACCCACTTTTCTGTCTTTTTGCCGAGACATTGTACTTAGCAATCATCCTTACGCCATATGTTTTAAGTCTGTATTCTGCTTTCTTATTAGAAAGCCCATCTTTACATACAGTGCATCGTTTCTTCCACTCATATCTTTCCCTCTTCGTCTACTTCTGCTTTCTTCCACTTCTCCTCCTCTCATTTTTTTGTTCTTACTCTTTCTTGGGTGCAAGTGTTGAGCACCATCTCAAATGGTCTGACAAGTGGATCAATTGTCAGTCCCCTGACATTAACCACTATGTGGGTTCTGCTTATTCCTGTACTGTCCACCACTGAGCACCTTGTATTGCCACGTGCTTGGTTGAATGGTCCCAAATCCACTGCACCATTTTCTGTCACTGCAGAAACAAACAAAAAAAAAGTGCAATAAAAGAAACCACCAATCTTATGTTAGTGTATTCAAATGAATCACTTTTAGCATTTCAAACTAATCGTCATATTTCCAGCTCATCCCTGAGGTTGTGATCACACACCCAAAAGCAAGTCCCGACTAGTGGGAAACCCTGGTCTCTGTAGTGGCAGGTTGCTGGTTTCCGTGATGTCGTGGAAGACTTTGTGGGGCACTGCTTTGGATCTTATGGTAAGAATAGTATTAAAAGAGAAAAAAAGTGTCAAAAAAAAGATATATTACATTAGTTAATTAATAAACAGACAAAACATGCTACCTTTTACCTGTAGAAGTACGAAATTGACTTAACACGGGTTCACACACGGACACATAAAATCTGTGGGCGGTGGTCTCCAAGTGCACCACTTCACAGATTTCTGATTTCCCTGGCTAACCATTCACATTTAGTATGAAGTTTTGATGGTGCTGCGCTATGCCTATTTCATCACACATAGCATTGTGTGTTCCTTCCAAACAACTGAACTCACTTTCATCTGTCTAAAGAATAGTGTGTCAGTAGTTCTATGGAAAATCCAGTTGCTCTTTTTTGCAAACTTCAAGGTTGGGTATGCTAATGTCAAATCAAATCAACAATTTTTAATTGTGGGTCTTTTGAAACCGTTTTTCTATGAGGCATGGCTCATTTCAGGTATTTTTGTATTGCGGGGTGAATAGCAAGCTGGAATTCCTGCGTGTTTTTAATAGGGTAGAGCAGCTTTGGCCAACGCCACAAATCACACATTGATTGGATTCTTGGTTGGCTTGACTCCTGGCCTGATTAGCCTTGGGGTGCTTTTTCCACCCTTCACTGTGAACATTTTACATTGTGTGACCAATAAAAATATGAAAATTTATAAATGTTAGAGTGGTAGTAGTTTAAGTAGACTGTCTGCTGTTGAAGCTTGAATAACAGATCAGATGATTTAAACGCGGATCAGTACTGGGCCGCAGGCCACTTTGGACCAGACGGCACAGATGAAAGCATGGAAATACGGTACTTCTGTTTTACTTATTATCCAAGGCTGAAAAATATATTATTTCAAACGTGACCTGAGTCTATCGATGACATGTCAAGAAGCTATAGTCATTATCTCAATCGCGTAATGCTTGCATTAAATCCATTAAATCCACAAGCTAGCAAGAATGAGTAAAAAAACACTGACCACACAGGAAGCACGCTCTGCATAATATGCGGCAAACGGTTCTTGATTTAGCGTGATGGTGGTTTATATATTTCGACGTACTTCATATTTGTTCTGCTTTGTCTTATATTGACGCATTCCACGAAGACCCTGCTGATAGTTAAAAAAAAAAAGCAGCTTCATTCATGTTTAGTGTCATATTGACAAAATACTCCAGTTTTTGTGTTGCTCGGATCATTTATGTACTTTTTCATTGGTGTTCTGTTTTCACATTGGCATTACATAGTCATCATTTTATAATTTCCTATGAGTTGTCACGCTACTCTACGTATGTCTTGTGCACAGTCATGTGCCTTGACTGAGTTGTACTTGGATCCTTTTGTCTACTTTTGCATCCTTTTGAACGTGGTGAGCCACTCAGTTGAATTTGGAGCAGACATACTGTCGATTAACTACATGACATCCCTGTCGCCTTCTACTAAACAGCCACAGGGAGGAATAGAAGAGGTGGAATCTCGTCTTTATTCTTTACCCATCCTTTATTGATGGCAAGGTAATCACAGGGCCAGAGTCCAAATCCATTTACTCTCTGCATTATCTTAATTAATGGATTTATGAGTGCATTAAAGAGTCGTCGTCATCCAGAGGCCCCTGCCAGACTGTCTCTCTCCTTCATTTCTCCTCCTGATGACTCCCTTTGTGTCTGTGGTCCTCGCCTTGTTCTCTCTCTCTGTGGTTGTCAACTGCCTTTTCTGTTAGCTTTTCACTCCTGTCTGACTGCCTGCAATGTCTTTTATGGCCCATCATCCCATTACTTATCCTCCTTTTGGCTTCTTTTTATTCCTTTCACCTCTCACCAACTTTTAAGTGATTTCTGTCAGTATTTTGGAGCTCCTTTGGTTGTGCAGAATGAGAAGTAGCATCGAGGATTATTCTGAGAACTGCTGGCACTTCAAGGGATAGCAGTGAATTCATAAAACCTATACTGAAATAATTGTGCTTGAACAGAGATAATCCCGACAAAGAGGGGTTGTGGCAGACTAACATCAAGCTACAAATTGAGAAAAAAAAATTACCGTACTGCGTTGCCACATGGTGTTATACTTTACCCATGATTCCTCTCTATTTCTTCCTTCCCTTCTGCTACTGTTAATTAAGAGCAGCATGCAATAACGCATCTGTCACATGCGTCCTGAAATAGCTTGACACTGTTTGTGCGAGAGACACTGTAATAGTGAAAAAGATTATTATTTTTTTAATTGCTTTATCTTGGGATCACACTGGGTTAAGAATAGTCTGTTGTCATATTGGATCACTCAGGAAATGCAAGTTGTTTTTGAACCTGTAAAAAAATGATATTGGATAGTCTGCATTTTTCAGAGCCTTGGTTCTTATCCTGCATTTTAACATATTGGACTCTCTCTCTCTCTCTCTCTCTCTCTCTCTCTCTCTCTCTCTGTCCACCTCTCTCTGTCCACCTCTCTCTGTCCACCTCTCTCTGTCCACACAGAGTCTTTGGAGGCAGTGTCCCTCCTTCTAGATAACACCAAAGACTTCATCCTCAGCTTGGACATTAGGTTCACCTCCAACGGCAGCTTGTCTGTGATCCTCGACACTACAGAGAAAGGCTCGGCCTTCACCATCCACTATGTTACCAATACGCAACTCATCGCCTTCAAAGATCGTGAAATCACCTACGGCATTGGGCCACGAACCACTTGGAGCACCCTCACACGTGACCTGCTCACAGATCTGAGGAAAGGCATCGGTTTGTCGAACACGAAGGCAGTCAAAGTCACGAAGGTTGGTGTCCTGCTAATGCTGCACAATGTTGCACTGACACTGTCACACGGCTATTGCAGTACAGTCATACCTCGGTTTTCGATTCAATCCATTCCAGGAGGCTGTTCAAAAACTGATTTGTTCAAAAATCGAAACCACGCTCTTTTTAAAAAAATATATATTTATTGAACACGTCTGTTCACCATGGAACGCTAAACGAGGAAGCGTCACTTCCTCATGTCAGGAAGGCGAGAGGAGTCAAGTGACGCATTCAAGTGCGCTCAGTTTGTTCGAGAACCGAAATTCAGTCGTCATCCGAGGCATAAAAAGTCGAAATTTTTGGTCGAAAACAGAGACGTTCGAAAACCGAGGTTTGACTGTAATCGGAAGCTGCAGTGGTGATAACTAGCAAGTACATTTGCACTTTATGTGAAGACAGTGGAACCTCGACCTCCATTTAGTTTGGCTTTACAGTAGAATAAATCTTTTTGACATTCGCTGTTTCCATCATCAAACCTTTATTTATTCTCCTGCCAACGATTGATACATATAAATGTATCATACTCTGGGGGGAAAAAAGGGACATTCCAAAGTTCAAAAATAATCCGCAGCACCCTTAGCATTAAATTATACGAACGAATAAATCAACCTCAAATTTTCTAATAAGTAAATATGAAGTACCCTGAGTGCAGAAATTAGCTAATTTGAAACAATAATGAGTGATTTAATAATTGATTGGGCTTTATTTGGTGATGACAACACTTTTGAGAAATGGGATGCTGTTGAGGAATTGAGGGAAAATTAAGCAACAGAAGCAGTGCAATTTACTGTGTCAAAATTTACAGTTAACTTGCAGATTAGAAAGATGTGAAAGTTATACATCATGACTAAATATGAGCAGAATACACACATCTATCTATCTGTCTATCTGTCTGTCTGTCTGTCTGTCTGGCTATCTATATAAAATCTGTATAGACACACTTTTGTACATTATGCAACAGTAATGGAATGGTTGCACCTGTTTCATGGACCATGGAGCTGGCTGCATTCATCAGCCACTGCCGCCATTAATTAATTAATTATATATCCCCCCCCATTCTCAAAGGATCCTATTAAACCTTGAGACGGTTAGGAGTGCCCTCTAAATTATGCCAATACTGGACGATGCTATCCGGCACAAAACAACAGGAAACAAGTCCAAAATAAACAGTGCCGTGTTACAGCACGCGGCATGTCAAAGTGATGATGTAACCCGGTCAAAAATGTCCAATATGGCGGCGTGTGGCGTATGTCATTATTTTTTCTACTGCATCAGCTTAAACTTTTTTCTGGAAATCCGATGCCATTGATATTTGCACTCTTAATATCTGCTGCCTAATATAATGAAGGAAAATGAATGTTCAGTGCCGTGTTCTTTGAACGACCTTTGAGGTTCCACTGTAAAGTGCTTAAGCTAATCTGCCACATACATTTTGAATCTATTGACACACGCACATGGATCAACTTAATTACCAAGTTTTGAGCATTTTCTGTTTTAAATGATTATGGTCTTACCTGGGTTCCTTCTTAGATCATGCCCAAGCGAGTTGTGCGATTACTCTTGCAAGGACGGGGATTCATTGACAATATCACTGTCTCCACCACTGCCCACATGGACGCTTTCTTCGCCGCCAGCGACTGGCTAAGGCGCAACCAAGACGAACATGGCGGCTGGCCCATCATGGTCACACGGAAATTGGGCGAGGGCTTCCGGCCACTCGACCCCGGCTGGTACTCTGCAATGGCCCAAGGCCAGGCAATGTCCACCCTCGTGAGAGCCTACCTTCTCACCAAGGACCACGCTTACCTCAATGCTGCTCTGAAGGCAATCGGACCCTATAAGGTGCCATCAGCGCAGCACGGGGTCAAGGCGGTATTTATGAACAAATACGACTGGTATGAAGAGTATCCCACCTCACCTAGTTCCTTTGTCCTCAACGGCTTCATCTACTCCCTGCTGGGACTCTACGATTTGAGCGAGACAGCTGGAGAGAAGCTGGGCAAGGAGGCCGGGCGGCTGTTCAGCCGCGGCATGGAGTCGCTGAAGGCCATGCTGCCGCTCTATGACACCGGGTCGGGGAGCATCTATGACCTGCGCCACTTCATGTTGGGCACTGCGCCCAACTTGGCTCGCTGGGACTATCACACCACGCACATTAACCAGCTCCAGCTGCTGGCATCAATAGACAACTCTCCCATCTTCAAGGATGTGGTGAAGCGCTGGAAAAGCTACTTGAAAGGGAATCGTGCTAAGCACAACTAGACTTCCAAATCCAGTGTGTGACCTGCGGGTTGACTGAATGTGAAGAGTAAGCTTATCTAGTGTGCGTCACTCGGTATGCATCGCAGCGTAGAGTGTTTTCTAAATCCCAAGGATGCTTAAGTAGCTGCAGCTTTCAACATTCGAGCGCATGGGCTCTGTTACGGGTGTTGTGTTCTCTGCAGCATCAATTGTAGCACGCCGTCTTATCAGGAGCTAGTGTTTGTAATCATGCACAGACTTAGTTCCTGGTTGCATGCATTTCTTGTCTTCAGATCGCAATTTGAAATCACTTTAAATGGTGAGCCCATTTCAACAATCATTCACCAGTATCATCAGATGTGTTTTTATAGTTCATCCTACGTGGAAGTAACTGTAAATAATAGAATATATTCAAAGATGTTTGGAAGAGAGCAAAATCTTATCACAGAGTATGCATTAAGAATTCCACACTCCACAGTATAAACCAGAACTGCGATTAGTTGTAAAGGGCCCTCGCAACCCTGGCCACGTCGAGGTACACGCACATTGAGGTATTGGCACATTGGGGTTCTGACAAATAGGACAATAACCACAAATAGGACAATAACGCTCTAAAATATAAATGTTTTTTGTCAGGGCGTATGTGCGTGCAAAGTTTTGAGTATTCATCCAGGTTTAGACCCTCAAAAACCTCGTGATTTTTCTTTGTAAACCGCCCAACATAGATGAAACAAAAAGACGATTGGATAAAATCTCTCGGATGAGTTCGTATATATGAGCTCTATCAAAGCCCCCGAAAAATGCTGACAAATTCTCAAGTAAGTCAAAATGGTGGACTTCCTGTTAGGTTTAACATATGGCCCCAAAATAGTTTTAATTATATCGTGGGCTATGACATATCCAACTTAATTTACGTAGAACTTGGTGAGGCGTAGAACTGAGATTGCTTCCTTTAGAAGATTTTATGCAATGCAAAATTTGATGCCCCGCCCCCATAAAATGGTATGTGACAATGTCCCCCCGCCCCCCTCCTCCTATTGTTGTCCCAGGTGTTTGAAGTCCATGGGTTAACCACTTGACAACTCTTGTCCTTAAAGGTTGCAGCCCTGCCTGTTTTGAATGTCTCCAACGTCCATCACACCTGATTCAAAATGATCAGCTCATCAGCAAGTTCTGCAGAAGCTGGATAACAATCCTAACCATTTCACTCAGTTGCCCACCCCTGAACATTGGGAAAAACTATGACCCCTGTAAATGTGCAAAAATTCTGCAAAAATTGTACAATTCAAATCTTGTTAGCTCACTTCTTTTACATTTTAGGGGATAGCTACCAAAGTAATTTTTTCACGTCTTGCGGTGCTGTATGTGCCTCCCAATTTTCATAGTCGCGGGTCGTAAGTACCAGCACAAGTCTTCGTTAAACCTCTGTAGGGGGCGCTACATACCTTTTTTTTTCTCTTCTTACTTATGTAAGGCAACTTTAACATATCAAATTCTTCGCCGGGCGTAATGTGTGTGCAAACTTTGGTGAGTTTTCCTTCATGCTTAGTTCCTCAAAAATGCAATTGATTTTGAAGAACACTAATGAGTCTGAGTAGAATTTCCAGTTTTTTAAAATGTTTTAACTGAAATGGTGGTACCTTGTTTAACTATGTTTAACATTAACAAAATGCTGCTACAAAGGCAAAGGCTAGACTCCATCATAACCTATTTGCAAGTGTGTGTTAGGTTTAGACTGATTTACTTTTTTATTGAACTGGAATGAACATACACACATGGAAAGAAGCATCTGTGTACTAGCTTATCTACTTTAGAGAGAATACCGTCTTATAATAATACCCATATAGCCCGATCATTAAGCTTCACAGTTTTGTTTTTTTTCCTATCACCCAAACTTGTGAATGAGCTGTAGATCGAGTCAAGGGAAATGAAAACACTGGAGCATTTGCACTATTGTATAAACAGGTGTAAATGGTCTATACCTGTCGAGATGGTCAATAACTGCCGATTAAGCCCAAAGCATTGTTTCAAATTGGTCAACTTTGCAGCTTTCTTTTATTTATTATTATTATTATTATTATGCTTATGCAAAGTTGATGAAAAGAAGCATTTAAACTAATCCTTGGTGAAGTCATTATCAACATATTGTTCATTACTGTTAATGAGGCCATTGCAATCAAATAAGGTGCAAAGAAAACTTTACACAACTATTTGTATGAAAGGGTTTTCAACCCCTCTGGGACTGTTTTCAACATTTTCACTGAGCGGTCTTTTAAGTTGTTCTCGCTTCACAATTCGACATTCCAATGTGTGAATTGAGCAGCCAAGTGTAGTTAGTTCAAACAGTTTTTAAGTACAGATTTTTGAAAAATGTTGCTAAAGAATCCTGAAGCCTGAGGGGACTTAATAACAGACTTCAACGTTTTTTTTTTCCTCCCCAGTGCATTCTCATTATTCCTCGGCGCAGACTTCATCAAACAACTTAGCCTTTTTAAATATAGTGTATCCAAGTTCACTGTCTGAGACTGAGTCTCGCCAAGAAACCTACAATTCAGCCAACTAATGGGCTGGAGCGCCTGCACAGAGTAAGCGATGAGTCAGCAAAACAAAGAGACTTTCCGAACAAAGCTACTATTGACCTTGCCAAATATTTGCAATCAAAGCACAGTAGTCACGTAATCAGGCTCTCTGCTTTCAACAGGGACTCCTAAGACTGGGTTTTTTTTTAAAAATCTGAAATTAAACTAAGAAATCTATTCCTTGTGACAAGAATCAATTAACAGGCTTTGCACAAAAAAAACAAAAAAAACCATAAAAACAATGTCATATATACTGTCTCGGCACAATATGGGTAGTCATGGCAGAACCTGCGATACAATAATATTGTGCTTGTTTGCCTCTGATAATTGCGCACAGCAGTGGTAATGTGATCATCCATAGTTGCTGGGCTTGTCGACAGCTACCGTACTAAAAAGGTGATTTTTTTAAGAAACCGTGAGATGCACGTTAAAAGGTAGAGTGTGTAGAATTTAGTGCCATCTAGTGATGAACTGATTCAATGCAACAACCATTTTGCTTTTTTCAAGCACGTGCACTACGGTGCCTCAGAGAGGCCATACTTAGCAAGTCTACCACCAATATTTTCAGCAGAGGGGCAAGTAAAATGGCATGCCAAATGAGTGGTAGTATTGCCTCAAGTGACAGAGTAAGTGCATGGCATTCGTTACACAGGCTGTCATCATGATGCTGAGGAACTATGTTCGCTAAGTCTGTCGCCTTTGTGTATCTGTAGCAGAAAGCTGGAGGCGGAACATGGCAACCTCCGGCAGGGTAGGCCCGCCACATGTAGCGGTAATATAATTAGTGATTACCTCACCTACAATTACATTTTAAAAAATTAGGATGATGTGATAGAACATATTGCATATTAATGAAATTCATAGTGCATTTTTGAAATAACGCATACTGAAAAAAGTCAAGCTTGCACAAAGGAAAATTTTACATTAAATTTTGCATCGTTCAAAATTGGCAAATCTCACCAGATTTTGACTTTAGTGCATCAGATTGTGTTCAGCAAAATGACTCTCGTCTCTCATTAACTCGCATCGTTGGATTAATTCAACTTTTCAGCACGCCGATATTGAAGCCAAGTAATGACGAGTGGCTCCATTCTTAACCGAAGTTTTTATTTGAACAAAATGAACGGGGTGTGGTGGCCAGTTGCAAAGGGCCAGAATGCTAAAAACACAACATGCTCAACATGACTTCGTTTGTTGTTAAGATACAAAGGTGTTGACAGTAAATGGAGACAGTAGTCATAGTAACTCAATAAGTGAGCGATATTATGCGACATGTCCCGAAGTATATTTTACATTTTTTTTGGTCCTGAAAATGTGACAAAAAAATTCTACGCTTGTTTTTTTTTTTTAATGCTACATTTTCCAAAGGGACATTTTTTTTTTTTTTTTGCTAAAATTGTAACATGGCGCTCTTTTTGTCATGAGGCATTACTATTCATGATCCTGAACTATCTTTTGAGCTATACACAACTGGACTCACTGGAGGGCAAATCGGTTCAAGTTTCCTTTCATGTTGTGTTACACTATTCTATAGCTTTTAATTGATTTTTCTTTTTATTTTATTTTTTTGGGGGGTATACATAATCTGCAACATGGAAAAAAAAGTTTGTTTTTTTTCTCTGAATGCTAGAGCTTGTTTCTTTTTTTTCTCCATGAATTCATTTCATACAGTTTGTTGTTATTACAATAGTAGCAAAACATTTCTGTTTCGTTTATACCAAGGTAGCATAGTAGAGAATACTTAAATGTATATATTTTTGTGCAAAATATTTCAAGCATTTCATGAACTTCAGAAAACCAGTCCTTGTGACTGTGCCTTTAACTACTACAGCTTGTGCAGAGTTTCGTAAAACTTGCTCTTCTGAAATTGACAAAAAGCTGTCATTTGTTTATGGAATTTATTTGCCAATTTCATTTTAAAATGCGGGTGGGCTGGGTCTGTTTGTCCTCTTTTATTTAGAATATTTTGCAGAAAAGTTCAATGTTTTGCTCTTCAGACAAAAGCACAAGTTCTATTTAAGATAATTGTCATCATAATGTCTATTTTTGCTTCAGTTTTTTTTCCTTTCCCTGATATGAGGTGCACCACTTACAATTAAGAACGCTGCTATTATTATTCAACGTATAATAACTGCACAGCATTCTATTTCCTCATTTTAGTGTTGTTTTCCACTCACTGTCTGCTTGCATAATTGCCATTGAGTCAACATAATTTATGCAATAAAATGTTTACTTTGGTTGTGTCACAACACGAGACCCGGAATGGTCGTACAGACTTCCCAGTCTTAGCACAATGTGCAAATGCGACCATTTTTTAGTCCCGAGAGACGTTTATACACAAAGTAAAACTTTGTGCTTTAAAACTAGCTTTTTTTTTTCAAAATGTAAAAGGAAAAAAATAAAGGCATTTTCTTAATATCTCTATCTCTGTGTGTTGTCTGATGTTATACTGTATATTTAAGGCAAGGGATAGGCTAACTAAATTTCCTCAATCAGCCATTGTGATGTTGACCATAATTTGATTGAAGAAAAATAAAAAATTTTCCCCTTTATTTTTCCAAGAGAGACCTGGCCATGGGGCAGCAGATACAGTTACAACAATAAAACAAAAACAACAGTCACCCACCATAATCACAAATCACATAATATACAGTATATGTGAAGTCCTAAACATAGCTCAATACAAAATAATACAACTCAACTGTATTGACAGAGCACTTTAAAACAACCACCACTGTATGCAAAGTGCTGCACATAGAGCAAAGATAATTCATACAACAACAAACAAAACAAAAATGAAAACAGTAAGTAGAAAGGACATAAACAGTCAAACTAAAACTCAAGTCTCATTCTGAGTCAAAAAGACAAAAGAATAAAAAATTGTTTAAAGATGGGCAGCGAGGGGGCTTGCCTATCGCTCAGTGGGAGGTCATTCCAAAGAAAGGAACCAAACATTACAATTTTAAAAGCAGTCACATTGTCTGATAGCACTAGTTTCAAATTAATTTACAAAAAATAAATTTGAATTCTCAGATTCATAATTACTGGCAAGTTCAGATCCTTTTGTAAGTTATCCCATGAAAAGCAGAGCAAAGAGCCAAGCAGAAATTGAATGGTATTTTTGTCTTAGATCTGTGTTACACCTGTCATTCCTATTTAGCACCCTAGTAGTGCTGGCCAAAAATTTGTAGCCCCCTGCATCATTTAAATTGCCTATCCCTGTGTTGATTGCGATGTTATGAACACGACTGATTCTGAAGGTCCTACGCATAAAGATAAACATGGCAGCACAAAGAGGCCCAAATCTGAGTAGAAAAAAATGTAAGACACAGTGTACAGGAACTGGTGCAGCCAAGGTGAATTGCTACAAAATGAAGCGACGAAACTCTTGGTAATAATTGCATTCATCATTGAATTGAAACAGAAAAATATTAGGTTATGCTAGTAAACTTGGTTCAAAGCTTCTCATCGTGTTTCAGCCAGCAGAGAAGGCCGAGCCAACCCAACACTGGTGGTCCTCCGCTGCTTTAACATTGGCTATAAATAAGCTCAATTGCACCTGCACCCAAGCATGGCAACCTGTCAATATGCTTCATTAATCTTCGTTGAACCCAGTTAATTGTATTTGGAAACCGTTTGGCCTTCGCGGCTCAGTCATCTTTGGCCGTTTTATTTTTGTTTTCAGCCTTCTTCCAGTCACGTTGCATCACATGCTCATTAATGTAGAACTGCTCTGACATTACAGCAGACAAACAGCATACCCAAATTAAATGTCCTTCATGCTTCAACCTCTATGAAGAGAGACAACCCAGATTAATATTTAATCCTAATTACACTATTTTCATGCATTGAGAAGTGCAGACACCTCCGAGGCATTTTTGTCTTAGATCTGTGTTACACCTGTCACTCCTATTTAGCACCCTGGTAGTGCTGTCCAAAAATTGTAGCCCCCTGCATCATTTAAATTGCCTATCCCTGTGTTGATTGCGATGTTATGAACACGACTGATTCTGAAGGTCCTACGCATAAAGATAAACATGGCAGCACAAAGAGGCCCAAATCTGAGTAGAAAAAAATGTAAGACACAGTGTACAGGAACTGGTGCAGCCAAGGCGAATTGCTACAAAATGAAGCGATGAAACTCTTGGTAATAATTGTATTCATCATTGAATTGAAACAGAAAAATATTAGGTCATGGTAGTAAACTTGGTTCAAAGCTTCTCATCATGTTTCAGAAGGCTGAGCCAACCCAACACTGGTGGTCCGCCACTGCTTTAACATTGGCTATAAATAAGCTCAATTGCACCTGCACCCAAGTATGGCAACCTGTCAATATGCTTCATTAATCTTCGTTGAACCCAGTTAATTGTATTTGGAAACCGTTTGGCCTTCGCGGCTCAGTCATCTTTGGCCGTTTTATTTTTGTTTTCAGCCTTCTTCCAGTCACGTTGCATCACATGCTCATTAATGTAGAACTGCTCTGACATTACAGCAGACAAACAGCATACCCAAATTAAATGTCCTTCATGCTTCAACCTCTATGAAGAGAGACAACCCAGATTAATATTTAATCCTAATTACACTATTTTCATGCATTGAGAAGTGCAGACACCTCCGAGGGAATGTGCCTGCTTGCATTTTTCATCGCCTTCTGGCATTTTTGCTATCTAACCATAATTTGTGTAGCACAGCAACCTGTTCTTCCATCCCCGGGCTTTCTTCGGCTCCAATGATATCGCCATCCCTCCTGACTGTTGAGTGCACTCCCGGTCCTGTGATTAGCCTATCATAAAGCCCATAAGCTCAGCCTCTTCATGGCTCCGGTGTGGGCTTTCCTGTCACCTCGGCTGCCATTCAGATGCCTTTTGAAACGGCCTCTGGCTTTATGGGCTTCATAAATTCAACCACTTGATAAAATTAACACTCTGTTGACCACTCCTACTCGACTGGCTTCCTGTACCTGTTTTGCAGAGTCTTCAGGCAGAGGTTCTTATCTGTTGTTACCCTGCGACCGGTATGTGCTTTTGTCAGGGAGTCGTGACTCACTTTTATAGACATAAAGAACAATGAAGAACATGCTTTACTCACCACCATCCTCAGACAGATGTATAGTGTTCAAAGGTTGTTTAATATGTGTTTTGAAGAACCGCCAAAAGCATATCACTCACCATGACGTCCACTAGCCACAGGCCGAAATCCATTGTATTTCTTTGCATTAGTGGCTGAAGCGCAAGGCGGCTACACTTCCTGTTGCTTCATTAATTATGTTCCATTTGGGAACTTGGTACGCACCTGTACTGTAGCAGAAAAATCAAAAGATGAAAATATGAAAACTGTTGATGCAACCCACTTTTGGGTCCCGACCCACCACTTGAGAATCACTGTCTTAAAGAACCACTATGGTGGAGGTCTAGAGCGTAACGACAGTCTTCTTATGAACGGTTTATATTTTGTCTGTTTTCAGCCATCCAGTTTTCACACTGTATTGACAAACAACCTTTTGAGAGACTCTCTGCATATATTTCTGCGTTCAATAAATCTATCCATGATTTGTCACTGTCCAGTACAATTCTGTGAATTGTGCAGTGACAAAACATACTGAAGGATCTATTTCATATTAGAGTCAGGGTCACAATTACTAATTCTTTATGGAGGGCTTTAGGTTTGCCAATATGTTAACCAATATATTAATCAAATGTTAATCAAGTGCTAAGAGAGAGAGAGAGAGAAAGAGAGAGAGAGAGCTAGATCAGGGGTGGCCCGGTGGGTGGTCCAGTGGTTGGCGCATCGACCTCATAGTGCAGAGGTTCAATTCCAGCTCCAGCCTCCCTGTGTGGAATTTGCATGTTCTGAGTGGGTTTTCTCTGGGTACTCCGGTTTCCTCCCACATTCCAAAAACATGCATGATTGAACACTCTAAATTGTCCCTAGGTGTGGGTGTGAGCGTGGATGTTTGTTCATCTCTGTGTGCCCTGCGATTGGCTGGCAACCGGTTCAGGGTGTCCCCCGCCTACTGCCCGAAGACAGCTGGGATAGGCTCCAGCACTCACCATGACCCTTGTAAGGATAAAGCAGATCGGAAAATGGATGGATGGAACCGTTTCATATCAACAGCATTAATAAAAGAGAAAAACCTGTTGTCTTGTTTTTTCTCTCTGTGCTTGAATGTGACCTGTCTACACACACCTGCATCTACATAGTATAACAATGATCGTGAGACATCAACACAGGGGAAAACGTTTTACACACGGACATGAAGAATGCTAAAAGGTATGCACAAGGACACATATTAGACTACACGAGATTCAGCATGAACACAATCGGAAAGATTAGGGAGGTAATGTTCACAGGAACCAAGGTCTGGGGAACAAGCTGAGGACTAGAGTCTGGGCACTGTGACTCACCAGATGCCAGCAGGACAGAGGAAGTTGGGCGAGGATGAAATGGAGAGATCGACCGACATCCCTGCTTTTGAAATCAATGTTAGGGCAACACGATATAGACGTGAGGGTTACATTTTAGATCGTGCTCTTTTTTTCTTACCCTGCCTGGTATGAGTGTCCACAAGGATAGAAAAGCAGCCCAGATCTGATTTTGGACAATTCGTGAACTTCAGAGATTGGAAGAAACAGACAAGCAACTTAATCGACTTGGGTGTGTTTTATTTTTACTTCTATGCCTTCTTGAAAGATAAACGAACACGAATTGAGTAAATCGTTTTTGTAAATTGCTAATTGGGTTTAGGCCTAGTGACACCATTACATTCCAACAATACTGAGTGTACTGTACCAGGGGTGCACAACCTGTCGATTGCCCGCAGACTGGTCCCAAGTCGAACATGAGGGGTGTAGAGGGATAGAAAAAAAAATGGAATGGAAAAAAAGAAAAAACACCATTTGCAAAAGTGCATCCCATGCCTCCGCTTCAGGTCTCTACTAAGGTAGGCAGTGATTTCCTTTTCACAAACTCTCTACTTTTTCTGTTGTGTTCATATCAGGGGCTGTTTTGGCTTTTGCTCATTGTGGCGTGCGTATATGCGTACAATTGTGGTAATGGGTCGATCATGGGGGGTTGGTTGCTTTAAAAGTAGATCTTTGGTAAAAAAAAATCGTTTAAAAAAAAAGTGGACACCCCTGTCCTATATAGTAGCTTTTGGGGGGGGGGGGGTTGGTAAAAATAAAGTGTTGAAGTTTAATTTACTTGTCAGCCCATATGCATACAATTACCAGAGCTGGGCATTCCACCAGACTGACAGAAGGTCCATCACTCTTTCTGTCAGTATTTCAGGCCGAACCATGTGGACATGCGACATCCAGTCTGCATCAAGAATATCATTTGTTATTAGGGCCACAGGACTGACTTGAGAGGGACCTATTACCATCTTTCATTCCTGCAACTCAGCTTCAGATCACACTTATACCACGGTTTAAAGACAAAATCACAAATGCGTTTTTGCTGCATTGAGTCTTGATTTTGTATTTTATTATTCTTGCCCCAAATGTAGTAGAAACGCAGATAATAATTGATATTGTCATTATTTTAACCTTCATTTGTCACTCTAAGTATAGTTAAGAATTATCCAATCTACATTCTCGTTGAGAACCACAAATATTTATTTGTAATATTTTTAAGCAGCAGGTTAAAATGACCATTTCAAATAAAATTAGGACTGCACGACTGTCCGTGTTTTATGTTATGTGTTGTGTTTATTATTTTACATTATGTTAACTGTTTTGTTAAGCGCTTTGTTACAGCTGCTGCTGCTGTGAAAGCGCTATATAAATCAGCATGTATTGTATTGTATTGTAAAATCAAGACCACTGCCAGGAACTCTCTAGTCAAAAATGAAGATGTTCGAAATTCATCAGAGAACAAAAAGTGCCTGGAGTAAGCAGCTATTTAATAATGTATCAGAAGAATGCCTGCTGTGCATACAATGCAGTTGGATACACATGTCGGCGACAGAAAATCAAGGGAGGCTGAGCAACTGCGACATTCAAATAGACATCTGGGGGTTTGTTTTGTTTTGTTTTTTAGTCAAACATATGCCAACATTAACAAATGGATAATGCGTCGACATACAGTTAATTTCTGTTTAGTGAAGTAATAGAAAGGGAAATAAACTGTGAATAGGAACACTTGTTTACATTTATTTTCAAAATTGTACACAGGGGCATGAGTGAATAACCATATTACTAATCTGTTTCTGCAAGATATGTGATCATATGTCTGACCTGAGATGCATATTTGTGAGAGACGCTAACCACAATTCCCCATGCTGCCCAAGATGTAATCATTGCATTGTCATCCATTCTAAACATTTGCATTTATATATACTGTTGATAGTAAAACTGGAAGCCTATAACTCTACTTTCAGTACCTCTTGACATCGACTTTGTCGGTAAGAAATACAATCATTCTCCTGCATGAAAATGACTTGGTGAGTGGTCCTCATTTACAATAGATTACCGTTTTCTTTATTTTTAATCCAAAATGTGATTGTTACCTGCCACTAAATTATGTCACTTTGAAAAGAAAAGTCGTTAGTGAGAAAGGCCGGTTTTGCAGATGTAACAAATGCTTCAGGGTTGCCTCAAGAGGCTCTCTTTGGCATATGGTGAAAAAGATGCAAGCCTGAAGCTTTTGAGTTGTTCCTCCTTAACATCCATCCATTTTCTGGCACGTTCTCAATAGGATCATGAGTGACCTGGAGCATATTGAAGCGGTGTATACCATGCACCAGTCAATCGCAGGGCACGGAGGCTCCAGCCAGAGAGCCATTCGCACTCTAATTGGCGCCTATAGGAAATGTTAAGTCTTCAATTAACCTTGAGACAGATGTGCTAACCACTGGCAACAGTATGCTGCCCTCACCAACAGTATGCTGAATTCCCAAACAAGCAGTATTTCACTTACTGCTTTTGTGCTCTGTGAATGATATCATAAACGTTCTATTCATGAAATTTTAATGACGAGTTAAATGAAAACGAGCACCAGAAATGATTTGTCATGAACACGTTTACGCCCCTTTCTCTTGACAACACTGACCTCTCGTGGTCATATGAGGTTGACTGATTTCACTGATGATGTCACATGAACTCGATTTATTTGTCACTCATTAGTTGAAATATAGACGCTAAAGAGGGTCCACGCAGAGAAGGCTTCATGATTCTGTATTGATACTGCACTGGAATGCAATGAGGTTTAAAGCCTAGTGTTGCCATGGTGATCAGCTCGCCCACTTTTCCCATCCATCAATCCATTTTCTATGCCACTTATCTTCACTTGAATTGCAGGTGAGTGGGGCCTATCCATGGTGATTTTGAGCGAGAGGCCTCGTTCCCTGGAACGTTTGGAATGGGTTTCCGGAAGACTTAACCTTATTGAACATTTATGGACTGTTTCTGATGTATCATGATAAGAAACCACCCAATTTAAACAAACTAGGTCAATTCTGCCAGGAACAGTGGTCAGATATTCACTGAGACAAGAAATGACCAGAAACTTGTTGATGCTTAGAAAAAGTACTTGGTACAAATTACAAAATACAAATTAATGACATTCATGCCCATGATAAGTGTACTGTACCCTTCTCACCACAACTTGATGTTGTTATTGTTGTCTGACTGTGACTTTTTTTTTCTCAACAATTTAACTTAATGAGATGCTTTTGGTATCTCTTGGTAATTACTATATCCCCCCACCCCCAAAGCTGCTGTGTTGCTCCGGTGTTGTTCCCCCTGAGAGAGTGAGCAGAATGAGATCCCATGGTGCTCGGCAATAGCGCTCAAATTAGTTCTTACCATTACTTTGTTGTGTTTGTTAGTAGGGTCAACAAAAAATGAAGCAGACCCAGATCACATAGTGTTACTAACCACATCACATTACCCAAATCCTAAAGTAGTAAGGTATTAAATACGTTTTCCATCAACCTTTGGGATAAAACATTAACGTGAGTTTAAACCCAGTAAGTGTGACCTTTTGTTTCACATTATTGGCTACTGACTCCAGCAGTAAAAAAAAAAAAAAAAAAAAAATACTACTACTAATCATAATAATACCAGAATAGCAAAACATTTTTGTTGTGGGTCTCCTTGGCTTGTCGGAAGAAGATTGAAGGTGGCATGTGAGCAAGAAATCGGCTTGGCCGGAACTGTTTGTCCTTCAATGGCCTCTCACGTGATGACCTGAAATGTACAGTATATTTCTCATTATAAGATGTACATGTACTTTATCCCTTGTTTTGGAGCATCTTTAAACACCATCAAGCTTTTAATGGCAGTTGTTGAATACCTCTCATCAATGCGTGTCACAATGTTGTCATCTGTTTGATCCTCTATTTCTCTGTCTGTGTGTATGAAGAGAGGAGGAGGAGGAAGGAGTGGCCCAGGTATACTGGATATTCTCGCTGGGTTTGAAAAAGGGGGAGGTGAAGTGAGGAATCCAATGGGGCGACATGGCAACACAACGCTTATAAAGACGCGAGGCACACCCCGCCGGCAACCTCAAGTCAGCTTACTTGCAGACAGTACAGCGGCACTTTGCAGTAAGCATGCTCAGCCTTATGAAATTACCAAGGGTCGTCACCATCAATCAAGTGCCCAAAGTAAGTTTGCTGTATCTTTGATGGAACATCGGGTCACTCAGATGGGTGGAAAATGTAAAATAATTGAAAAAAGTAGTCATGTTTTCATTTTAGGTCAATGTGTACTCTAAACATGGTTTTATTTCAGTTTTACAGATGATGAGGCTCAATAGAAAGTGATAGCACTGAGACTAGAGGAACTGTAAACTTGTAACAGTGCTGTACATTTACTGCACTTTGAGTAAAAGTGAAAAGTCTTTTGAAAGAAATATTTTCTTGCGAAACCGTTCCGTGCACGTTTTTTTTTAAATGTCACAAACAATATATAATACTGAAATGCTATGCCATGAGAGAATCACATCACAAGTGAATCAGTGATTTTCAAACACCGTTATGTGTTAGCAATTTTGCTTTAAATTATTCTTAATTTTTTTCTTTTATTTACTTTATCTGACATGGCAATCAGTACAAGGTGTATCCTGCCTCTCGCTCAAACGTAACTGGGATAAAGCTCCCGCTCATGCACAACCATAATGAGGACAGGCTGCTTTAAAAATGGATGGTTATTATTAGTTGATATTCAGGTCCGGATAAATTATAGTGATGAGGGCCACGGCGGTTGACGAGTTATCACATCCTCCTCACATTGCAGAGATCCGGGCTTCATTTCAAGGCTCTGGCCTTCCTGCATGCAATTTGCGTGTTTTCCCCGTGTCTCTGTGGGTTTTCTCCGGGTACTCCGGTTTCCTCCCACTTTCCAAAACCACACATGGTAGATTAATGAAACACTCTAAATTGTCCCAAGGTGCAACTGTGAGTGTGAATGTTTTTCTGTGTGTGTTGTGATTGGCTGGCAATAACATTCAGGGTGTACCCCGACAACTGGCCGAAGCCCACTGGAATAGGCTCCCGCGTTAAAACAAAGCTTCTCGAAGCTTTCCCCCAAACATATAAAAACTTTGATTGTTGGATGTATCATTTAGGGAGTTGGGGCAATTTATAGGGGACCCCACAAACAAAAGTCCTCCTGACCACCTTAATCCAAGTCAAGTAGTTTCTGTAAGATTTATGAGTGACTTGAAAGCATGTTTTTAATTGACCCAACCGACAGGAGAGATTTTCTTTACATGCATGCTTTCATAGAGATTTTTTGGGGTCATTTTTTTCTTGAGGTTTTCCATGAGCACAGCATTATCTCCGGTTACCGTTACCACCACAGCTCAGCCACTGACTGCATCTTGAGCCTCTTTCAGCTGACCAATGAGACCATTAACATCTGGACTCACTTTTTGCCTACCTGGTAAGCATCTGCACCATCTTGTCATGTGCCTGTGCTCATTGCGCGTTTGACATTCTTACTCTTACATAATTTCCGGATCTATTTTAATACTGTACAACAAATGAGTTATTTGGTTGTTAAAACATTTTTTTTCTATGCCCAATATCATATTCCTCTCTTTAAAAGGCTGTGGGAATGACACGTCTGAGTGCTAAATTTAGCGGTTCGAAGCTTTATTCCACGTGAAAAAATGTCGGGTTGTTTTCCTAACCCAATCAATGGGTTTCTGTAGATTTTGAGCAGATTGGGTTACTTTAATCCAAAATTGGGTTGATTATTCTGACCCAGCAGACTGGGTTCAAGGATGGTTTTGGGTGGGCCTAACACTGTGGGTCAATTCTTCATCCCAATGTGCATGGTATAATAACCCAACACTGGCTCAGTCCATTTTGGATCTTGTGCTGGGTGAGCTCTTTCATCCAATTTTGGTTCATTTTGGCCCAGCAGCTTTAACAGTGTATGATCATATCTAGCAATTTATTTTGACATCTATTACAGCTATCAATAAAAGAAATTGAAATAAAACAGCAGCATCACCCTCAATAGTCACAATCTGTGAAGGTGGTCTGGTGTTCATCTTAGATTGATTTAAATTTTAGATGAAGTTTTTTATATTATGCTTCTGAGCAACTATGTGTGCCAGACCTGCAGTGATCTCACAAACGTTAATTGGCAACACATCCCCAGATGAGTTAAACAATTGACACTAGAATAGAATACAATTCTTCATTGTCAGAGTAGAGAGAGTATGGCAAACTTAAACATGCTATATACAGTATATTTAAAGGGACAAAATAATTTTATCTTGTACCGTATACTGTATATTATTTTTACTTTTTTTCAGAGTTGCATTCATTTGTCTACAAACTGTAAAAAAAATGCAATGAGTATGACAGAGTGCAACTAAACAGTAGTAGGCCTCTTGGGCTAAGGTTGAGATAATTCTGTGCCTTGCTCGAAGGCAGTTTAATAGTATGATGAGGAAACAGACAAGCAACTCTCCTACTATGTCGTTGCATTAAAAAAAAAAGTCCTCATAAAACACCTTAAACCATGACAGTCCAATTTCAAAGCCCAAGCCATGCAAATGAGCTCCTGCTTTCCATTGAGACCCCGGAAGGAATTTAGGGTTGAAGCAGAAAAGAAAACATCTTCCAATACATACAATATGTTGAATGATGGATGAGATGCCATCGATACTTTTGCAAGGTTGTCTTTTACTGCTTTAACATTGCATTCCCAATGTGCGTACTCGGCCACAAAATATACATTATGTCTCATCCACTTTCCGGCTTCCATAATGACTGGACATGCCTAAACCAAAGTTTCTTCTGCTGCAGCCACAAGGATGAAAACGTGTTTGAATGACTGCATCAAATTGTTCCCCCTTGCAGGTACTTCCTATGGAAACTGGTAAGCGTTGTACTGATACAAGCTGCGTGGCAGCACCCCTTCACCTGGCCTCTGGTGGTCTTAATCATTTCCAGCTGCATATATCCATTGGCATCAAGCTGTGCTCACACCTTCAACAGCATGTCGGCGCGGGTGCGACACATGTGCTTTTATTTGGACTACGGAGCCATAAGTCTCTACAGCCTGGGTGAGTGTGTCGTGTGCACTTCACCGCGATACACTCCTAGGCCAAAGAAAGAGCTCTTGCTATGATGATGCAGTGCAGTTGTACATCACTGCCAACCATATTGTAAAATCATGACGGGGCACCAGACTGCCCTTAAATGGTAAAATGTTGCCTCTAAAGTTTGAGACAGTGCAGGTAAGTCCTTCATCTGCTTGCAAATGTGCAACCAGTACATTTGTAGACTTTTAAAAATATATGTATGATTATTGAATATTTTTATTGCTGACAAACTCCCGCTCTACACTTAAGCCCATTTATTAATAATATAGAAAAAAAAATAGTTTTATATATATATATATATATATATACCGTATATAGATATTGGCACCCCTAAAATTCCAGGTTTGGGGCCAAGTTAAAAAAAATAATAACCAAAAATAATAAAATAAATTAGTCTGAAGCCCTGAATTGTGATAAACATATTATTAGATTAATTCCTCTTGAGTCTCAAACAAAACCCAGAAATGGTTGATAAGACTTTTTGCTTTGTATTGAATTTTGCAGCTGACCATCATGTTTTGGTCATTCTCTGTGTATATGCAGTATAAACATTATTGGAATAGTGTTCTGAGGGGTTAATTAACGAAAGTAACCAAAGCATGTTAATGGATGCATTTTTTTAAATTACGGTATTATGTGCACTACATTGTCTCATGTACCCAGATATCAAAGAGAAAAGCCCAGCTCTCGATATGTAATTGACAGACATGAATCAAACTGTTGATAGTTAAGTTTCTATAACAAATCTGTTGCATTTCAGGCACTGCTATTTCGTATTCAGCTTATGTGTTCCCAGACAAGTGGGTAAACCGCTTCTTCCACCAGTGCTTTGTCCCTGTTGCTCTTCTGAACGCCATAGGATGCACTGGCTTGGCGTGCTACTCCAGGTATGGTACGAAATGTTTTGTAAATCTTATCGCTATCTCTTGGGAGGAGTATGTCACGCTTGTCAGCACACCGGCTATTTGTCTTGTGAATTCTGTGACAGCTATTTGTTAACTCTCCAGTGTTTTGGTGCCAAATGACAGAATTTAGGGAAATCTTTGATGTCTTACCATCTCACAGCAAAGGTGACATTTGCATCTAAGATCTGGCTGTAATGTACTGCGTGTTTGATTGATTGCCCATGTAAATCATCACACTGAGTTAGTAAGCGCAGGTTACTTGTTGATAGTAGATACTGTCATCACATGATGTACATACAGTAACTGCCTTACTGTTTTTCTTGCCCATCTGTTGAATTATCAGGCTTGGATTACCATTTCGTCATCATAATCAGGACGTTTTAAAGAGGTAAACATTTTGCATTTCCTTTATTGCATTGTGTCTCAAATTTTGTCATTTTTCCACCCGATGTCATTCTGTTTTTAATCATTCACCTTCAGATAATCTGTCCAACACTGGCATTCTTAACTCGTGGTCTCTTGTTATTGTCATGAGAGAGACCAACCACAAACAGCGATTAACTGCATTGGTAGTCTCAGCTAGAAGTGGGTGGAGCAATAAACAGAGGCAAAACTTGTTTTACAGAAACCTCCTCACGTAAATTAAATAAAATATTCTTGCATTGTCCTGTTTGAATGTAACAAAAGGGGTAATACAAATAAATGTATGAAGCGGGGGTAAAATTATGTAATTTAAACTTTTATCACGATATAGTATCCATTTTAAGACCCCCTCCTCCCAAATATGCCCATGTCATGTTTTTTTTTTTTTTTTACTGTTACTGTTTTCTGAGTTTTTCCACGTTGCCATTTGATGCATTTATAAAAGGTTATGCCATAATGCAGGAAGCGTGGATATTTGAAGTTGATTTCTTTTCATTTATTTCAGATTCCCTAAATGCCAGAGTCCAAGATTCAGTAAAGTGCTCCGTCTTGTTGCTTTTGCCTACCCCTACCTGTTTGACCACATTCCTCTCTTCTACAGGGTAGGGCCTCACTTGTATTATACATGTCCAAAATGGAGGAAAACAACAAGAACAAAAAACAATTGGTCCCCATGCAGACGTAGTTCTTCAATATTTACTCAATGCCCCATTCGCAGCCACTCAGTGTTTGACTGGAGATCAATGCTGAGTGTTTCCCGTCTCTTGGATAGACGCCACATGTGACAGTGAGCATGATCGGGGGCATAGAAAATGGATGGATTGCCCCACGTTCAGTGTCGGCAGACCAGTTGTCCATTGGTTACCACTGCCAAAAGCAGTGTCTGCCCATTCGGGGCCAAATCCAACAAGAATATTCTGTGGCTTTTGTGCGGAGCTAACTGGTAAAAATGGAGCAAACAGATAGCATCCAATTAATTCACAGAACACACGCAGATGGTGAAATGTTTCACTAACTGCGCTGCTTGGGGCTGACGGCAGGTTGTGTGCTCTGGTGTTATTTGCATGTATTTGAATGAGGTAACGTGGATTTATTGGCAGAAAAAATGCCCGCCTCGATGCAAATGAGCCTCATCAACATCCATTTCGCTAACACCATGCAAATATTTGAGTGTTATTATTAAATAATTTCAAAAGCTGGTGTAAACTTGGCCCTCTTCTGTGGAAGCGATTGTTGTAGCTCTCGAGATTGGTCTTGGTCACGAGACGGGACCACATTTTAAGGGTCTCGGTCTTGTTTCGGAATCAAAGACTTTTTTTCTCGTCTCTGTCTCGGACAAGGTAAACTCGGGATTTTTGATCAAGACCAGTCGAGATCAGACCAGTACTACTTTGATCAGTGAGAAATGCCGAATGTAGGTGGTGCACTTCCTTCTCGGTTTCACCTGGAGTAACACGCCTCCTACAAACAGAGAGGATGAAGACAACCGGACGCAGCCCCCTTGAAAAATTGGAAAAAATGTTGGCATACTCATCAGTAATTAAGTTTGGTTTCAAATCATCCAGATCAATCATTTCATTCTTTGTTAATTCGGGCCTCTGTGCGAAGTTTGCACATTTGTACCTTCTCCTTGCTTGTGTGGGTACTTCAACTTCCTCCCACATTCAAGTGGGAATTTTGATCATTATGTTGTGGCATGATGTTATCACTGTAGTGTTTCTTGCTGGTAATTGCTGATGGGGTTTTTTTCAAACTGACAAGTGGCACACAAAACAAGCGGCGAATTATTTTTATTGGATAAGCAATGTAGATAGATTGTAAATTTGCCCAGTGTGGGACAAATAAATGATATCTTATCTTATCTTAGACTAAAGACTAAAGCATATGCAGGTATTTCACAAAAAAAGTATTTCCAGCTGACTGTGATACACCTTAACAAATTGCTTAGGCCTATGTTACCCTAATGGCCTGTTCTGCATGCCCTTTTTTTCCAGCTCTTCCTATGTGAAGGGGAAGGCTGCACAGACAACGATGCCAATGTCTTGCACTACACCCACATTGCATTGGCTTTCCTCACTGGCTTCCTGTTTGCGACACATTTACCTGAGCGCCTGGCGCCTGGCAGCTTCGACTTTATTGGTGAGATGAATTTGAGATTGGGCAGGAGAATGTGACCAGACAATTGTCCCATTCTAGGGTCGGACTAAATTGCGAGTTGCCTGTTGACATTTGCATGTAAACCAGTTCAATCAAATGTAATCCTTGGGTTGAATTACTCAACCCTTTATCCCTTGTTAAATGTAACAAACAAATGCCCAATCAATATAAATGGCAATTAATTGACATCTAAATTAAAAGAAACGTGCAAGATTGTCTCATCGCTGAACATTTTGGTTTTAAATGTTGCATGATCACAGAACAAAATTCCAAGAACACTAATAATCAATTCAATGTGGGGATTCTGATATTTTTCTCAGCTCAACCCAAAATGTATTTTGAATGAAAAAAGTTAACTGTATTGTTGTTCCTTTTTATTTAGCTTTGTGTTAAGACTGCTAAGGTAACTTTTACACACACACACACACACACACACACACACACACACACACACACACACACACACACACACACATTAAATTGTGCTGTAACAAGGGCCCGTTTAAGACCACCAGAGCAGAACAAATATTTCAGCTTTCAAGCAAAACCGGTTTTATCTTGACACCCTTTCCAGTTCCTGAGACATTTTTTGTACAGTTTTTGTAGTGACCCAGACTTATGACAAATCCCGTGTATGTCAAGATGTTCTTCTGCAATCTAGCAACATGTTAACTGTGTCACGGCTCCCTCTGCAGGTAACAGCCATCAACTTTTCCATGTCTTTGGCATCCTTGGCACCCGCTTCCAGATGATGGCCGTTGAGCAAGACATGGTATTGCGACGCCCCTGGCTTCTTGACCACTCCCGACCCATCACCTTTGCCAACTCATTGGGTGTAACTCTACTATGCCTAATGGTCAACCTGAGCATCCTCCTCCTCTTCAGCTTACCTCTCCTCTCTGCAAAAGTCGGTCAGCAAAAGAAACATAAGAGACAGATAAAGGCACATTGAACTCAAGCTTGTGCTATGGCTACTCCACGGCACAGAACTCCAAGCTGGTCTTTGGGTAAACCAACATCTATTGTTATGTACAGTATGTAACATGTTTTTATTGGGAGCTGATGAACTCGCTGTGTGAATCACAAGATTCCGCCTGCACTGAAACCACTGTGATAGTTGCCTTTCAGATCACTGTGATGACTACTGTTATGAATGCAAATTACCCCGCCTGTTACATAAACACAATCGAAATAGCTATATACAGGATAAAGAAAAATGGGCGTCGCTGTGGTCGACTGGTTAGCACGTCCGCCTCACAATGCAGAAGGTCATGAGTGCGTATCTGGCTTGGGATTTCTTGTGTGTAGTTTGCATGTTCTCCCATTGCCTGTATGGGTTTTCTCCAAGTCGTCCCGTTTCCTCCCACATTCCAAAAACATGCATGGCAGATTTAGCGGGCACTCTAAATCAGGTGTGTAAAACTAATTTTTGTCGCGGGCCACATTATAATAACCGTTTCCCTTGGAGGGCCGTGATGACTGAAACTGTATAAAGAAGTCAAGAATAACGTTTTATTTAATTATTGTTTAAATAACTGGAATGAGGGGTTTGCTCACAAGAAAATGCTTACAATATGTCACTGATTTATGACATGTGAAAATGTGAAATTTTGGTATAGATTTAACATTATGGAAGTTGTCATCTTTGATTTGCCTTTGCGGGCCACTTAAAATGATGTGGCCGGCCACATCTGGCCCCCAGGCCTTGAGCTTGACACTAGTGCTCTAAATTGTCAATAGGTGTGAATGTGAATGGATGTGTGTCTATGTGTGCCCTGCGATTGGCTGGTGACCAGTCCAGGGTGTACCTTGCCTACTGCCCAGTGACAGCTGGGATAGGTTCCATCACACCCACGACCCTAGTGAGGATAAGCAGTTAAGAAGATGGTTGAATGGATATTTCTTAAAACCCAATGTATGCTTAAGATACTAATGTTGCAACGTTAAAGAACATTTGTGTCAAACAGTCTTTTTACTGTATTTGATTTCCTGAATTCTTTGGTGGCTGCACGTGAGACCAATGAAGAGCTTAAAGGAAATGAAAAATGAAACTACCACTTCATACAGTATGCTGCATTTAAATCTCAACCTTTTTATCTGTAGCTATGGTTCTTGTTCACAACCTATGAAATTTTGCATTGATTGTTTGCGTGATCATTTAAAATGTATGTATTTATTCTTAATGTAAGCTTATTTATATGTTTTGTGTTTTTTAATGAATAAAACATTATGCAGTTAAATGGTGGCACGAACTTCTCAGAAAACCCTATTTGAGTATGCGTGTGTGTGTGTGTGTGTGAGTGTGTGTGTGTGTGTGTGTGTGTGTGTGTGTGTGTGTGTGTGTGTGCGTGTGTGCGCGTGTGCGTGTGCGTGTGCGAGCACGCGCGTGCGTATTTCACTTTATGGTATTCACATGATTCAAATAAATTATCGTTCCATAGTGGCAATGATTGTATTATTCAAGACGTACATTTGATTTTCGTGTTTTGTTTTGTTTTGGTTAGCCATACGTAATTACCCAATGACTGAAATGTAAATACTGTCGTTCTTTCGGTGGAGAAATATAAAAAACGCATTGTATTTGAATGCGTCATGACGTCTGAAGGCGGAACTTCCGTCCCCGAGTGTTCCATTCTGTACTATGATTGGTTAAATGTAGCAGCTCGTCGAAATCGTTTGACAGCGGGGAAATTTCAAAAATAAAGACGAGGCGCTTTTGGAGGAAGTTTACTTTCCAGGCGTTGAACAGCATAAAAAATGTACAGACCAGGGTATGTATCTTCACCTTCTGTCTTTCTAAAATCGCGTGTGAGCTGAAATTAAGTTTCAGTTTTCGTGGGTCCTGGGCAATAACTGTTAGTCATAGTGTGTAAGATTACCAATCTCCGTCGAAAACAGCGAAGGTCGCTCGCTCTCCATTTAGGCAGGCAAACTAACCGAGCTAAATAACCAACGGCACAGGGACGGACCTGTACAACATAGGAACCATGTTTAATGTTTGATGTTGAATTGATTTCATTTGAACTGACTTCGCGGGTTGCCTGAACTCGTTTGCTTTTCAGAATTAGCATATTTCTGTCTGACATTATTGCAAGTGACGCCACAGATCGTAGCCTTTGTAGTCACTTTGAAATAATATTGCAGGACAATGTTTTCGGAGTTTGTTAAAATTCACAAATGTCACGCATCTATTTTGGCAGACTGGTTCTAAACTCGCTAGTTTGCCTTACGTCTTGTAGAATCAGCCAAACGCATGAGTGAGGGCGTACTTATGGTATGACAAAAAAGGTTGGGAATCGCTGCTCTAGTGCACTTTGACACACCAGGTCCGTCATAAATGTTGATGTGGGCAGGTTAACAAGTGTTTGAGCAACCGTCACTGATCCCTGACTCACAATCATCATCACGTTCTCACTAATACATCTGCAAAAACGTGTATTTTATGCAATATTTTTGGTTGTACGCATTCAAAACCGCCACACATAAACGTATGTGTCACGTTCTGTTCTGATCGACAAGGGCGTGATTAATTTAACAAAACGAGTTATTCCATTTATTTTCTTCAGGAAATGCAAGACTCCACGCAAGCCTTGCATAAAAAAAGCTTCCCATGCAGAGAAAGATCCTGTGGGCGTAAGTGAACACAACTCGTCACTCTGGTTTGATCGTCACACTTTAAACAATTGTAACATTAATACTTGTGAACATTATCTCCGTGCAGCTAAAGTGCTGTTATCTTCATGTAGCCTTTGGGAGGAAGCAAAAAAAAATCCCAATACAACTGAATGAAATCAACGACAATGATTTTATGTCTTTGAAATATACTAAACAGTGACATAAGCTATTTTTGTATATTGATCAAAGACTGTGATCGGTGTTGAGCCAAATGTTAGCCACACATTGACAGTTCATCACTCATTAAACCAATCATGGCAAAGTAAGACCTTATTTGTCTTCAGTCTTAAGGTGAGGCGATAAGCTACAGTTTAGTTGAGTGCCATCACAAAAAAAAATCAACGAAACGGTTTTTGTGATTGCTATATGATACAGTACTTTGAAGATGCATGCTGTTGTTTAATTTGTAGGTGTATTGTCGTATACGTCCACTTGGAGCAGAGAATGAGGAATGTTGTGTTGAAATGATCAGCAACTCCACTATTCAGCTGCATGCTCCTGATGGCCTTAAAGCCAACCGCAATGGAGAATTCAAAGAGGTATGTGTGAAGTGACTCATGTGAACCAGGCAAGATTTTGTGCAGTGTCTACTTTGGTGGAAGTTTGGGTGTAGTCCAGGTCTGGATCAGACTTGTGTGTAATCTGGGAGACATCATAATCACACCCCCCAACATTTTTCCAGTGGTATCAATAGTGTAATTGTTCCACTGTCTGCTTTGCTTTGTTCACTATCATTTAGCAATTATTTATATTTGCAAATCAACACATTAGGCTGTATGATCAATACAGTAAATATTCCCACCTACGGACGTCTGTCTCCCTCATCCGGAATAAAAACCTATGCATTAAAATTTCCCGTGGCTGGCTTCAAAAGTTTGTTGCACGACATCCATCAGCTGAGCAATGCTGTCTTGGTGATCGAGGGGAGGTAAAGTTAGAGACAGTGAGTGAGTGGAAAGAAAAGCTACTAATTACTAATTTTGTGACTAGTCTCGTTGTCCTGTACTTTGTTCATATACCTGTACTGTATGCTGCAGTTTTTGTTTTATAAATAGTTTTTGGACCATATATTTTTGCATTTTATTGCTTGTGTTGTTACGCATGTATTTTGTTATCATACTTGCATGTTCAGAAAGGACATGTACCATAGTCGTTTCCCACATAAGGGAATTCTGTTATAAGGAAAGATTGGACAACGCAAATATGATTGCTTACTAGAGAATACGTACCCGTATTTTTCTGTTCTTATTCTGTCGTGACATTGCACACTCCATAAAACTGACATTTGTTGTTTGTTGACAATATTTTAGACTCAGTACTCCTTCAAAAAAGTATTTGGTATTAATACCACTCAAATGGAGCTGTTTGAGGAAGTCGCCAAGCCGCTAGTGGAGGACCTTATTCAGTGTAAAAATGGTGAGAGCTTCAGCTGCTTCACACGACCAAACTATTTTACCCCTACTTGCTTTCTCGGTGTTCTGAATGAATCCTTGTGACTTATTATTATTATTATTATTTTTTTTATCCTCACCACCCCTCTCGAAGGTCTGCTGTTTACATATGGTGTCACAGGAAGTGGAAAAACCTTCACTATGACCGGCTCGCCTGGAGAGGGTGGACTCCTCCCTCGTTCCCTTGACATGCTCTTCAACAGTATTGGCCCCTTGCAGGCCAAACGCTTTGTAAGATGATAAAAATAAAAACATCTACCAGCTAATGAATTAGAGTATTCAGCCTTTTTCAATTGAGGAAAAGGTGGAGACAGATGTAGTGTAATATTATGTGCTAAAAACTGTAATTTTAGTTTCAGTTATTCTGAAAAAGAAACTAAATGTTTTTTTTTGTTTTTTTTTTCTGTAGGTGTTCAAACCAGATGACAAAAATGGGATTGACATCCAGAATGACATTGATGCTCTCCTGGAGAGACAGAAGCGAGACGCTCAACCTACAGTGCCCAAAACACCCTCCTCCAGGTACTAATCTGCAGCAAGTTCCTTTTTGTGTTTGTATTCCCTGCCAGGTACTTTTCTAAAAGTTCATTTCCATTCTGCTCATATATTCTTTTCTGTTTAGGCAGAAGGCAGACCCAGAATTTGCAGACATGATCAGTCCCCAAGAGGCATGTAAAGCTGAGAATGTGGATGAAGACTGTTGTTACAGCATCTTGGTGTCCTACGTCGAGGTCTATAACAACTACATCTACGATCTTCTCGAAGATGCCCCCTTTGATCCCATCAGACCAAAGTAAGACCAAAGTGTTTGTTTGTCACGCTTTAAAAACTGGATTTCCCCTTACGCAGTGATGGCAATTTTCTGCGGATACGCGGAAATCCGCCGTTTTATTTCTTAAATTGATCATTTTTGTGAATCGTCTAAATCCGTTGAGAAAATTTTAGGGGGGGTCAGGTACCTTATCGTCGAGTTTTCACGAGCTCTCCCGA
>NW_017805139.1:182061-206687 GCF_001891065.2 Hippocampus comes
TATATTGTTGTATATACTGTAAATAGACATCCACTTTATATAATAAAATACATTCATAACCCATATATAGTAAACAGTGTGGGACTTCACTATCACTGCATGAGGTAAGAATCAACAGCTTTTTTATCACATTTACACAACACTTTATGAATACAAGTAATGAACAAATCTTAAATATGCAGAGAATGTGTTTCCGTTTTTAGTTTTGATTTTGAGCAGCAAATTTGAAGTTACATATTGGTGCTCACCAGGAATGCATAAGCAAAATTGCACAAATTTTCACTTGAAAGAATAGTGGCAATCTTGGGATTTTTTTCTGTTCAAGTTTCAAATAGTGTGTAAATTCAATACACTTTATCTTCAGCATGTTTAGTGCCACTTTTGTAAGTAACCACGCCCCGCCCAGGCCACGCCCCTTTCCGCTTTTTTTCATCACTCGCCATTGCCATCACTGCTTACAAGAGCAGCGCCTCGTCTACAATTTCTGTTGCATCATGCTAATGTTCCAAAACAGTCCATGTACATAATGTACAATAGATACAGTATACAGTATTGAAGCCTTTTTCTGCTGTAAATTTCAGTCACTTCTAGGCCATTCTCTTTTGTGAGGTGGCTTGGTATTGGCACACCTTTAAAGAACACTGATTTTATGTACGGTATATATGCCCCTTAAGTTTTCATTTGTGGCCTTAGCTTCACTGAGTAGATCTTATTTGTCATCTGTCAGAGGTTGTTGTTCATGCACTGGATAAGGCTTGCGATGTTGTACAATTAACAGTTTACGAGGTTTTTCTCATTCTGGCTTACCCTCTCTGCTTTGAGCTGTTATTGTATTTAGTCCTCAATGAATGGCTTTAGCTTGACTGCCCATCTTTAAAACCCGCCTCAAAACTCACTTGTATTCTTTGGCATTTGACTTAGCATGACTCAGATTTGTTCTTGGTTTTGCTGTTCAGTGCTTTCTACCGTCTTTGTTACTGATTTGTTGCTTTACTGGTGTATATGTTAGTTGCTCCATGTACAGCACTTTGTGTGGAGCGATGGCTGTTTGAAAGTGATCTATAAATACAGCTGAGTTGAGTTGAGACTGTGTGCAAGAGGCTGTAACGCAATGTATCTGTGTACACTTTAGCATGTTTTCACCTTTCATTGTCAAATATTTGTCATTGTGCCACTGCGTTTTTGTGTGCTTAATTATGTTTGCTTTCGGATCCTTCAGAGCTCCTCAATCCAAGATTCTACGTGAAGATCAGAATCATAACATGTATGTTGCCGGCTGCACAGAAGTTGAAGTCAAATCTACAGAGGAGGCATTTGAAGTCTTCTGGAAGGGTGAGTGAAGATTGGCTCAATTACTCCTTGTGAAAGTTACACAATTTACAACCACTCTTGTTTGCTTCTTAAAGTACTTGAGATCTGAAAACCAGGGTCAAGATGAAAGCATCTCCAATTTTTTGGGGACATTGAAATATGGCAGCAATATAATCTGAATTTGTCTGAAGTCAGAATGTGCTGTTTTCCATCACGAACATATGCTAATGCAGTAGCAAAGTGATAATTACAGGAAAGGTTTTCATGAAATATATTTCTCGGCTGCAACCCCCGCCCCCAGCCCCCCTCCAAAAACAAAAAAACATTAAATTAGACAAAACTGAGATCCTTCTTGTGCCACTCTGCACATGCAAACAATGCACGTAAATTAGACTAGTCAAACATATAAATGAATGGCCACTTAATTAATAGGAGTGTGCTTCAGATACAGTACTCGCTACTGGATGGCGGCAGCAAACGCCACGACATCCGTTGAGCATCCCGCATCTCACTCGCAATCTGAGCTACAACAAAAGTTGCGTCATGACCTCAATAACGGAACAAATTAACCTCAAGTCTTGGCATCACTTTATATCACTGACATAGCTGAGAAATGATTCAAAGATAGTTGGGCCTTCAGACTTTACACGATGATGTTTAAAAAAAAAAAAAAAGTTATGAGCAAAATTCACACAAAGTATTGTCATTGGAGTTGGTTATGGCTATGCATTTTGAGATGCAGATGTTGTTTATTTTTGTTTTGCTCTGAATTGCCATTTTCCAGGAGTGATATATTGCACACGAAGACAGTGACAGTCATTGAGAAGAACTTGCTAACATCCTTTGCCTTGATGATTACTTGAGTCTTGAGTCAGCTGTCAACAACCCCCCCCCATACATCAGAAAAAAATGATTCCATTAAACTTTCAAAAGGCATCGAGAGACTGATTACATGTTTGTTATTACAAACCTTGTAAAAAATATATATATATTTTTGTATTATTACTTTTGAAAAATCTGTGATTGTTTGAACTTATTTCCGTGCTTTCTATAATGAGATCGTTCACATGAGTAGATGGAAATATGTGGAGCTTTGCAAAATGTGTAACTGAGTACTTCTTGTAGGGCAAAAGAAAAGGAGGATTGCCAACACTCAACTGAACCGGGAATCCAGTCGTTCCCACAGTGTCTTCACATTAAAACTGATTCAGGCACCTCTTGATGCTGATGGCGACCACATTTTGCAGGTAATGTGCTGCTCCAAAAGTTACTTGGGGAGTTATGTACCGGCATTCAAGCTTGAAAACAAGTTTTCCTTCACAGAGATGACCATTATAGATCTCCTCTTTTACAGTCCAACCGAATGATGGTGTGACACAAAAGCAGGCAGATATGTCATGTCAAGCCATCATGTTTCTGATGATATTAAATCTGTACTTTCATTTTAGGACAAAAACCAAGTAAATGTGAGCCAGCTGTGTTTGGTTGACCTAGCAGGTAGCGAGCGCACTAGTCGAACAAGAGCAGAGGGAAGCCGTCTGCGTGAAGCAGGTAAGTCTTTTTTTTCTTGTCAGTATTTAACAGTAAAAGCTAATTCATCTTCATATTTCCTTGGTGTCTCGCCACCAGGTAATATAAATCAGTCATTAATGACTCTGCGCACATGTATAGAAGTTCTGCGAGAGAACCAAATGTGTGGAACAAATAAGGTGGGTGTCCTCTACTATTTGTGTGTACTGTTTCACCAGTCGTTTTGCTGCTTATGAGAGTAACTGAGACTGCATACTCTCATAGTTTGTTGTTTTTTTTTTCCCACTTTTGCGTTTCCCTCCTTCTCCAGATGGTGCCATACAGGGACTCTAAAGTGACTCATCTTTTTAAGAACTACTTTGATGGAGAGGGCAAAGTTAAGATGATCGTGTGTGTCAATCCAAAAGCCGATGATTATGAGGAAACCATGGTAATGCATGTTCCAAATGTTGGTAGTCTTGCTAATTGCCATTGAAGCAACGCAAAAGAATGACTGTACTTAATATCAATGGCAATTGGATAGACTTTTCACTGATGTCTTTGAATGAGAATATTACCCTTGTTTCAACTTGGCTTTTCCAACCTGACCCTCAAATGATCTGCATCAGCCTCAAAAATTGTTCCGCTGTCAGATCAGTTCAACTTTATTACATCATAAGTTTTGTAATCATTGTCTTTGGCGCCGCAGCTCGTAATGCGGTTTGCAGAGATGACACAAGAGGTGGAAGTTGCACGGCCGGTTGACAGGCCAATCTGCGGTCTTGCGGCTGGACGTAGGCAAAAAAATCAGGCATTCAGAGATGAGCTGTCACGTCGTCTGGCTGATCGAGGTGCTCCCGGTAATGCTTGTAAGTAGGGCTGAACTGTGCAATGCCAGTGGTATTGTGGTGTGTGCTTGTGTGTGTGGTTGGAGGGAGGTGGGGGCTTGGGTGTGTGCGTGGGTGAAGTAAACTGAGCTTCAATTTCGGTCAGTAGCCTTTTTATATATACGGTATGTATATTAAACAACTCGAAAGGAAACTGTCTTTCATATTAATTGCTTCATTTTACTGTGTTACAAGGTAAGCCTAACCTACGAGAACAAAACATTTATTTGTAACAAATCTGATATAGTTTGTCTTACTGGTTAATTTATTGCTTGTGTTTATTAAAAAGTACATGGTCGGTAAGAGGACCTTGAAGAAAGTAATTGCTTATTAAATCAAGATCGCAATGTTGAGAAAAGTAATCACAGTTGGATTATTTTCCCAAATCGTCAAGCCCTATTGCTAAATAATAAGTGAGTCTACCTAACTAGCACTGTCTTGTTGTGCCATGTGTATGTAGACTTTGCCAATATCTCCTGACCAATGTCCCGATTTGACATTTTCACGTTTTCTGCAGTAGATGATCCAGCTCTGCTCAATCAACTCATTGAAAGCTTTCCACCTCTGCCGCCATGTGAGTTGGTGGACCCGGGAGACGATCAGACGTTACCACGCCTGATTGAGGTTCTGGAGAGGAGGCATCGTATCCGCCAGCTGATGGCAGAGCAGTTCAACAAAACTGGTACAATATTTAACCAGCATTGAATGATAATGGAGGGAACTGAATAACATTTCTGACTTGAGGTTTTATATTCAACCATTTTGTCAGTATTTTTTTTGTTTTTTAACCACAAGGCAGCATTTAAATTCATTTAAAGCATAGTTTCTTAATAGCTCACATTGTGCTTTCTTGTGCAGCCAACATGCTCAATTCCGTGGTTCAGCAGTTTGATGGTCAGCTTGGCGTGAAGGAGAACTTAATCCAAGACCAGCAAAGCAAACTGTGCGAGAGGGACAAAGTTATCACCAACCAAAAAACAGAGATCGAACGGCTAGAAAAAAAATCCAAGACCCTGGAATATAAGGTATCTTCTACAGCAGCGCTCAGTAGCTAAATTTTTTCCTAATAATTCTACTCTGGGCTGAAATTACATTTTCATCAGGCAAACCCTGCTTTTCCTTCAAAAATTGTTTTATACTAATAGCTCAGGGATGTCAGGCTTAGTTGGTCTCCCTATTTTTTTTAAATTGGGAGATTAATGTATGCCCCTTTCACAGACCAGTGAGTGGACACAGCTCTCTTTTATTTTACATCCTGACTGAACTCGTGGGCCAGTCAGCCAATCATCAGTGTATTTCTTGTGGTGTGGTGTATTTCTTAGTTGGGTGAGGCAGCCAATCGGTTAATTGTATAGTGCATACAGGTACCTGATTGGCCGAGTAATCCAAAACACCGGAGCGCTTCGTTTTGCTCGTCCGTATTTTCCTCAGATTTTGTGACGATTTTACTGTCACCATGTCATCATAATTTTTTTTTTTTTTTTTTTTTTTTTTTTTTTTTTTTTTTACACAAAACACCAAACATGATCTACATCGGCCATTTGTCTTTACTGATTTCAGAAAAGACATGCACTTACAGTACTCACAAAAAGTTAGAGAAAGGGCTGTCGGCTGCAATTTCAGGATGAACCTAGAATTCAATATCAAGTTGACAGGTTAACTTAATTTGACCTTCTCTAAACTTGAAAATCTGCAACTGTCAGTGTTTCAGGAGTTTCTGCACAAATTGTTCTCTCTGAGCTGATCAATACAACTCATAACAGGTGTTTGATTCCTGAATTGACCATTTTGACATCATAGAACAAAGATGGCACCCAACAATGGATCATCAGTACTTCACCATTGCAAGTCTTTAAACAGGATATTCTCAGAGAGAAGTTGCCATTGAGCCGAGTCTCACACAGCGTCATCAGCAGATTGCAGCAGAGATGCTGAAGGACAGGAAGAGTTACAGAAAGGCATAAACATCCTTGGACATGCATCAGTCAAGTCATGGCTAAAAGACCTGTTGTAAATCTCTTTCAGTGTTGGCTCATTTGTTCTCATGTTTACGCTATCCAGATTGATATTCTGCAAAAGACAACCAACATGTATGAGAACGACAAACATTCACTCGAGCGGGAGCTGGAGGCTCGTGCTCAAAAGCTCCAGCAGGAACTGGTGGAAAGGAGGCGAATGGAGCAGCGCATGCAGGGCATGGTCACAGACACCAAACTCAAGTGGGAGAAGGAGTGTGTGAGTGGAATTAGCAGTAAAAGCCCTGATATTTGAAAAATAATCTTTTGTTTCTTGTGGATAGAATATGAATAATGGTTCATGGTGGATTTTTTTTCACCCCTCTATTGACAAGATGCAACACAATGATTGTATTTACCTTATGCTACCGTCCTTTGAGAGGTTTCACACTTTGCTTGTCCAGGAAAGACGGGTGAATGCTAAACAGCTTGAGATGCAAAACAAGTTGTGGGTCAAAGATGAGAAGCTGAAGCAGCTCAAAGCGATCGTTTCCGAGAGCAGCAGCAGTAGCAGCGCAGACAGACCACAGAAACCAGAAAGGCCCTCAAGGGACCGAGATCGCCATTATGGACAGAAGAGGTCTGCTTCGCCATCACCGCTTCCAGTAAGTGACGACAGTTCATTCAAATCAACAAAAATAAAACTTTGTATAAGAGATGGGGGAATAGATATCACCCTTGATTAATTTTTATTATTATTATTATTTTTTTTTTTTTGCGTTATTGATTAATAATACTGTCTCCAAAATGGACCTGGCCAAAAATGAACCGGTCCACTGACTGGCTGCAAATCAGGAGGAAGTGATGAAATCCTCATTTGATGAATCGGTGTGCAAAGGAACGGGAAGCGATATGTCTTCATTCTGCCAATCAGTCTGCAGGATTCAGTCATGTGACTCCGTCGCAGCAGCCGGGGGAACACGTTTCAAATATGGATGAGCCCACGTCCCTAGCCTGTATAGGGAGTTTGTCAATATTGATGTCGGTTAAAAAAAAAAAAAAAAAAAAGATTTTTCAAAAAGCGGTCCTCATAGAGATCGATACACTTGTGTTCCATCACGAACCATAAAAAGGATTACTTGACTTTTTGACTCAAGAAGAGTTAAATAAAGTTCAGCAAGGCAAGATGTCATGAAATCCACACCAAGTTGAGCAAACAGGCACTGTTCCGTTGGCGAGACATCACTAATACCACTAACACGTGCACTGCTTTATCAGATAAGTTTGCCAGGTGTTTGATATTCGCTAAACATTCAGTTCTTACACGCTCGTACTCCGCATACCGTGTGTGTAGTATTTGTCGGAACATCTCGGAAACTGTCTGCATTTGTTGTTGTGTGTGTGTGTGTGTGTGTGTGCATGCATGAATCAGAACATCAAGACCCGTTTTTGGTGTGTAATTGATCCATTTTGCAGACTTCTAATGGCTGCTGCTTTTATACTGTATGTGACATTGCTTATTTCTCACTATCTTAATGCACACAATGCTGTGGGCTCGTTCCCTCATTACTTTTCAGGATTTCCGACAAACTCCTTCCCATCAAAGTCAAGCTCAGAGTAGGGCAGTTCAGGACAATTCCCCCACCTCCACTTCATCTTATCCTTCAGTAGCAACCTCCATCTTTGAGTGGGAGCAAAGGTGCCCTGTAGACTCAGCCTCCCAGTATAGAGAAGCGGGGACCCCTCAGTGCAGGAGCCGGACTCCCGCCATGTGCCATGACGCCGGCAGAGCAAATCGCAGGAAAGGCCAACGCTTCATCTCAGAAACCGAGGCCCCTGCGACGCGTCTGGTCCATGGACTTGACCTAGAGGCAGGCATCAGGGTTAGTGTGTGCTAGTCACCTAGATGTGCTTGTGACGTGATTTCTTATTTTTGCATTGGCAGCCATCATGCGTATAAGCATCCGCAAGTCTCGAATTGCATCTCTAAGTGGCTTTGTATCAGTGTGACATGCAGAGACGCTATGTGGTTCAAGTGTAGCCTGGATGTCAATAATGTAGACTTTCCCAGGTAGTGCCTTTTATGAGTAGTTACGTTCTACTCTATTTTGCTTGTAGACTTCTTTCCTCAGCGGGCTGTTTGGACTTTTGAAATCGCTTGACATTATTCATGTGTAAATGTGCAATACTATACAAATTCAATTTAAATTGTACTCATTGTGATCAAACACTTCATTTTTAAATTTGCATGCAGTTTCTCTTTCTTTTGTCTTTGCATGACAACTCACAAACTACCGGTCTGCTATTCTCGCAGTGGCTGTTTTCAGATGCAGTGTTGAATAAGTGTATTGCTGGAACAGTCACCAAATATGTTCCTTTTTTTTCCCCCTACTCTATATATTTTCCCCTACTCTTCACTTAATATCATCCCAGTGGCGGATGCTGTTGGGAAGTGAACATTTTGTTATCAGTTAATTTGTATGGTACCCGATGCACCGTACTCAACAGTGAATACATCAAAAGAAACAACCCCCTCAGCCATGACTTCCAGTTATACATTTACTCTCGCAGCACCTGAACAACCCACTCTGTTGATGATTAAAAAAAAAATCCAAGTTGAATTTTCACAAATCTGAATAATTTCCTGGTTTTTCTCTTTCACACTGGGATCATCAGCCGGCTCGGGAAATTAATCCAGTGCACAGACGTTCACACTCTGCAGGTGGGGAGAAATGGGTAGACCACAAGCCATCTTCCAATGTCGACCTTGGCACTGTCATGCAGCCAATCATACCCAATGCAATCCAAGTGTCTTCCCCGAGTGAGAAAGCTCTGTCTAAATGCCACAAGTATGTGCTTAGGCATCAAGAGCTTGCCTCTGACGGGGAGATTGCGACAAAGTTGATCAAGGTAAAAAGATGATGGATCACTTACTGATTTGACCTATTTGATTTGATTTCAGAGATTGGTTATTGCAGGTATTAAAAGAACACAATTTGTGTTGGATTTTCTTCTTTGCTGTCATTTTATCCTGCCATTCTCTGTCTTTCCCCCACAGGGCAATGTTTTTCGAACCAGAAGTGGTGGCCAGGCTGTCGAATTCACAGATGTTGAGATGCTAAGGCAGGAGTGCCCAAGTGCACCAAGGTACCCTTGTCTTTCAGTTGAACCTCCAAAATAAAACGCAGTCTGTTCTGTGACGCATCTTAACTGCGATGCACCATGCCGTCAACAAACGCTACGCAATATTTTAAGTAACTTTAAGGTGACTGTCATACATGTAACAAGACATTATGAAAAGATCTTTGCGCATATATTCGAAATCTTTGATGCCACCTTTCAGGGCCAATATCAAAATGTGGCACTTTATTTCTAGAAATCTCTGCCAGTGTTTACATTTTCAAATTCTTACTTTTACAACATGACTAGAAAATCGCATTGTCCCATCATGAGTGAGTTATTTTTAGAACAGGCCCACAGGCCACTCATGTGCGCCTCGAGGGCTACCTGGTGCCCGCGGGCACCGCGTTGGTGACCCATGCTGTCGACTATACCTAGTACCTGTACGGTATTTCATTTTTGGATGTACGTTATGTTTTTTTAATATTAAATCAACATTGTGGGTTTTTCATAAATCATGCACACAGGTCATACTCAATTAAAAAAAAAACTAATCTAAAAACTAACCAAGTTGCCCCGAAAACTAATCAAAGCTAAAGACACACAATAAAATTAAAATGAAAAAAAAAACCTAACTATAATGATAATAACACTGCTTACTAGTGTTTGTTTTTTTCACTACTATTGCCACTTTTTGCCTTGGAATACAACTGGGGTCAACATCCCCAAGACATAGCCCTCGAATGAGAAAGGTGTAGCCCGATGTAGGAGACTAAGCCCTCTCACGTGATGGGCTTGGGAGCGGCTCCGGTGGGGTTGAACAAAAATAACAGCTTTTAAAGTTTTCATGGTATTATGTCAAATTCTGTCATATCTGAAATGTCACTATACATCGTGAATTGATTTGAAAAAAGTCGTGAATTTAATCGTAATTGAAATATATCTGAAAAATCGCAGGTCCAAGATATAGTGCGGAATATGCCCAGTATGTCCACTTTGTTTTCTTTTTGAAATTTAGTGGGTGCAGGTTTATATCCAGGTACGCTTAATAGTCCGGAAATTCTTGTGCATTATTTATCCCGTTTGAAACTTTGCTATCGAGCGGCAATTGTAGATGTGCAGGAAGCAGTTTTACCCAGGTGCAGACAATAGTTTAATGTTGTGTAGCATTTCAAAAATAAATAAATAAAACGTTTTGTTCATATAATTTACCTTGCTGTAGTATAATAACCATTCCAACAATTTCAGCTGTGAAAACTTGATATGACCCAAATGTTGTCTTGTTGCAGTCGCAAGAGGAGATCAGGCTCTGCAGAAACACCAGACAACGTGGAGGACCAAGAAAACTGGGTATGGTCAATTTTCTTTTTTCAGAACACTGTTTAGGGAATCCTTTTTTAATTTAATCCAATTTTTAAGAAAAAAAAAACTCATGATCGACCTTCGTCCATCAATGCCTTTCATTGCCGATCACATTAGCCTGCAGTCAACTAAAGCAGGGGTCCCCAACCTTTTTTGCCCCACGGACCGGTTTAAGTCAGACAATATTTTCAGGGACCGGCATTTAAGGTGTGGCGGATTAATACAACAAAATAATATGGTATGAGCTGCATGAAAACTGTTTTGTTTTCGAAATATAATAATAAACACAAGGAGCGTCTAATCTGGTCGCAGCACTCTTATCGCTCTGGTAATGTTTAATGCCTTCAAAATACGATACAACGCAAATTCAAAGTGCATGAAAATGACGACTCACCACAGCCCAGAGCTTGATTTTCTGCAATCAGACAGTCCCATCTCGGGGTAATAGGAGACAATGACACCTCAAGTGTGTGGTTTATGTCCAGTCTACTTTGTAATTTTGTTTTAGTCGCTGTTGCTGCAGAAACTCCCCACCTCACACAGGTAGGATGTCGGAAATAGCAACAGTGCTATTGTGGCGATCTCAGAGTATTCAGCCATAACTTTGATCCAGTTGTTTCGAACGTACTTTTAAGGCCGCCGTCATTTGCGATCTCCAAGCAGCTTTTTTACAAATTTTGCAGGCTTCAGCGTTTTGTTTATGAGCGTCATCGGTCACCTGACCGAGAAGTGTGCCTTGACGTGAGTCAAGCGTGACACAGACGGATGTAACAGAGAATCCGGTAATTTTTCAAAATAAAACATATTTCGCATTCCGAAATTAATAAAACGGAAAAAAGGCAAGTTCTTTCTGTGCGGCCCGGTACCAAATGCCCTGCGGACCGGTACCGGTCCGCGGCCCGGCGGTTGGGGACCCCTGAACTAAAGCACAGCGTGTGTGCAATGTAACAACCCCGTAACCTTTCTTTAATACTGCAACGGAAATTTGGATTACAAAAAAATAACATTCATCAATTAAAAAAAAAAAAAAAAAAGAAGCGATTATTCAAATTGTAAGTGAGCAGCTCTACATTAAAAGAAAAAAGTGCAGCTAATCCATGTGAGCTGTATCGGCATTGAAAATTGGTATCGCAATTCAGCATAAAACCCTGATCGGAACACCTCTCATAGTCAGCTATCATATTATGTTCACGCACTACTCAGAAGGAAATACACAGACTGGGGTATCTTACTGGGAAAAAATATGGATGAAATTAAAGAACTGTGTGGCGATCTAAAATCCTAGATGTGGTTTAGTACCGACTCCCAATCACCTGCTGAAATATGGCTTAGAAGCTATAACGGCTCCTCAAATGTTTTCTTTGAGTTCAGACAGAATTGACGGGTCAACAACTGTTCAATGACTTCCTCTTATTTGGCTAGCCATAAACCAGAGTCGCTATCAATATCAATTTTGAAATACAGTATAACACTAATCACTTATCACAAAATACACATGGTCACAAACTGTTTGGCCTTCTGAGCCCAAATTTAGGAGAACCTTGAAGAAAGTGTTGCATCTTGTGGGAAATTGTGCTTGGACACAGGAAGCAGTTGTCTATTAAACTGACTGAGGACCCCCTGATCACATGACTTCTCACTGCGCTACTCAATGCAATTCTTAAATGAAACAGCAGAGGGCACAGTAAACCAAATGTTGAATTCCTCATTAGACTGTATTACCCACACACCCTCGCAAAATGCACATAGATCAGATTTAGATACATTCTTTAATACAGTATTATATATATATATATATATATATATACACACACACACATTATTGTTATTATTTTTTTTTTTTCTCACATCAGTGAAGTTTTGCACAGGGCCCTGGATGGTGGTTTACACGCAATGATTGTATGTCCTTGCTATCTTGTCCTTCACAGGCTCCCGTTGCAAGCACAAGCTCTGCCGTTGGGCATCAAAAGTGTGTACAGCATTTTCTGTCTTTGTTACCACTATAACTATAGACCCATTTTCAGTTTGGAAGCAAAGATGTAATCGGCATGCGCGCGCATTGTTGGCGCAGAAATATATGTACACAAGATGACTAACGAATTTTACCAGATGGAAAGCAATTTACTGATCCTTATGGGATTACAGAGTGGGAGGAAGGTGTTACAAAGTGGCCCGATGTCCAATGGCCAGATACTCATTTTTATTTAGTGGAGAAACCTAGTGTGTGCACTAGAAAAAAAAAACTGCGTGCCCCGCTTGAGCCATCGTCAACCGAAAAGAGAACTACATTCTCACAGCTAACTCTACTTGCGTGGCAGGGTAGTAACATAGCCAGCTAGTTTGTTTTGTTGCTTGCTATGTTATATCAAAGGGAATGTGAGCAGTCCTGATTATGTCCTCGAGCCAGTCTGTGTATTTCACAGTTTGCAGCCACAGGCTGCTCCAGTTTTTTTTAAACCACTTTCTACTCCGATTCGCACACACACAGTAAAGCATGTTGACGTTGTACGAAACAATTCAAAAACTAAAACAACTCCATCCTAAAAAACAACAACAAAAAAAAAAAAAAACAAATCTTCGCAGGCACGCACGTCTTCTGTCGTTTTTGAGCCTGAACGCCCAGCTTTTGATGACATACAATGGAAATGGGTCTATTATTTTTGATTGTCATCTTACGTTATTGTATATTTACTTGATTTCTGATTATATCTCTTTTTTTTTTTTGCCCCTGTAGACGAAGGAAACCACAGTGATTTTTTTTTTATCTGAGTAGCAACATGGTATAGTACCTGTTGGCCTACTGGAACATGAAGAAACATTTTTTTGTTTTTTACAGTTTAGTGACATTTTTGAGTGTAATTACAGTGCACAACAAAAAAATGACATTCAGATATATCATCACAATGTGCTGGATTTAGAACTTAGTTTTTGTGGTGTATTTTTTATCAAATATATGAACTTTAAAACTCACTGCCACACAAATGTATATTGGTTAAAATGAGTTTTTCTCGTTTTTAAATGTCAAGACTTGTTAAATATTGTGGTCATAAAATTGTGTGACCAGCATCAACTGTGTATATAGTGAAGTGTATTTTGTTGAACTTGACATTCTGTAAATCAGTGGAATGATGCTTTTTTTTCCCGATTCTGTTCAGGAAAATACATTATAAGGCACACTGCTCTTTTTGGTGGCATTAAATGTATTTATTCTGAGGTGGCCTGTTTGTGATTTATTAAACCACATTAGTGGAGCATCCTTTTAAGTCTTGTGAATAATTCCTTGAGAAACCGGATGATGAATGCCACTCAACTCCAGGCACGTTTGAGGGAAGTGAGAGGCACCCAAGTGTCACGCCAGATGATTCGAAACCATTTACATCAGCGTAGTCTGCGCGCTAGATGACCTGCAAGGGTACCTGACCACACCACCAGGTACCGGTGTCATCGTCTTGCATGGGCCACTGAGCATTTACGCTGGACTAGTGGGCCTCAGTGATGTTCTCTAATGAAAGTCGATTCACGTGGAGCAGAAATGATGGCCCCTGCAACGATGTTGGATGTCAAGGAGAGCACTATGCATCAGCCATTGTTCTCATCAGATGAGCTTTACGTGGCGGCGGTGTTACAGTGGGGGCAGGTGAGTCCAGTCAGTACGGAACACTTTGTGAACTGTACAGTGACAGGCCCATATTACCTGAAGAACATAATTCCAGTGATTGTGCCCCATCATGAACAACATGGGCTTAATTTCATCTTTATGGACGACAATGCCTCAGCTCATTGAGGTCGCATTATCAAGGAACGGCTGTTGGAGACTGGTGTACCTCAAATAGAATGGCCTGCACTTTTTCCAGACCTGATTCTTATTGAAAACCTGTGGGATCAGCTGAGTTGCCATGTCGAGACTTGACACTGCTCCCCAGAACTTCAATGACCTGGGCTGCCCTTCAAGAAGAGTTGGATGCCATGCCTCAGCAGACAAGTCGACTTGTGAATAGCATGAGACGCCGTCGTCAAGCTCTAATTGATGCTCAAAAGCACATGACGGGTTATTGAGACGTTGACATTTTTAGTTGTGGTGTATCCACCATGGGTTGGTAACTTTTGTTTCAGTGAATTGTTTGAGATGAGGAAATCAGTGCATCCTTCGACTTAAATGTCCTACTTTCATGATATGATATCACTGTAGTGTGAATTTATTTTATTTTACTTTCCATAAATTTCACCTGAAAACCCAATATCCCTAAGTGTGTGTGTGTGTACATATACACACACACACACTCCATCCATCCATTTTCCGATCCGCTTTATTCTCACAAGGGTCGCGTGTGTGTGTGTGTGCACGTAAAAGAAAAGCACACGTTTATATATATATATATATATATATATATAAACACACACAAATGTGTGTGTGCTTTTTTTTTTTTTTTTTTTTGCCAGGTACACGTAAAAGCAAAGCTCAGTGGACTCTTAGATGATTAACTGCACCACTCATCATAACTGCTCTTTTGACGGAAAAAGGAAACTAATCTTTGGTGTTCGTTTGTTGTCCACAGCACTTCCGTCCTACGTTGTAGACTTTTGCGATTGATAAGAATGTGGGGAAATCGCTTCATCAGGCCATGTCAGCCCTCTGCTGCTTGTGAAAATATTGACCCTTCCTTTCTGCCTGTTTAACTAATAAACCTCCACGTAACACATGAGCAAATAGCACATGACGGCCCCACTTTATTAGAGGCCTCCTTTAACTCAAACACACACTAATGACTTTTTAAACAGGCCTCAAGCCAATCTGTCGCCCAGTGTTTGCTTTCGAACTCGGTATAAGTCGAAAACATGTTATTTTTTGTTGTTTTTGTTTTGTTTACTGCATTTTTGAATCTAAGAACGGCATTTGTGATGACTTTTGTATATGGTGAAGGTCAATACAATACATAACATTTTTAAAAATAATTATATCTAGGTCTCTCACAGCATCAGAGCTATACCTTCTTTTCCATTTAAAGTGCATTGAGTTAAGTTATTTCCACTAAATGACTTCTCCATTGTCTTTAAAGGTGTGTGGCGGCCTGTTTCTCATGAGCCCTCACTTATTTGAATCTCTTGCTCTCGTCTCCTTCAGTCAATAAACACTGTTTGGACAGCAGTATGTGTGGGTCTTTTTGTATGTATTTGTGTATGTTCACAGTCAGAACGAGTGCTTTACACTCTGTGGCATCACAAGGGGATGTGTGGCGGAAGGACACTTCATGCCCCATCAGAAACCGGTGCCACACACCAAAACAGCCAGTAAACCAGATATTACGTTTCCCTGCATGCCTGGCAATCCCTCGATTCAAGCAGGTGTAGAGTCAAGCAGAGTCAGACTTGTCAAGGGAGAGCAGGAAAAGGGTGGAGAAAACAAGAGGTGAAATCCCCTCAATGTCGAAGAAAGTTGTTTTCTATTTTTAATTTCATGGTTAACTTCTTTTTACACTTGTGTGGCTGTTAAATATGTTTTTTAAAAAAAAGTTAATTTCTAGATTCCATGAGAATAATGCCACCTAAATTCAAAGAAATTGGTGGTCGAGGGGTGCGCTAAATGGTTTGTGTTCTACTTTGGAGGCTCCGCACTCGTGTACAGTTTGCAGTGGTCAAGGACTAGACTGCAGCAGCAAGAATTTTACCTTGTCATGGGCTGTAAATATTCATACCACCTCTTCATAGAATGGACAGGGTGTCCACGAAGTCTGGAACTCATAGCGGAGTTCACGTCCACCAGAGCTTTCTCCCCTTGACTTCTTTTTCTGGGGTATGCTCAAAGAGAACGTGTACTCGATGATGATTCCAGATCCAAATTGCCATGAGAGAATGCATCACCAGTCAATGTGCTGAAATCGATGGCAATACAGACCTGAAATCATGTCTGCCATTATTTATCATACTTATAATTTGAATACAATCGTTTTGTTTTGTTTTCTTTTTTTAAACCATGTAAACCACTTAATGGACACCCTGTACCGAAATGCAATTCCCTCCATAGTGCTGCCAGTGCCAACTAAAAATGTGCATAATCTTTGTAAAGGCAGATTAATCGATGCAGCTCTTGTTTTGCATATCGCAAGATTGTTCAAGTGGACTGATGCTGTCCGGTGATGCACGTTCGTCTGCGCTCGTGAAAGCAGATTGAGACAAAGCTTGTGCTGTTTCTTTCCCAGCCGAAAGCAAGTAGAGCTATAACATCTTGAGAGCCACTGTTGAGCTTGTTTGCTTGCTTTGCATGTTGATCTTACTAAAAGCCTTTCACACTCCCTTCATACACACAAAGCACGAGTGTACATAGCTTAAATACACACATTAATAACAACTGTAATGTCATTCTTTGTTGAGTGCTTTTAACAGGTTCACACTGACCTTTTAACGTTTAAACTTCCTCTACAAACAACCGTCACCTGATAGGCAAACAAATCTTTATTGATGGGCAGTCACCTCCCATGATCCTTTGAGAGAAGCTGAACACAAGACCAAGCCATGGACCTTCCTCCAAAAATAATGGAACACTGAAGCCAATCGCTTTACTTTTGCAGTTGGTATCAAAAGAAAAACGTTATTTACATTTGAATATGACACGCAATTTAACTCGCATTATTTTTTATTGGTCACATTTTGAAGCGAGTAAAAGTGCCATTTTAAATAGACCACAATAAAAAGCCCACGTGGTATATTTGTTTTCAAATAATTTCCTTGCAATAACTATATCATGACTTCAATATTTAGCATACAATCAACCCCCCCGCGAGGCCCTGCTTTTTCACTGTACATATTTTATTTGACAATTGCATCTTGAAATGGCATTCACAAGGCGCCACTCACCCTACACAACTGCCTGCAATAGCATCTGCTGCCACATGGGTGCGCTGTGGCCTGCTTCTCGCGCCCCTCAAAAACCTCCAAACAAGACAATGTGTACAGCACAGGCTGACAACGGAGCAAATTCTCATAGTTGTGTCGGCAGAAGCTGTTTTCACAGAGAACTCCTCGGCGTACTGCGACCCCATTTTCACACCATTGCATGCAATGAAATACAATGCATTAATGCAATGCAAATCAAAATCAAGGTGGCGACACGGTGCGTACATGATGAAAGAACAGTCTCAGGTGTATTTTGTATCACGTTCATATTTTGTGTCAGTGCAGAGCTTTCAGCAATCAAAGAATGTGAACATGTGACATGTTGCCCCGACATAACGTGGCTCACTATGTGGGATAAGATGTCATGCTGTATTTTACAATTAATAAAAAAAAAGACAACATTATTTCTGTTCTTTTTTTTTTTTCTAATTTGAAAGAGTTATACTAAGTTTAAAGTTACCGGTAGTTTCAAACAGAACAATGACCGAGGTATGAACATATGTCTGAATTGTGCTCTAACAAGTCCACAGGTCTTACTGCTAGCATTTTTATCTGGAAGACACTTGTTTCCAAATATATATAACTTTTTTTTTCTTTGTACTTTGTGTCGAGTAAAATGGTTTATTGGCTCTCATCTTTCTGGAGAGGACATAACTTCTGACCACATAAAGGAGGAAAACGAGCATTTAACATTTTAGTTGCGCCCTCTGGCCGAGAAGATAATTGTACTGTGACAACAAGCCAAGGGCTCCCCTAATTGTACACTCCATTAATTATATCCGTCCAGTGTTATTCAGAATGGATGAAACAAATTGCAAAGACAATATGGAAATATGACATAACCATAACAACACTTTTGGCATCAGTGATCATTTAATGAAATTCTCAAATGTAACACGATGATCATTCCAATATAACCCGCTGTCTATGTGCATGATGAACTCGTCCTTTTTAAGATCCACTGACTGCACGAGAACTTCTTCTCCCCTGTCATCTTGCAGACAAATCCCCAGTCCTGTATGAGGCGAGGTCTGGGAGGCCAGCACTTCGAATGGAATATAAATGACATCATTATGTAATATTCAATCTGTTGCTGCTGCAATATCCTTTTCCACAGATAGCACCCTTCCCACCTTCCCTCCCTCCCTCGCCACCCCATATGCTCTGGCCTCTCTGGTCGTTGGTTCTTTTTCATGAAGAATATTAAAGACTTATTAAATTAATCGGCGCGCGTTGGCGCATGTTATTGCATTGCAGAGATTTGTGAAGCGAATGGAGCCATTAGGCTGCGCCGTAAGCTGATTTATTAAGGCTAGCAAGGATTCACCAAAAAGATAACCTGTTTTATTTTGCAAGAGTGAAGAGTTTAACCTGCTGAGGTCGCTCCTTTTTCCCTCTTTTTTGTGCAAGTTGGATGGATGACGGATAAACTGATCTTTGTTTGTTATTTCTCTGTCACTTTTTAGAGTTCTTCAGGACCCGCAGAGTCAACATTGAGGGTGTCAAATGGAGAGGATGAGGATGAGAGGTGGGATGACGCCGCTTAATAAGCGCAGGTGTGGTATGTATGGGTGTTCTCTAAACGTAAATTAATCAGCAGATTTAGCACCAATTGAATGTAGCGCAGGTGGCTAACCTCATTTAACAAAGCGTATGCCAGCAGTTTAAATGTAATTAATTGTCTGAGGGTTTTTTGGGGGGGAGGGGCTCCTTTGGGTCAACGGTTTAGTGGGCATTTTTTTTCCTTTGCTTTTTTTTTTTTCCCAAGCTTTGAAAGAGTCTGCTCTCAATTATTTCTGCAGAATTGCTTTGCTGGTTCTACGCTAGATTAAATATTCATTATGCTAAATAGGGGCTTTTTTTCCCTTCATAAATCCCTGTTAAATTTGGCTGGCAGGCTCCCTAAAGCCACATGAGAAAGACGTGTGGGGCTTGGATCGCCTCGTTTGTTTTTGTTCTGATGTCAGTGATGACGTGTTCCTGTTTTCCTACCTTTGTGTCCTCCTGGCTAGGAACAAACAGAGCTCTTCAGAAAGGGTGAAAACCTCGGATTTAAAGTGGGTATGGGAAAAATAAACAAGTGTGTCTGCTGGCCCCATGGCAGGGGCCCAACACCCATCAGTCCAAAATGAAATGGAGCGAAAAGATATTTGTGTCTGCGTGTCCACGTTTCAGAAAAAGGCAGGCAGCCAGTGAAAATAGGAAAGGTAAGACATTTCAAATATGACCAGTTTCCCTGAAAACATTCATGACCTAATATTTTGGGGGGGTTTTTTTGTGTTGTTTTACTTTTTCAGTAGAACTGACCTCTCTGATTGCATAGCTTACTCCAAAGGCCTCCTGGAAAATAAATTCAGTAGTATTTGAAATTCCTGAGTGGATTGGCCTGGGCTGCCCAGAGTAAGCCTGTGTTTATTTGTTTTCCGATTGCAGGGGGGATCGAGGTTGTGTTGACACAGAAGGCATTTGCTTTGTCTTCTGTTCACATTATGAAGGGCCTCTTAGTGCAGATGGTCCGGAATAGAACAAACCTCAAGCAGATGTGTACTCCTCTATTCTCCCAGACACAAAGTCTTGTTCCTTTGCCAACTAATATGTTTCAACATTTGCTACTGTAGCATGATGTCGTCTAGATTTTGAGATTTGTAAACTTGTGTTTCATAAGTGCAGCCAACATTCCAGACCTTGGCCTCCCGCTGTTGTAGTGGGGCTAAAACAATGCAGCTGGGAGATATAGGCCATTCTTGAATGAATCGCAGCAATTAAACGAGAAGCAGCTGTTTTACAAAGGAGCATCTAAAGACAAGTCAAAGTTGAAAGCAATCCCTTCAGTCCAAGCCTTCATGAGCAGATAACGAACCCCTGCCCAGGCCCTGAGAAGCTATTTTGAGGAGGCAGTGCAAAAAAAACCCAAAACAGACATGCCATGTGTTTGTGCAGGAGGGCTGCCACAAAAGATTATTTTGCTCGTCGACTAATCACAGACAGTAGTTGCAATTAGTTGACTGATCGGATCCTGTGCATATCGCGCCATATTGCACCTGCACTTCTATAAGCATCATTAGCTTACACCTTGAATTATTTAAGGTGTATGCAAATCCAATTAAAAATGGTAGTACAATCAATTTTAAAAGAAACTTTGCAGCTTGTACCAGCATTTTTGACATGTTTGTACAAGAGGGAGTGACTTAAATTGAAGGCCTTGACATTTTTTGCTCTTAGTGTGCAGTTTAAAATGAACCAAAAACGCTACACTAAAAGAGCACAGGTGTCAAACTCAAGGCGCGGGGGCCAGATCCGGCCCGCCACATCATTTTATGTGGCCCGCGGAAGCAAATCAAGCATGTCAGCTTTGCATGATCCTTGCTAAAATCTGGACCTAAATGTCAAATTTCATGTGTAATAAATAACAGATATTTTGCAATAATTTTGTTTCCCTGTTTAGACTCACTTGAACAATAATTGAACAAACTATTGCAGTTGAATTGACTGATTTAAAAACTAGCAATCTATCCATTTGATTTGTTGTATACAAGTAATAACACAATGAGACAATTAAACATTTATTTGGGTTCACTGTCGTAACGGCTCTCCAAGGGAAGACGTAAGTCCAAAGTGGCCCGCGAAAAAAGTGAGTTTGACACCCCTGCTGTAGAGAGTTGCAGTAATTCTATGAAACATCCATAAATACAAAAAGCAATACTTTTTGTTTTCCTTCACTTGTATGCATAATTTCAAAGTAGTCAACTAATTTACACCAGGGGTGCCCACACTTTTTTCGCATGCAAGGTACTGATAAAATGGCCAAGGTCTAATGATCTACGTACTTTATTTACCGTATTTTCCGCACTATAAGGCGCACCTAAAAGCATTAAATTTTGTCAAAGGCTGACAATGCACCTTATAACCTGATGTGCTTTATATGTGCATCAATATTCTGATTTATTGTCCGTAGTATTTTAAATGTTCTATAAAGCGCTTTGTTGCAGCTGCAGCGGTTGTGAAAGCTCTATATAAATAAAGCTGCATTGCATTGTATTGTATTCCCTTTAGCATTGCTACATATACCGGATGCATAACGCAACCACAGCCACTATTGTAGTTTCTATTTTACGTGCCTTGTAATGCTTTGCACCCTATATAAGGAAACAGTTTTAAAATAGGCCATTCATTGAAGGTGCGCCTTGTACTCCGAAGCGCCTTATAGTGCAGAAAATACGGTATTAAAAAATATGTGTATATTCTTTACTCTGGACAACAATATATTGTTGTCCCTTGCATAACTGAAACTTGATCCATGCAGGTACACCAATATATGTTTTACATATAAAGGATTCCAAGTATATTTTCAAATAAATACATGACTAAATAAAGTAGATGAATCATTTGATCTTGGCCATTTTACAAGTAGTTCGCATGCTGACAAAGTGTGGGCACCCCCGCCGTAAGACGTGTGTGCTAACTCCTGCTGGCTTCCAGACATGACTGATTCTGTCAGAAATCAGCCACAACATACTTCCATTTTAGATGATTGAGCATCACTGACTAATGCCTCTGTAATTCATAATAGATTCTAGAATACGTTAGCATGCAACAGCACATTGTATATTCTTAATCAGCTCTTGTACCTGTAATCGTTTACCGGGGTTGCAATTTCAAATGTTATGACTAGGAGAGCAAAAGACAACCTATCATTACAGTGGCAATCCAAAGTGAAACAGTATCTTTTTTTAGGGAGGAACTTTTGATTTTTGGATCTCATTAGATTGTGTAGTTAGGAGGTCATCTGGCTGGTCCGTTTTCCTCGCACTGTAATCTGGGGATGCATTGTACGTGATGTGACACAAGCATCACTACAATGAAAATATGCTACATTTATCTTCTATTTGTAGAGCGCAGCGCTTCAATTTAACGGTGATTAACCTTTCACCGCAGTACTTTCAACAAAAAGATAATAGCCAATTAAGGTTGCTGTTTTATGTCATAACATCACTCCACTTATTCTTCCAGCAAAAATAAATCCTATATGAGGAATTACTTATTGCTAATCTTGAAAGGCTCCAAGACGCCATGAAATTGTAAAAGAAGAAAACAACAATAATCCCCTGAGGCCAAATTCAATTTTACACTCCATTATTACATCAGAAATGCACAAACTGCAGGATCTTCTCCACAATTCTATATATATATTTTTTTTTTGCAGGATGACAGGAGAATTGAACCTCCGTGTACTTAAATTATAAGGCTGTTTCGGTGACATAAAACCATTGAGATTTGTAGTTGTAATGCGGTCAACATTTGTCATGAAGCGGTTCTCATTGGGGTCGCCAGTGAGGTGTGGCACGCTCAGGACCGAATACCACAGACAGGCGGGGCAGATAAAAAGACGCCCATTCACATCTAAATGAACAAAATGTGGGAGGACGTTCTCCCCATTGCAAGCACGGGGAGAACGTGCACACGTCATACAGGAAGGCAGGAGCAGAGATTCAAATCCAAACCTAAGTCCTGTAAGGGAGAGACGTGCTATTAACCACTTTAAAGTAGCCTGTACATGCTCATTATGATTACACCTTGTAGTGCTTGTGATCATGCTCCTCAGAAGAAAAATTGGAGTATTCACGCAAAGAGAACAAGGGGGATGTTTCAACGATTGCAATAGGAGAGAAAAAAACAATGTGAAATCAGACTCGAATGTCATTCGCCATAACATTTGGTGGGTGTTGCCGTAGGACAATAAGATATTTTTCAAAAGTGTCGTTCTGGTGACAAGCAAGGTTATTATAGTTGACAAAAATTAACACAATAACTCCAACTGAAAGAACTCTTTCATTAATTAAATCAAATATGAATGAATGCTTTAAAAAAAAAACTTTCTGAAACTATCCTTATTTAACTACAGCAAAAATGTCCCTCTGTTTCATCATTGTCGATTAATAGAGATGAGCTTTTGGTGTTCATTTCAATTTTTTTTTTATTTCACTATTACTGGAGAAGAAACTGTCAAACAGTCCTTTGGGAATTGTACTTTAGTACACAATATACTTAGTGATCTTTTCTTTTAATCTTGCGCTGGACCAACACTCCGTATAGAACCCCCCCCCCCCCAAACAAACGAATACTAACATTAACAAAACGTTTTTATGAGTTTTGTTTCGTTTTTATTAAAAACGACCGTCCACCCCCCGAAAAAATATAAACAAACATGCTCTAAAAACTCATTAAAACAAACTAATCACTAACTATCATGAAAAATCCAAAACTATAACCCTGGCAACAAGTCATCATCACACTATTGTTGAGTCCTGACAATATCAAATTGAGTATTGTATTGTGGGATGACACTGTTTTCCTTTTGTTCAGTCTGAAAGCGCAGCAACGACAGGCTTCTGGCAGGGGGAGGCGATGGAAATAGAAAATGAAGAACAATGGAGGAAAAAGGGCTCGTCCATTCCGAAAATTAATCTAAATGCTGCTCTACCTGCGAGCACGCTTTGCTAATGGCACTTGGGCACTCTATTATTTTAATTATTCCATTGATGAAAAATGCTGGTTATTTGGGAGCAGGGCCTGAAAATTCTAGTAGGAGGGTGAAACACTCTCCATGATTGTAATTGTCACCAGATTCACTTATTAACATCCGGGTGGCCATTACTCCAGAGAGGGTAACTGCAGGTCATTCAAAGTGGGTTAGAAGGTAATTGTGATAATGAGAGGGGAATGGTGGTTTTGTGTTAATGGATCAGCACCTTTGATGAGATGACACCTTTGAACATCTCAAAGGTTAACATTTAGCGATGGTTCCCTATCCCATCTGCATATCACGTGGTTACACAGGTTCACCTCTAAAATACACTGAAGCAGACGTGGGCATCAACAGTCCGGTGAGTCCGTCAGTGAGCCGTTGTCAGTATTTCCGTTCGGCCCAGTCCGTCCAAATCATCAGACTTTACCGGTACTGCGTCACACACAGGTGCTGCACACCTGACAGCAAACCAAATACATAATAAATAAATAAATAAAACATAACTTTTATTTCCACAGACCTCAGTGACACGTGTCCCATACTGTATTTCACCAATCACAGCGCTGTGCGTGTGTGTCTTTGTTGTTTTTATGTGTTTTTTTTTCCTTATTTGACTGCGTATGTGTGACCTAGAAATTACGTTCTTGACGCCGATTGGCTTTCTCCGACGACGGATTGACTGGACCCACGTGGCCTGCATACTGATGAATAGTGTGTGTGTGTATTTGTGCATGCGTGCGTGCGTGTATGTATGTATGTATGTATGTGTGTGTGTGTATATGGCACAGTTAGCATGTCACCATGAAGTGAGGGGGCACGCCGGTTGCCTGGTTAGCGCGCGCACACACACACACACACACACACACACACACACACACATACACACACACACACACACACACACACACAGATTGCATCAAGGCACACACACGCGCACACACACACACACACACACATATACACACACACACACACACAGATTGCAACAAGGCACACACACACACACACACACACGCGCGCACACACACACACACACACACACATATACACACACACACACACACA
>NW_017805139.1:206737-237410 GCF_001891065.2 Hippocampus comes
CACACACACACACACACACACACACACACACACACACACACACACGCGCACACACACACACACATACACACAGATTGCAGCAAGGATGTGATTGTTGTGAGAGCAGAGGAATTACATCCAGATAGTGGAAGATTTTTTTTTACCTGCTTTGCTATGATCTGCTGTCACAGTGAACATGAAATCCCCGTCTCCAGCAGTAGCTCAGCCCCTGATAGCGAAAACTAAGCCCTTGTGTTGGGGCTTACTACGCTTGATGGAGTCTTTAGAAACACTCTGACGACAGGGAAGGTTGCTCGCCTTCCTTCTGCTCACATCATTGCATGGAAGGACGCAACTTTGGGCAACCTTGTGCCTTGTTACCTGACTATTGAATATTGGTGAGAGATTTGAAGACAGGAATCCACTACATGCGCCTATGATAGTTTATATTTCTCCCTTTGCATCTCTCTGCCTGTACATGTAGCTATGTGGTCATTTGAAATAAGTGGAGGGTGATTAACGCGGAGGTTTGTAGAGAAGGTCAGGCACTGGCAGCAATTAAAGTCACTTATATGGCAGATCAAGTGCTTGATGAGATGCAATGCAATAAAAAGCACTTGTTCTGTTTGGCCCGCTGTTTAACAGCACAGAGGCATTACAATGCTTTTAACACTGCAGTCTTCTCTTTGTCAAGGGAAAACAGGCATGGCTTATCTTGATCAAATTCGATTGAATAATTGACAGCGCAGTGGAAGTTAATACTGTTAGTTAATTAGTTAGTTTGTGAGTTCGTACCTCCCCCTCTCACACAAATGTTCTGAGTTCAACTGTGTTGGTTCAGGACTTTCCGTGTGGAGATCGTATGTTCTTCAGGTTTGTTTGGGTTATTTCAAGTACTCTACTCCGAGCTCATACCTACAAAAAATGCACAGTGGAAGCCACCAAAGTCATAACATTTGGAATTTAGAAAATACTTTCTGGGGAGGAAATGTATCAAAGGTTAAATATCATCAAATCTCATCTCAGTGACCATCTGAAGGCTTGATTATATTTTGCGTTTTCTTTTGCTCGTGATGATATCAATGTAATAATCACAAAGCTGTAAATCAGATTGAATGCAGAAAAGTGCCTGGCTGCCTGCCAATGAAATGACATTTACACATTTCATTTTGCTTTCAGTTGCTAAGAAGGCCTGTGCTCTGACTCAAAGCGTAATGGCTAATGACTAGCTTGACAACAACTCACCCAGTTTTATTTTAAGTTTTATTCGACAACACTTTTTAGTGGCAGAGGTATTTGTCTTGTATGAGTTATGAATCTGACTTAAAAACCGCATGTAGACTTCAAGCTTATACCTTTTATAATTTTGGAGGAGGTCAAATTATTAATTTGACCTCCTCCACAATATACCGGTATGCGTACCGGGACTTTTTACAGCGTACCGGAACGTCACATGAGCCCACAGTTAGCACCCTCTTTTGTTCTATTTCTCTCATGCACTTTGTGATACTCATACGACTCTTTGGTAATTTGGGGAAGATTTGGGATTTGTTTCTGCCTCCGGTGACTGCTTAATTTGTGTGTGCACTGCCATTTAGATTTGTCAAGAAAGCTGCAAAAATAGTCATAACCTAACAAAGACCAACGCAAAGACTAACATAAAAAAGTTGACTAAATTATACATTGATGCCAAGGCAATAGTAATTTAGTAGGCTTTCATTCTAAAAATGGCCCATGACGTGGGTGTGGTCTTGAAGTGCCCACTTCACGCCACTGATGTGCTTTTGCCTTGTCAAGAGTGTAGTGTAGTGCGCGACTTGTGCACCGCATGTAAAGGCAATGAAAGGAGGCTCTTTGAGTGGCCATGATTGAAGTTTGCTGTGACCACTCTCGTGGCACAGCCCTCCTACTCGCAGATCTGCCAGCCTGCATTTGCCTGCAAAATGACCAAAATCAGATCAAATCTGCCTCTGTGTACACCAGAGGCGATTGCTCTAAGACTGCAAGGGAAGCTCAACTTCCCCTAAAATGTCAAAAAATAAGTAAGCAAATATATGTGTGTACATACAATTGTGTGTACATGTTATTGACTAAATATACGCTACAACGCGCTCAACTTTTTTTATGAATCAGCTTCTTATTATTGAAATGAGATGAGTCATTGGATAAATGCTGGTTTTGTCCCGCCCATCGGACGCTCAGCGTCTCTGGGAGTCTATGGACAGTGGGCATTTATGGGCTGGACCGGACGCTGAGCTTTTCTGCATGATGATTGGATGAGCTGTCTGAGGCTGAATCTCTTTTTGATTGACAGCGAAATGAGTCAATCGCCAATCTTTTGGTGTAGGCATTCGTGGGAGCATTTTTCAATTCTCATTCGGTTCTGAGTTGAACTGGAGACTTCTTCTAATCATCTTAGCGACACTCCCTTTGTTGAAAACGACTAGCGACAGATTAATATTTTATTTCTTGTTGTTGTGTTTTATTGTAGTTGCTTGTCTTCGCAGACTGACTTATATCACCACAGTTAAGACCCTGGAAAAGATGCCTTGTTGGTATGACAGGGTCACAGATCATTTTCTTGAAAAGGAACGGAGAGTAGAATTCATGTATAAATAAACGGACACATTTTATGATGTAGGCCGAAATTGAGCTTCCCTTCCTTGACAGACCAGCATCCGCCACTGGTGTACACCCCACACAGGATTTATGCTTGTCACGAAAAGAGGGGTCTACTGTATATGTTAAACACTTAATTGCTTGTTTGTTCAGTTATCCACACCCTTCTAAAGCATTTGACCAAAACAACATTACCTCAGAGTTTTCCCTTCTGAAAGCCTGTTGTTATAGTGTTTCAATTTAAATGCATTGATTCATGCGACGACTTTAGTCAGAAAACGTGTGTGTTCAGCTACGTGTTTAAATACAAGCTTGATGCTGCAGTTTATTATTTTGGGAATTGGCTGTGCTGTGTGGATGTCTGCGAGAATGTTTATTCATCTGCTTTACAGTGTGAACCAACTGTTTTACCCTTGAACAGGGCTGAGCATATTTTCATAAGTAATCAGCACACTGGCCAATTTAATTCAGTTCTTTATAATCAACCTAGGGAGCAAAAAAAAAAAAAACTAATTTAAGTACTGTATATTAAATCACCACATGAGCTCAGGTAAAGCTAAAGTCAATTATGCTACAAACTAATGTCAGTCTTTGGGGGTGGAAATATTGTCATTTATGGGAGCCACGGCAGCTCTGTGTATGAGCTGTTAAATTGTGGCCCACACATCAGCGCAATTAAACCCATCAGAGGAACAGAGGCTTTCTGGTTGAATTCACAATGTTAATTAGCCGGCTGGGCTTTTTTTTTTTTTTTTTTTTTAAATAAGTTATTGCAATGCTTTATCTTGCGCTCTGGCTGAGTGATTCTCATAAAGACTGTAGCCTCGCTCTTGGTGCCTTCCTATCATAGTCCACGTGTGACTTTAACTAGCAAAAATAATTGCAAGGAAGTGTGTAACTAATGATTTCCATAAAGCCGTCACTGCACATAATGTGTGGCTGTTTTAAAATGCAAATATCCGCTTGTTTATTCAAAAGACATCAATTCCAACTTGCAAAGCTTGTATTATTTTGGAACTTACACAGTTTGGTTTCTCCCTCCTGGACAATTTTATTGGTGATATCCATCCATTATCCGAACTGCCTCCTCGCAAGGGTTGCGGGCGTGCTGAAGCCTATCCCAGCTGTCTTTTGCATTTCTTTGCACCTCAAATAGTAATGCTCATGATTGTGTCTGGTTTTTTTTTTTTTTTTTTTTTTTTTTTAGTAGTAACTCATTTAGTTGTGAATGAGGTTTGTGGTTTGGTCCTCTACTGCAGTAGCTCCAGTTCATCACAAATGAACATGTTAACTGCTCACGCTCAGTTATCATATCTTTGCACCATCATACACTCGTGGAAGTGCAGTGGCTGCCATTAACACTCATTTACTCCTGCCATTTTTCGACGTATCACACCATTAGCTGCACTCTGCCCTGCGTGTGCCCAGAGTTCTGTTTGAGCAAAGTACTTTCTATTCTTGAATTCATTCCTAATCCACAAAAAGAAAGTATCAGTATTTTTCACTTTCATTTTTCCCCTTTTCCGACTGACGACCACGGTCTCAGATTGGGAGTTGTGTTGCTGATCCCAACCGCTTTAGACTCAGCTGCGAACCGCTCCACTGAGATAGAAGATGCGGCTTGAAGAAGCCAACAGTACCACATCATCTGGGAAAAGCAGAGATGTAATACTGTACTGAGACCAGCTATGCTGGAAGTTTGGCTGCTTCCTAGAAATTCTGTCCATAAAGGTAATGAAGAGACTCCATGACAAAGGGCTGCCTTAGCAAAGTCCAACCTTCACCGGAAAAGAATCTGACCTCCTGCTGGCAATGGGGACCAAACTCTGACACCGGTCGAACAGCCCATAGTAGGGCGTCCAATAACCCCAAGGTGAATTCTAACAGAAGCCAGTAGGGGGGGGCGGGGGGGAACAACCATAAACACCTGAATTTTAGCAGGAATGTACCTCTGGCCGTAACACTTTCCCCCTAAAAATAAGTACATCCGGACTAACCCATCCATACAACCCAAGTTAACATCAAAACGCAGGCAATAGTAACAGAGCAATATAGACCAAAAACTTGATTACTATATTTAAAAAAAAAAAAAAAAAAAAAGATCTCACTACTGTTCACACCGGGACAGGGCATCGGCAAACACATTGCTTCCCCCTTTTTCTGTTTGATAACGAGGTCATAATTCTGGAGGGACAACGACCATCGCATTAACCACCAGTTGTGATTGTACATTTGGTGAATAAAAATAAGTGGATTCTGGTCCATATATACAATCACTGTTGTGACAATAGAGCCAACATATACATAAAAAACTGGACCACAAAAGGAGAGCCAGGGTCTCATATTCTATGGTCGAATATTTTTTTCTGACTTCTGTTGATTTTTTTTTTTTTTTTTTGAAAAATATGCACCCAGTGATCCAACCCTTCATCATCAGATTGTAGTTAAACTGCACCCTCCCAGATACTGTACAACTGGCGTCGACCTCCAACGTAAATGGACGAGTGAAATCTGGAGCGCTCAAAACATGTTTGCTACATAGCAGAGCCTTGCAGTTTTCAAATGCTCTGTCACACAGTTCGTTCCACAGAAATGGACGTTTTGGACTGACGAAGTCCATCAGGGGAGCTGTTTGTTGTGGAGAAGTTTTTATAAAACCCTCTATAATACCCCATTCCCAGGAAGCGGCGCAACTCTCAACGGGTGGTAGGCACTGCAAAGGAATTTATAGCTGCTGTCTCGGCTGCCAGGGGCCACACTTTTCCACCACCCACCTGTTTTCCCAAGTACGTAACAGATGCATTACCAAATTCACACTTATCCAAGTTAATGGTGAGCGAAGCCTCAGCTGCTGGACGATGGTTCTCAGGGTATGCAAGTGCTTTTCCCACTCACTGGAATGTATCACTACATTGTCTATATCTGAGATATAATATGGAACATCACCCAAAACTGTGTTTACCAATTTTTGGGGATACAAGGCAGTGCATTCTTCAGGCCAAACACCATCACTGTATATTGTCGAAATTGATCTGGTGTTACAAAAGGCAAACTTGCCAATATCCTTTTAACAGATCAAACTTGGACACATAACAAGCTGAACCAACTGTAATAATTCAGTCATCAGTACAAGGAAGCGGGAATGAATTTGCTACCGTTAGGTTATTAACCTTTCGGTAGTCAGTGCAGAACCAAAACGTTGAGTCAGGTTTCGGCACAAGGAGACAGGGACTCCTCCATGGACTAGAGCTAGATTTTGTTAGACCATGCTCAAGAAGGTATTGAGTCTCCTATTCACACACACACACACACACACACACACACACACACACACACACACACACACACACACACACACCCCCACAAACACCAAAACACACACACACACACACACACAATCACATACCCCAACACCCTGAGCCATGCAGTGACAACTAAAGAAAAGTCCCAAAAGAAGCCAACTAATGCCTATAACCCAAAACAACCCCCAAATTAACCCTGTAATTGACAGATACTGAGTACCCCAAAATACATGGGTTAGATCTATCTAATGTCACTTCAAACTAAAGTGAGAAAAGGGAAGCCATCATTGTATGTTGTAATTATGAGAAAATGAAGCTTCACTGTTCAACCTTGTGCTGAAAGCACAACAATTTGTATTCTTAAACCCCTTCACTTAAACCAACCATGCCATCTAGAAGAGTCAAAAATACAACTGGTTCATGAAGCAAATTTGAAGCTTTGTTTTCCCATCACTTGTATGTTGTACACTTTTTTTTTAATAGAATAACTGAAAATATATTGTGGTGTATGATGATATGAAATGGCTTCTATCGTGATGAATTTTTTTTTTCCATATTGCACAGCACAAATTCCCATAAAACAGCGATGGGCTATCTTCACCTAACAGTATAAAAGTTTGTTAGCCTTTATAATTAATTACCTAAAGTGAGGTTTCAATCCTGGTCACTAAAGGAATAAAAACCGGTCTGGAGTCCATGCCCGTTCTGCTTTCATGACTTGAAGTTATGGTTCCTGCTTCCTTCCTAAAGAAAAATATTTGTGTCATGAAATGAATCCGCAGGCTAAGATAATGTCAAACAAATGATCTGCCAGGATGTTAAAAAAAAAAAAGTACTTAATTCTTAGGTCCTTCAAAATACGGTAATGCCTCAGTTGAAATCATGTTTCACAGGTGCATTTGTACAATTTGCTCCTCCTCAGGCTACTAACTTAATTAACAGGCTAATTAAGTGGTTTGCTGCACTTACAGCTTGTGTGTGTTCCAGTGCACTGAGCTTTTCTTTTTTGTTTGCTGTTCGCTCTGTTAATTAATTAGTGTGCTAATGGGTGCCTGTGTGGTATGTTGTCAAAGAATGCCACTCACGAAACTGTTTCACATGTACAGATTACAGGGTTTGCCATGGTCACTTTTTAAAAATGTTTTAAACATGTATGAATCTTGGCAAAATACTTCTCTTTTCTCTTATAGTCTCTACTGTGTCTGTAATCTAGTATCAATAATGTCTTTCAAATGACAACCCGCCAAAGTATTTTTGTTAAAGTATTTTGCAGACTTTAGTGTGTCATAAAACACAGCTATGCTTTTCTGAATATCAAAACTGCAAACACTGCCCTGATAAAAATGGATTTTTTGGGTTTCCGTTGACGGAGACATTCATAGTGACATCTGGAAGTCAGTAACGTGTGTGTGTGTGTGAGTGTGTGTGTGTGTGTGTGTGTGTGTGTGTGTGTGTGTGTGTGTGCGCTTGAAGATAGCCCAGTGACGATTTGGTGACAGAATGTAAATCCATATTATACGCATCCTTGGACCACAACCAAATACTGTGCAGATAGACTAATGCAATTTTGGTGAATTTGATCGGCGCAGGCAGAAAGATTCTGAGTTCCGCAGAAACATGACAACCGTGGACATCAAACTTTCTGAAACATTGTAAAAATCAAATCACACAGATTGCGGCGTCCACTGTATGTTCCCTGTTATGGAGTGATGACCACACCACTGTCTGTTCTGGTGCCCAAAAACTACTTTTTCAGGTAAGAAGACACACATTTTCATCACAAATATTTTTTGCATGTTTCCATTGTGTTGTCAATACAATTGTTTCATTTTCATAAACTCAAGTAGTCACTTCTCTCGTTTAATTTGATGTGTTGCATTCATGCTAGCTTTGAAGCTAAATGCTAAAAAGCTTTTTCATGGTTGACTGGCTTTAACTGTTCTTAAAAAAAATTATACTTGATTATTCTTTATTTAATTAATCTCATGTTTATATTATTTTTTTAAATGTATCATTTGTTTTCATTTTTTAATTTACACTTTTTATTCATTATTATTATTTGAGTCTTACAAGTTTATGGTTCCTTCTTTATTATCCATTACAGTGTTTCCATACATTTATCACGACGGATCTTTACGAAGCATAATCATTGAATTATTCCATCTATTTCCAAGTAGTGTTACAACTCTCCCCGGTACTGGGGTACTTGCAACATGCATATACCTCTTTGCAATTGACATCAATTTACATAATCTGTGATTGTGTAGTCGAAGTTCTGTATGTCATTTATAGCATATAAATATCGGTCTCAAATGTCAACATTTTTGTTCTCGAGCACAGAGACACTTGTTCAAACAAAATGTGTCACTATCCTCCTGTGTCTCTCTTACCAATAATGGGGTCTCTTGATTTGCAAACCTCAATGATTCTCAATACTATGAAGAGGTAAGAATATATAAAAGTATTAATTATTAAAACTTCTACACTTAACCGAGAGAAAGATGGACAAGTGAAGTAAGTGTAAAACAATGTTATAACCAACATTAGTGCAGTAAAAAAAAAACAACAAAAAATATTTAATTTTGTTACCAGCAGATGGCAGTACGAACAACGAATATCAGTGTCTTAAAAAGCCACCTTACATTCACCTATAATAGTGAAATTGATTTTGCCTGCAGTTTTTGGAATGTTTTTGATGAGAAAAAATAATGCTGATTAGTCTAACTTCATGTCCAAATTTACTGACTGAAACATGAATTTCTTTTCTTCTCGGTCGTGACTCCATCCAATTAGAGGGTAGTGGAAAAATGAGCAGGTTGTTTTAGTGCAGAGCAACGACATGCACACCGTCTGTTGGCTTTCCACTTGAATCCTAGACACTGATTAACCAGTTTGCAAGCATTTACGACCTGCTCCAGATGAGGATAATAGCAGACCTATGGACAGTGAACTCAAAGACTGTAAACACTTAACCCGAGCTAAACAAACTTGGGCTAATGTTTCACACAGTCAAAAACAATTCTTAGTGCAGTGCTTTCACAAAATTTCAGGTTCCAGTCAGGTGTCGACTCAATGCAGAAGATTTGTCTAGCGTGATTTTCTTTGCATTTCTTGTCAAACAAGTTAGTTCACAGATGTGCACAACAGCTCCTTCAAGAGCCTACAATGGAAAAGCGATCCAACCATTTTTAATTACTGTGACTCACAAAACATGTCCACACCTCCACATCTTTCCCAAGACAAACAAAGGGCACAAAAACATTGACTCAATGACGAAATGTTTAACTTCTCTGAAAGCCACCATCAGCCAACAACCCCCGTCTTCTCCTTTTTTTTTTTTATCTGGGCCACAACCTGAGGGCTTCTGGCCTTATTGCCCAGACACTGTTCCCCTACTGTTGTCCTAATACTAGTCAAACATTATTTTGAATGGACAAACTCAATACTGTTCAGCCCACTCAGTGTAAATATTAGCCGAGCACACAAAGAGGTTGGAGTTGCTATGTGTGTATCTGTATACCAAGTGACGTTTCTCTGTTAGCGCCTTCTGCACAGTACACAGCAGCAACAATAATGATGGTGGGGGCACAAAGAAAAGGGTGCAAGAAACAAAGAAAACGGAATTCAGGCTTTCTGGCCAGAGATGCTTCCTTGTTTGACAAAGAATGACATATCATCACACACATTAGTGCCCTTGCCATTTTCTAGCATATAATGCTCAATGCGACAAATCAGGGCAACCACTTTGTTTGGTAATTTCCCCAGTCAACGTATTCTAATAATAGGGGCTGGTACATACAGCACCTATGGAGTTATACCCATAATTGTTTCACGGTGGATGTGAACAATAACAGCAGAGCAGGTATGGCACCTGTAAAGCTGAGTTTCTGCTGAAAACTCCACGGAAGGCGGGAGCGTGAACCACTACACCATCTACAGCATATCGTTGTCAAACACTCTCTCTGTTTGTACATCGACACCGCAGCTGTATTGGATGTGGCAAAGTGAAGCTATTAGTGAAGATGCCTCGTTTACTTGGTTCTTTCGAGATGTATCATCAAGCAATCATTCACTGGATTAATACAGAAACACAGATTTTGATTGTATTATTTCACGCCAACTCAAATTTACAAATATTTGACAATTTTATGGCGTATACAATGGACACATCCAAATGTGATGAATGGGCTAATATATCACTTCGAATGGTCTGCCCAGTTCAACGGATTTCTGCAGCAGAAATTTAATAAACCGAGAGGAAAATCAATCTTCATTTTAGATGTCCAAAGCGTTTGTGGCACCCTGACTTTTTTCTTTTTTTTTTATATGAAATGCGTTCAAATGGCTCTTTAGTTTCCAATACTAATGTAGTATGTCTGTCCTAATATGTCCTCACTTGCCGTATTGTGCCGCAACAGTCTAAATGTAGGGAAGTAAAAGTCCCCCCAATGTCTGAAAACTGCAATCAAAAGTACAAAATTTATGTTGATATATTTACTTATGCTCACATCCCATCTCTGAAAATATTAGAGTGACTCTGCGAAGAATTAGGGATTTTATGGTGATGGCGTTTTCCTCTCCAAATAGAGACACCGAGAGAAGCCCATAAAATACAAAATATAGGGTGCCCCGACCTTTGTGCTAAAAATAGTAATATATCTCACAATCCCTTGCGATGGACCACACTGGCAGTTAGCGTTGCCTTTTCTTTGCAAGCACCGGTATACTAAATAAGTGGAAATATTTTAATTAGTTTACTCGAGAAGAAGTTTCAAGTGGACTTTGACAATTTGTAGTGATGGAGATGTGCACGAAGACTTTCGGCAGGCAAGCAAGTACGCGGGAAATTGCGTTTAATTGGAGATTTGCATCCTTATAAATTACAATAGAAAGATTGGATTACTGACCTGAAGGTACTGACTGCCAGCGTGATTTATATCGATCTTGTACATTATGTATGTACAATACGCAAGTTTGCAGAGGTGGGCATTCCGTCAGCACAATTAATCTTTACTTCGAGTAGGCATCATCGGTTCAAAGGCTTGCTGAGGACTGTCCTAGCCTAAATTAGAGTGGCAAACCCAACTACTTGTGTTCCAAATTGAAGGCATGCCCCAACCATGTATCATTCTTTTGGTATGAAAAATGACAGTGGTTAAGATGCCTTGCGGAGAGGCATACTGCAGGTCTGTCAACAAGTCGTTGTGGGTAAATTCCCTCATTAATATCCCATTCAATTGGAAAAAAGTTTAAAAGCGCGCTTTTCTGTTACGCAATAGCAAAAGTACCCACTGTCAGTATCTATCTAACATTATGTCTCACACAATTCTCTCTCAACCGATACAATGCCTTCTGTCTGTTGTTCGCATACATATCGTGTCCTTGACTGTTTTGAAAGGCGCTTATAAATAAAATATATTATTATTATTATCAGGTCAATGATACTAAAAACAAAATTGGCGACCAAAGTAGAATGCTGTGTTTCTTCTGTTTGCCGCCTTTGTACATAATGTGTCAAAGAAAGGTAGCAGGCGTCATTCTGTGCAGTCCATATTTCCAAAGAGAATACCAGATGCCAGTGGGATCACTGTAATGCTGCGTAGGCCTGTGGTCTGCAGCTGACGCTGAAAGATAATGGCAGCTCAAAGGGACGGCTTTGGAATTCATCCACCGGTTCCAGTCACCTAGCTGTCCATCATTTATTGTATGCACTTGATTGACATATCCTGAGGACAAACAAAGGCTATTAGTGTATGTGGAGAGCTGATGCGCAAACCCAGATTTTTTACACGGACTGTGATACACTACCAAAATAACGCTTGTTTTTCTTCACTTCCCTGTCCGTTATCATCCTTCATCCCCTCCTTTTCTAATCTCACTTCACACTTGCTGGCTCTGACATAGAAGTGTATTTGCCCTGAGAGAACAGAGTGAAGCTTGAGTGACAGAAGGAAGCTTACAGTGTAGGAGGTGGGCTGAGTCGATTTTATACCACACCTTTCCCATTTGATGTTTCAGAAAGGCAGCGCATTCGTCCATTAGTGTGGAATCAACTGCTAGCACGCAGTGCGAGTCAAGGGTCCTCCAAATCTCCAATGATGAGTCACTATTGACCATATAGGGCTGTTTTAGTTCTTGCTCCTGTGTGAGAAAACTGTGTATATTTATAACGCAAACATTTCAGGAAGAAAAAAAAAGATTTTTTGGGGGGTGTATGGGGGGGGGGCACATTGCTCTGCCAAATGCGAAACCAAGCGACATTGTTGCCATTGTCTTGTTCACAGCACGAAGGAACTTGACTAGGCTATGTGGTATGTAAATTAAGTGGCTTTGAATTTGTTGAGCTACATTCTTTCACCTGTCCAAACATGGCAACGTGCAAAAGAACGACAAAAGTCAACTTAAACAAAGTAGGTCAGATGCGAAAACAGTATGACTTTTTCTGGTTTCGAGGTAAAATGGATGATATTTTTCTCTGGTTCACATGTGCTGGATTCAATTAATTACTCCTTCCTGGAAAGGTGTCTTTCATATATTGAGTCATTCTCCCTGGGAGATTTTGTTTTCATTGCATGGTGAGTCTGAAAATTGAATGTTAGGCCTTTATTTCCTTTTCAAATTAAAGCAAGTCATGAAAATGTCAGCATGTGCCTATCATACGCATTCAATTACTCTGGCATTTGCCCATTGTTTTGATAGCTTTTCACAGTCATTGTAAAAACAACCAGTTAGTCTGTTTTCAAGGCTTTGTCTGATGCTTGTGGAGGCTCTCAGTCGTACAGGAAAGTTCCAAACAATGATAACAAAAGTGCAGTATACGCACACTTAAAAGAAACAAACCACACAATTGAAGATGAACAAGTAAAAATCCTAGGAACAGAAAAGAGATGGTTTGAAAGGGGAGTAAAGGAAGCGATTTTTGTTCAAAAAATTTTCACCCTCTCTGAACCGTGAAGCAGGTATCAGATTTAACCTGTCTCCTATTTACAATAACTTGTTGACCACCAAGGGACATAGACATGCTGATCAGGCCAACTGAAAGTAGCTATTCAGCCCTAGCCCAAACAATAGGCCTAATCAAGACCCAACGATAGGGAATTTAGAAATCAATGGGCCTCTTCACCATAGGGGCGTGACTAACCATCCCCACCCAGTCCTCAAATAGGCCACGCTCAGCTTTTTAGCGCAGAGCAACTTCCCGGAGTCTTCACGGAGTCTTCAGGGTTGTCTACCGCTGACGAAGCTTCTGTGAGAGAAGCGAAACGTCCTTTTTTGTTTTTTGTTTTTTACCCACAGGTACAGATGACGACTGACAGAACCCTTTCTACGAAGGCTTTGTCTGGATTTACTGCGAAAGTGACCTATTCCCGACCACATACTTCCTATGTATTAGTTGACTCCCAATCAAATCTATAAACATAAAGTTATCAGGTTACTTTTATCGAGATACTGAAGGATTACATCGGTATTCTTGTTGCTCATCTGAAGCATTTGACCCAAACATGCGGGGCGGCATGGCTCAGTGGTAGAGTGGTCGTCTTCCAACCCACAGGTTATGGCATTGATCCCTGGCAATTGCGACCCTGTCAAAATGACCTTACAATGGTCACAAAGTAACTCCTTTGATTTGGGCGAGTCTTCTCCTGGTGCCGCAGCTTACTTCCACATTCCGAAATTATATAAGGAAGGTCAATTGTCAGTAGATGTGAATGGGTGTTTGGTTAAATGTGCGATTCACTGGCGACCTGTCCAGGGTGTAACCCTAATGTTGAAGCTGAAACAACAGAGGAGCATTTCTATTTGCATTTTGTGCACTTTAGCCAGCAAAGAGCTATAAATAAAAACACTTCAGTTGTCAACTTGGGTGGCATGGCAGCTGACTGGTTAGCACGGCCGCCTCACGGTGCAGAAGTCCATGGTTTGTTTCCGAGTTCTGCCCTTCCTGTGTGGGGTTTGCATGTTCCCCCCGTGCCGGCGTGGGTTTTCTCCGGGTACTCTGGTTTCCTACAACATTCCAAAACCATACATGGTAGGTTAATGGTACACTCTAAATTGTCCCCAGGTGTGATTGTGAGCGTGAAGGGTTGTTTGTCTACTCCTGTCCTGCGATTGGCTGGCAACTAGTTCAAGGTGTGGCTCTTTTGATGATTGCATCTGGCTCGCAGATAAAACAAAATCTTCTCACTTGTTTTAATCCATCCATCGATTTTTCACTGCTCATGTCCCTGTTCAGGGCTGCAGTAGGCGGCAGGAGCAATTTTAATTGGGTGATACTGGCCTACGTTGGCCGTTGCTGGGTAAACAGGTGAACGCCCCCTTTTGAATCAGTCTGCTCGGTCATTAGCTCAAAGCTAACCCTTCAACAAAGTAGATGGTGAAAAGATGCTTTCATGGCTCTCTAAGTCAAAAAGGTTCCCGACCCCTGCTCTAAATTGTCATTTGGTGTGATTGTGAATGTGAATAGTTGGCTGGCAACCAGGTCAGCGTGTAGCCCGCCTACTACCCGAAGTCAGCTCGGATCGGCTCCAGCACCCCCACGACCCTCATGAGGATCAGCGGCTCGGATAATGGATGGATGGATGGATGAAAGGACGCGGTCAACTCGAGGAAATCTTCTTGCCTTCCTCTTTCTAACAGGGGACAACATGAATGATTTGCGTCTTAGTTCTATTATCCTTCAGATGACAGCTTCTGGACAGAGCTGCTTTGGCTCTCATTGCGACCACCCAAAGTCCCACAAATCATAGTACTTAAGGTGAACCATATCTGCTGTGCAATGTTGTCATACCGTAGTTCTTTTTGTGTGTGTACTGTTGGACAGAAATTGGTTAAATGTTTCACCCGCTGAGGTTGAAGGTAGTTCATTGAACTGATTTATTTTAAAACACCTGGAACATTTGAATTAGATATCCTTCACAATCATTTTAGATTTTATACTGACAATAAACACGTGAAGGCGGAGTGTTGACAAGGCCTACTTTGTTGCTTTTTAATACTGTAATGTTCTCACCATATAAAGCATATCCATCCATTTTCTACACTGTGTATTTTGATCAGGCGCCTGAGAGGCAGGAGCCTATCCCAGCTGACTTCCGAGGAAAGGCACACTACACTGTGGATTGGCCGCCAGTCAATCGCAAGGACACAGAAAGAGACCAACAACTTTCACCTTCGTAGTGAGTAGGAAATGAACCCATGCTGTCTGCATGGAAGATAGGCAAGTGAACCTTTACACCTCGGTGACTAATGTGAAGCTCATTTGTTTGTAAAAAAAAATAATAAATGAATCACCTTGGGCATACAGTATTTTATTGGAAATCCATCTAGAATATAAAATGTCATAATTTTACCGCTTAGTGAAGGTGTGTCAAACATATGGCCCGCGGGCCGGAACCGTCCCCCCAAGGAGGTTCGATCAGGCATGCAGGATCATTTAAAAGTGAAAAAATGCATAAAAGACACGGAATGAATATTTTTAATAAGGTGCAATTCATGGAGTATCCGCTAGGGCACACACTGTTTTGATCAGAGTAGAAGACAACATTGTTTTGACCAGAGAAGAAGACAGTAGTCTCAGTCTGTCACTAAGACAGACCCAACATAGCAGACGCTGTCAAGGACGTGAATATTCTTTACACATTTAATAGCACTCTCCTTAGTTTGTAACGTGGAGGCAGGGATTAAATTTAGATTTTATATGCACATCTGTAAATGGCTTAAAAACTCCTTTCTTTATAAATCTCTTTTAATCTTAAAATGCATGACTATATTTTTCAATACGAATTACTTGTTTTAAGTTTTGTGCCTTTGTACATACAATCAGTAGGATCAGTTGCAATGCATATACTGTATGTGAATGATAAAAGTAAATTGCACATTTGTCTCAGGAAATCTAAGGTGCTTTATGAAATGTTTTGTGAAAGATATATTCATTAAATTTCAACATTTTCCGAATGTTCTTGTGCTTCTTTAGACCAAAACAAAGGAAAGACATATTATTTTGGTTATTTATAGCAGTGTATGGTCTAATTTTAATGGTCCGGCCCACTTGACATCTACCGAGGCCGTATGTGGCCCGCAATGTGAAATGAGTTTGACATCCCTGATTGAGTGGATCGATAGTTTTCGTCGATATTTGTTGAGTTTACCTGGGGCTTTAAGAGGGGCGGGGCTGCCACTGACAGGTGACCGTTCGCTTGACTTATAAAAAGCGGCATCGCAGCTTGTTTCGTTTAATAAAAAATAATCATTCACTTCGTCGTCAGCATGGCCCAATGGTGAGCTACGTTTGTGACCGCGGCGCTCATCTTTGTCAGATATGTATAGTTATCTTTTAGATTCAATCGTGCTCGCTTGCTTTGCTTGTTTGTTTGCGAAGTCTTGGGTCCGTAGTGATGTATGTTTGCCGCATCGCAATCACAGTTACTTACTGTTCGCAATCGGCAGTTTAAACAGCGTGGGCAAAAGTCTTGCAATCACAGCGGTGTCTTTATTTAGTTATTTTTTGCATCGTTGTCATGTCATGTTTGTCCGGCTGCACTGGAATATTTAAATTGAGTAATTTGCGTTACGGCTGGAGTTAATCGTGCCGGCGCTCCACTTCCGGGTTTGACCGTTGGAACTTGTAGTCCTTTTGTTCGATTCCACTTGGTATGTTTCTGTTGTATAGTTTCTTACGTTTAGACGATGAATAATGATGACGATAATAATACATAGTGTAAAATTATAGTTTATTAAATTATTTATTCAAGTTATTGTTAAGATGAAGGTATTAAATTAATGTCAATTATATACATTTACATTGTGATGCATAAAGATAGATATATTCATTTTTGTTGCATTTATGTGTACTTTAGGTTATTATCTGCTTCTGCTACTCTGTTGCTGCTGCCGCTTCAATAAATGATCAAAAAAGTACAAAGCGAGTAATCTTTCCATGCTGACTGACAATCCTTATTCAGAAGGCCGTGAAAAAACGGGAATAACTGAACAATATTATATGGAGGGTTTGAAAAGTGGAAACATAATCATGAGCAGAAGAAGAAAGAAACTAATAACTACGAAACTTCCCCTTGTCTCATGCTTCTACGCTATTGGATTTTCTCCAGTTTCCCGCAACCCATTGAATTAGTGGTTCAAGTAAATAGATGGATTTATTTTATGTGTGATTGTGAGTGTGAATGGGTGTTTGACTACATCTGCCCTGAGATTGGCTAGTGACCAGTTTAGGTTGTCTTTTGCTCAAAGTCAGCTGCGATAGGCTACAACACATCTGCGACCCTAGTGAGGGTAAGCACTGCAGAAAAAGGATGGATGGATGGATAGATTGATTTAATTTAATACATTTTCGCTCTCATAGGCTAAATAGAAGTCCACAAGTCACAAACTTTTGACCTCATCACTAAATTTGCCTTGACAAATTTGAAAACCACCATTTTAAAGGAAAAAAATAAACTCTGGCGTCACCTTTCGGTGTAATAAAAACTTGAAAAAATGAGTGAAATATAGAAAGAGAGCCGGCGTCCAGATCTCAGTGGATTAATGATAATCTGCGCTCTAAAACCTGAGCTTGTTTTGAAGAGAAAGCTGACAGGGTAAGTAAGAAATTGATTTGTCACTGTAAAATGATCTCTTCCCTAAGTGAGACACAAATTCTGTCTGTAGGTGGGCCTGGTGAAGCGAGAACCAAGTTTCAGTCTAGTATCAATTTGAGAGTGTGTAACAGTAATAATGACAAAATGACGAAAGAGTGACCATTTGTTTCACTGACAGGAGAGTTGTGAACATACTGTACAGGGTAACTGTATGTGGGGATCATCTTGGCTGTAATTGAATGTCAATTTATCATCTTTATGTCACCAACATCATTACTAGAAACATCCACTTCAAATGTTTAAGAGACATCGCTTCTATAAAATATCAATTAAGGTCTTACATTACACAGGACATTTAGTTCTAGAAGAATTCCTTCACTGATTGGAGCCCCATAAAAAAACTACGATTTGTTTATAAAATTAACATTTTTCTTATTTTTTTTCGGTAGACCTATAATACGGATTTGGACTCTAGCGATCAATCATGAAAACACTTGTTGAAGTCGCTATATATGTTTCGGTGCGAAACGGCTTCAAGCACGTCTGACCATGGAGCTGCCAACTGTACTAGTTATGCATCTAGTTTGGAGAATCACCTATTTTACCTGCTCTCCCGACTGTTTGAGAATGCCTGTTAATGCTAGGTCCTAAGCTTAGCCTTGTCCTGACAGAGCCGTACATTTCTGACTAGGATTATCACTCAAGGAGGACGAGAGTAATCAGAAAAAAACATCAAGCAAGGAGAGAGAACAGAAGAAGACAAATAAACCAGGTTAACTGCTGAAATAACATGAAATGGGGATTCGTGAAAAATACCAGAATAAGGGCTCCTCTCAAGTCTTTTATTTGCAATGTTCCTAATTCATCGCTCCTTAAAACACTGAATGTGACCCAGAAGTTGATCTTGCGCCACCATATTAAGGAGTGTCATAATGTTCTTCGAGGTGCAAAGAGCAAGCATCGAAGAGCTTCCACTGCCTTGCTTGAATCGAGGGACGGCTGATGTATCCTCTGCATAAGTTCTGTGGCTCTTCAAAGGTGACGTATGAAAACGGGCGTGTAAAAGCCGGCCCGTCAACAACGCAGGACTTCAAATGAAATAGTTGTCATCCATGTTTGTGTCATTTCTTGGTTACAAAGTATTTTAGTTTCAAGATACATATTTTTTCTGATTATCTGTTCTTTTTGGGATGACAACTGAAACTGTTGGCAAGGTGTAAGAGAACATCTCTTTCCACAAAAGAATGTGTGAACGCAAGAAATCCCCATCAAATAAAATTACTATGCAGATATCAACTACATTTTTGAGTGTGGATACCAACAAATCCCCCTCCGTGAGCCGTCACCTTACCGTGGTGGAGGGGTTTGTGTGTCCCAATGATCCTAGGAGCTAAGTTGTCTGGGGCTTTATGCCCCTGGCAGGGTCACCCATGGCAAACAGGTTCTAGGTGAGGGACCAGACAAAGCACGGCTCAAAGACCCCTTATGACGAGTACAATTAATGGATCGAAGTTTCCCTTGCCCGGACGCGGGTCACCGGGGCCCCCCTCTGGAGCCAGGCCTGGAGGCGGGGCTCGTTGGCGAGCGCCTGGTGGCCGGGCCTACACTCATGGGGCCCGGCCGGGCTCAGCCCGAAGAGGCAACGTGGGTCCCCCTTCCCACGGGCTCACCACCCATGGGAGGGGCCAAAGGGGTCGGGTGCAATGTGAGCTGGGCAGCAGCCAAAGGCGGGGACCCTGGCGGTCTGATTCACGCCAAGTCTTTCTGCACTTTCTCCTTCTGCTCCTCTTTCTCGTTCCCCTCTTCTTCTTCTTGTACAATCTGACGGCGGTTTGCAAACTCAAGCAGTTCATTACTGCCACCCACAGATCCGCAATTATTACGGCTTTGGTTTTCAGCAGAGGTGTCTAACACATTTTAGTTCCAGTTTCCCTTGAAGAGCCGTTATGATTGAAACCATATAAAGAAGTCAAGAATGACGGTTGATTCAACTACTGTTAAAGTGACTGTAATCAGGGGTTTGGTACCAAGAAAATGCTTACAATAGCTCTCTTATTTATTCCATATTAGAATTTGAAATTTGACATTGTGATTAATATTGCGTTTGTGGAATACGAGTTAAACAGCAAATTCTGTCCGTTTTTAGCCATCTCAAGGGACGGCCATTTTGCCACTTTCTATCAACTAAAAATCACATCACGGTTGCTCAGGATTCAGGTTACAACCAATCACGGCTCACCTGTTTTCTGAAGCTGAGCCATGATTGTTTTTTACCTGAGCCCTGAGCAACTGTCATGTCATTTTCAGTCGACAGCAAATGGCAAAATGATTGCCCCCTGAGATGGACAAAAATGGGTGGATTTTACTGCTTAACTCATATTCTACAAACACAACATTTATCAGTGCGGCACAGCAGACGACTGGTCAGCACGTCCGCCTCACAGTGCAGCAGTGCAGGGTTTGATTGCAGCTTCAACCTCCCTGTGTGGAGTTTGCATCTTCCCCTCGTGCCAGCGTGGGTTTTCTCTGGGTACTCCGTTTTCCTCCCACATTCCATGTTTTGGTTCAATATCAGGCTTCCGCAGACCTTGCTGATGGTCTGATCATTTGAATCAGGTGTGTTGCAACAGGGAGACTTTGAAAACATGCAGGGCAGTGGCCCTCCAGGACCGGGGTTCGACACCTGTGCTCTAAATTGTCCCTAGGTGGGACAATGGTTGTTCATCTATGTCTGCCCTGCGATTGGCTGGCAACCAGTTCAGGGTGTACTTCGCCTACTGCCCGAAGGCAGCTGGGATAGGCTCCAGCATGCCGGCGACCTTTGTGAGGATAAACAGATTAGAAAATGGATAGATGGATGGATAGATGGACGGATGCACAATATTAATCAGAATGCCGTGTTTGGATTAGGATGGGCGCATAGAATTTATTATTGTAAAAGATATCTTCAACCGCGGTCAATTTCACACACAATGCCAAGGTGGATATTTGGAGAACATGTTGCAAAGGCAATAAAATCTAGACCACATGGACTGAAGACTTCCAATTTTTGGGACCGAATTGTTATCAAATCAATCAATATTTGTACAACAAATAAAGCAATTCCGGAGGGATCACACTCCTCAGCCTCCCATGTAAGGTCTATTCAGGGGTGCTGGAGAGGGGGGTCCGTCAGGAAGTCGAGCCTCAGATTGAGGAGGAGCAGTGTGGTTTTCGTCCCGGCCGTGGAACTGTGGACCAGCTCTACACCCTTAGCAGGGTCCTCGAGGGTACGTGGGAACTCGCCCAACCAGTCTTCATGTGCCTTGTGGACTTGGAGAAGGCGTTTGACCGTGTCCCTCGGGGAGTTCTGTGGGGGGTGCTTCGGGAGTATGGAGTACTGAACCCCCTGATACGGGCTGTTCGGTCCCTATACTACCGATGTCAAAGTTTGGTTCACATTGCCGGCAGTAAGTCGGAATCGTTTCCAGTGAGGGTTGGACTCCGGCAGGGCTGCCCTTTGTTGGCGATTCTGTTCATCACCTTTAGGGACAGAATTTCTAGGCGCAGCCGGAGCGTTGAGTGGGTCCGTTTTGGTGGCCTCAGTATTGCATCTCTGCTTTTTGCAGATGATGTGGTACTGTTGGCTCCTTCAAGCAGGGCTCTCCAACTCTCACTGGAGCATTTCAAGTGTGAAGCGGTTGGGATGAAGATCAGCACCTCCAAATCTGAAACAATGGTCCTCAGTCGGAATAGGGTGGAGTGCCCTCTCCGGGTCGGGCAGGAGATCTTGGCCCAAGTGGAGGAGTTGAAGTATCTTGGGATCTTGTTCACGAGTGAGGGCAGGAGGGAGTGAGATCGACAGGCGGATCAGTGCAGCGTCTGCTGTGATGCGGACTTTGTATCGGTCTGTCGTGGTAAAGAAGGAGCTGAGCCAAAGGGCGAAGCTCTCAATTTACCAGTCGATCTACGTCCTAACCCTCATCTATGGTCACGAGCTATGGGTCGTGACCGAAAGAACGAGATCCCGGATACAAGCGGCCGAAATGAGTTTTCTCCTCAGGGTGTTCGGGCTCTCCCTTAGAGACAAGGCGAGAAGCTTGGAGGTGTTTAGAGTCGAGCCGCTTCACCTCCACATCGAGAGGAGCCAGATGAGGTGGCTCGGGCATCTGATTTGGATGCCTCCTGGACGCCTCCCTGGTGAGGTGTTCCGGGCAAGTCCCACTGGCAGGAGACCCCAGGGACGACCCAGCACATGCTGGAGAGACTATGTAACCCAGCTGGCCTGGGAACGCCTCGGGATCCGCCGGGAAGAGCTCGAAGAAGTGGCTGGGGAGAGGGAAGTCTGGGCTTCCCTCCTAAAGCTGCTGCCCCCGCGACCCGACCCCGGATAAGCGGTGGAAAATGGATGGATGGATGGATACCAACAAATCAGGGCATTGTAGTGAGTATGACGAAAGTCTGTTTTTGAAGGGTGAGATTTGCTTATGGTGTGTGTTTATTTTCCTGTGTGTGTGTGTGTGTGTGTGTGTGTGTGTGTGTATGTGCGTGTGCGTGCGTGCGCGCGTGTGTGTGTGTGTGTGTTATACCAACAAATCAGGGCATTGTAGTGAGTATGACGAAAGTCTGTTTTTGAAGGGTGAGATTTGCTTATGGTGTGTGTTTATTTTCCTGTGTGTGTGTGTGTGTGTGTGTGTGTGTGTGTATGTGCGTGTGCGTGCGTGCGTGCGTGTGTGTGTGTGTGTGTTATATAAACTGCATGCATACCAGCAACCAAATAACCATTAATGCTTGAATATTAAATTAACATTTATCTCAGTCCTACGTCAGTTCTCTGCAGAAAGCCCTGCTTCGTCTGTTAGCACAAAAACAGACGGTCTATTGAAGATTCGAAATAAGCCGTCGGTGTAAATGGTTTTTCTGTCTTTTAGTGTCACTCCAGTGATTGATCATCCCAGGCTGTACCCCACCTCTCATCACGGAGTAAAGTTAGGTTTCAACAGAGTATGGTTGGTATTCGAATCAGTAAATTCTTGCTTTACTGCCCACGAGTGTGTGGGCACTAGGCAGGATGGTTATAGACACAAGATACCGTAAACTGTAAAAATAGAGACACATCACAGACAAGTGTGTAATAATATACCTGTATAAACGTGACATGAAACTGCTTGATGCTGACATTATTTGGAAACCAGTGACACACTCGGTGTAAATGTCTTGCTGTATTTTTAAATTGTGCTTCTCTCTTTCTGTTACACTTTTGCATTCCGACATTTTTCTCTCATCCAGTCAGCGGACAGTGTTTAGCTCACTCCGAAACAAAGCAACTATGCCCTACTGCGGCGACACTCCAAATAAAAAAAAGGTGGTTAAAAAGGGGGACTGGACTCGTCTGATATTTTCTGGACATCGGAAAGGCAGACAAATGAATGTTAAGCTGAAGCGAACTGAACTGCTGGGTGGAAACAACACTCCCTCTTCTCTCTGACCCTGACTAGGATAAGTGGTAAAGAAAATGGATGGATGGTAATCGTCTCACTCTTTCACCCTGTCTAACCCTATTTTATACGCTTCTGGGCTTTAGCGTCCCTTTCCCAAGCTCATCACAGTTTGTCACATCGTTTTGGGGTCAGTTGGTTCAGACGCTCAAAGCACAAACCCACCGCAGGTTCTAAAAACAGATGTGACAGACGTATTCAAGTGAGTGATCTGGATTGCCCCACTCCCCTGCATCACTGCAACCACACTATGGCTCTACGATTTCTTCCTTTGCCGGGGATAGGAAGCACCAGGGCACAAAAGGCCTTAAGAGCAAGTGTATCTCATTTTTTTTCCCCTGATGAGCCAGATGTCTCCTGAGCTGCTTGTTTTGTGCGTCTTGTATTGCTCACGTTCTGTGTGTGTGTAATATATATATATATATATATATAAATAAATCATTCTAAGGTGCACCTTCAATGAATGACTTACCGGTATTTTAAAACTCGTTTCATATATAGGGTGCACTGCATTATAAGGTGCATAGAATAGAAGCTAGAATAGTGGCTGCGATTGTGCTATGCATCTACTTGATGGTGCTACGCTTAAGGGAATACAATACAAAGCAGCTTTCTTTATATAGAGCCTTCACAACCGCGGCAGATGTAATAAAAGCCATTGGAACTGTTTACAAACATGGACATGAAACATATAAATACAAATGACATGACAAGACAAAAGTAATGAAGACAAACAGAAAGGCACACAAACCTTATGGACTCACATCCACAAGGGGCTGAATATCCTTAGAAGTCATGTTTGTCTCCTTCTTCCTTGGTTTAGTCAGTTGTTAACTATGCTTGTCGTATTATCTTCGTTTGATAAATCCTGCGCAGGGCTCACAAAGTAGTTGTCTGTTTGAGTGTGTGTTGGCGAATGCGGGTCAGTTAGTGTCGGGCAGAACCCTTTTAGGTTACAATTGGTTCCTGCTAGTAATCACCACTAGATGGCATCGGACCACGAACAGGGAAACAACCCAATGGGAATATAAAGAGACTGTGACACCATATATTAGGCACATCGGATTATAGGGCTCACTGTCGGCTTTTGGGAAAATTGAATATGCTTTTTGGTCCACCTTATAGTGTTGACAATACAGTATACTGTATATACATGCGCGCGCACACACACACACACACACACACACACACACACACACACACACACACACACACACGCATGTTTTCCCTGTGCCTGCGTGGGTTTTTTTCTGGGTACGCCAGTTGGCTCCCACGTTCTAAACACATGGATGGTTGGTTCTTGGAACACTAAATCAGGGGTTGGGAACTCCAGTTCCTCGAGAGCCATATCCTGCCTGTTTTAGATCAAATCATCAGCTCATGGAGAGGCCTGAAACAATCATGACCAGTTGAATCAGGTGTGTTGGAGTCGGGAGGGATCGAAAACAGGCAGGATACGGCTCTCGAGGAACCGGAGTTCCCTTCCCCTGCTCTAAATTGTCTGAAGGTGTGATTGTGAGTGTGAATGGTTATGCAAGAGAACCCTCTCTTGCATACTCTGTGTGTGTGCTGGCAACCAGTTCAGGGTGTACCACACCTACTGTCCAAAGTCGGTTAATAGGCTCTAGCACACCCTTGACCCTCATGAAGGATAAGCGGCTTGGATAATGGATTGATGAATGAAGGTTATTAAGGGGGTTCTCAGTGTGCAACGGTACCAAAATACCATAAGGTAACGAACAGCGTGCACTGAACTACTTGCGTAGCATAAGATGCTTAGTGATGCTTCACGCTCACTTACTGTCACTGTTTTTCATTTGATTGTTGAAGAACTACAGCGGAAGTGTCTTTCATACAAATATTTACTGAAATTGTGGTTTTGCCACTGTTAATATGCCTCATTTAGGGAGGGACCACAGCATGGTTCGGCGGAGCAATTCCGGGTGCATCGCCGTCGTGGGGAACAAGCTTCATTAAATTCTGCCTTTCAAGGACGGGCTGTATGATTTTTATTAGATTTCATTATACAGTTGTCATAGTTCACCGCACTGACAAGGATGACCTCCAAGTTACCCTTAGGAGATTTCAATTTGTTCTAAAAGGACAAACAAACAAACGATTAAGAGAGAGGCGTTTGACCAGTGTCACCACTCTTCCAAATGGATCAAAGCATTTCTTTCTCCTTCAACGCCTTGGTCCATGTTTGAATTGTAAATTTGTTGGCATGAGGTGAAGCTAGAGCTGCTGTTCCAGAATTATCTATTCTGTTGGAAGGGCTGCCAGGATGAGAGCGTCTTCCTCTGAGGGCTGCTGCAGTGCAACTGCTGTCGACTGCGATCCAGCCTGATCAATGGTTTGCTCTGATGGTGTTGCAGCTCCCTCACTGGCCCAGGGGCAAAAGGAACAAGTTGAAAAGAGATGCATTTTTCTTCACGGCTATTAATAGGAGATCAAAGTATGTAGGATTACATGTCACATTTTCTCATTTGCCAACTTCTTCAAACCTTCATTTAATGTGCTCCCTGCCTGCAATACACATCAGCATTTGCTTCCCGGCGCATCTTTAATAATGCGTGCATGAGCAACCTAACCATCAAATATGCTCATTCAGCTTTTGCAAACCTTGTTTTTATTAGTCATTCACTAATGCCCCTTTACTGCTCGAGTAAAGGGGCAAAAGTTGTGTCGTGCTGTTTCATTGATGGTGACCTGTGCGCTTTCTTTGGGGGATAAAGAGGGGATGACGGAGGATAAGTGCCTCAGAGACAAGGACTTGTCTGGTGGAGAGAACAAGGGCTGTGGAAAGTAAACTACCATGAAACTACCTCCCATCATAGATAACCCGAGGCAGCGCTTTTTATTACTGGCATTTCATTTCAGTATATTTATGGCAAAAGGACGTGTTGATGAGACACATGCAACACATTTGCCCCAGAGATTGCGGGCTTGCGTGTGAAAGAGAGAGAGAGTTAAATGGTGTGGAAAGAAAGTGAATTGTAGCGGGAAATGGCTTTGGCGATATGCTATTTTATTGTCTATTTCACACTTGTATGAGTTCGCTGACTGGATTGTTAGAACCCATTTCTAACATGGGGCGTGTCTTAGTCGAAGAATGTGATAATCTGGAAAATCTTGGAGTGCCAAGTGTGCTCAAAATTATTTCGGCTACCTGCTCCACAATCTGATCTCGCATGATGATTGTGTCAACACAATTCACCACTTCCATCATGTAACCGTAACCACCTTTCACAAAGTATAGACTAAATAGCATTTTTATCAATGTATTGTATTCCGTATAGTCCCTGGAGATGACACACATGCAGGCATGCAAGAACATTTGGAGTGAAATAGGTGCTGCACCACCTGAACTGGGTTATCGGGGAGGATGCCTTGCTCAAGGGCACTTTGACAGCAGCCAGCAACCAAACTACCATCTCTCCAACAATGAGTTGCAATCTTTACATTTTTTTTTTTTTTTTTACATTTGTTTCACGACATTCAAAACGACCATAAAATCTACAAAAAACATGAAAGATGTAAATATTGAGAAAGAGAAAATTGAGACAGAGATGTAAATGTTAAATTCCATTGATTGAAATATATTCAGGAATACAGAGTGAAATCATGTCTCTCGATAAAACTATTTTCATTCACGGGGGGGAAGAGACGCTGGAAAAACAGACCCAATTAATGTCTACTTTGTCCAGAGCACACATCACCAGTATTTTATGATCTGCTTAAATGTTTGGAAAACATTCAGAGGCCAATTTAACATGGGTGTATTTTATATGTCCTGGTGGGTAAATGCTGTTGTGAGCTTGAAGCATGATGAAACATACGGTCGACAGGAACAACAATTGTTGTGTTACCTCGAAGATCAAAACAAGCAAGTCCTCTATTTTTGTTCTGCGGGGCACCATTCATCGTGTAGGCAGCATGCGTGTGTGTGTGTGTGTGTGTGTGTGTGTGTGTGTGTGTGTGTGCGTGTGTGTGTGTGCGTGTGTGTGTGTGCGCGCGCATACATTACATGGGTTTCTAGTCAGAGGATGCAGAGGACAGCTCAGTGCCCTCACGCTTGAAGGCAGCCATCTGTCAGTTGATGCTTGTTTGCCCGCGGTGATCTGAATGCTCTGCGGTTGGTCCAGTCTGCTCCACCACAGGTACAACTGGGGGAAGGTGGCCATCACCCCCCAAAAAAAGCATGCATCATTTTTTCCTGCCACATTTTTATGTAACAGCTCTCCTCAACCTCACCAGTCTCACTTTATCTCAAGCTCAATGTCATTTTACAAAAAGTAATTTGCACCATTTATCAGCTGAAGTGAAGAGGGCACGTGGTCGACTGGTTAGCACGTCCACCTCACAGTGAAGATGTGCAGGGTTCAATTCCGGCTCCGGCCTTCCTGTGTGGAGTTTGCATGTTCTCCCTGTGCCTGTGTGAGTTTTCTCCGGGTACTCTGGTTTCCTCCCACATTCCAAAAAAAAACATGTATGGCAGGTTAATGGAACACTCTAAATTGTCCCTAAGTGTGAGTGTGAGTGCGGATGGTTCTTTGTCCATGTGTGACCTGCGAATGACTGACAACCAGTTCAGGGTGTCCCCTGCCTACTGCCCGAAGACAGCTGGGATAGACTCCATCACGCCCGCGACCCTTGTGAGGAGAAGCAGATTAGAAAGTGGATGGATGGATGGATCCACTGAAGTGTGTTCAAACATTTTCAGTTAGAACTTTCACATTTGCCCATATCTGTTGTCATTTGCATTTTTCAATATTTGGATGGCTCTAACGACTTTGCAAACTTGGTTGGAGCAATTTTCCTTTACTTGTATTATTATTTAAATGTCATGGTATGCAGTGAGATGATCACCATCATACCCAGGTGCCAAAAGTAAAAAATGCTCCTTGGGTGAGAAAATAGCTCTTTCTATCATTATGTATCGGGGATTAAATCTTTATTTCATTTTCACGCCATGTATTTGAAGGGATGTCCCAGATGTACCCCACCTCTTGCACAAAGACACTTGGGATAGGCTCCAGCTCACCCTGACTTACAGTAAGGAAAGCAGGAGAAGAAAATGGCTGGATTGGTTTGGATTTTAGAACCATTCGGCTGACACAGGAAAAAGAAATGATATGATAAGAATAAAGTTAACACTTAGTACAATGAATCAATAATTACCTAAAAAACTTAACTTGAACAACATGTCTTGCATCGTTTTGCGTCGTCGAAATACAGGACGATTCATGATGCGCGAATATGCAAAGATACCAATGTTGGGTGAGGGACCACATGTACAGCCTCGTTGGTTGCAGGGGTCCCTCCTCCTCTGATATCATCAAGATGGCAGCATAGTGCATCAGTAGTTGCGCCAAACTCATAAATGTGCCCTGCAGTGTGTGATCCACATCAGGCACGATTCTTCAAGCTTCTCACTTGGCCAATGGCCCGGGCGCTAATCTGATCAGAGCCATGCTAATGGCAGAAGGCAGCCCTTCTGAGCGGGCAGCCAGCCAAGCCAAGAGGACTGCTTCAGTAGTAGAGGTGACATCCTGAGAGCTACACTCCAAATTAATTATTGAACAGAGCCCAGAACGCTGCTTTATGGCAGAGCCATTTGGCTTGGTCTTCTCATTAAGAGCGTGTAACAGATGTGCAAATCTGCTATCTGCCACAGCTTGATCATTGTTAGTCTGAAATGAAGAATGAGTGTGTGATGTTGAGCTGTCATGGATATGGATCATGAGTGTATACTATTTTGTAGGCGACTCCCAGCACCCCAGATTTGTTGTTGCAATATTTTTGCATGGTCCTTGTTTGGGAACAAGCCCAGCATGTTCTGACATAGTCCACCTTATTTTCAGACCATCTTTATGTGTACTGGTTGAAGGAAGCTGGCCGTGTTGTAAGTCTATGTGTCTGGCCTCACATGCCATCATCTTTCCTTTTGAAAGCGATGTTGCTTTCCAAGGGTTTTCAGACTCAAATGTTTCCCTGATGTCTGGCCACACAGTCACCAACAATTTTATATTTGGGCACTCATGATGTGACTTTTTTGCTTTGTCCACAGATTTCTGATTCTGTCTTCAGGTTGGTATTTCAGGAAGTTTGATCTGGAAAACGTTTTGGTGGCTTTTGCCTTTCTCCTCACTTTCCATTCCGTGACCAATTGGAGTGTGTGTTTTGCTTGATTTTCATGTTGAAAATACATGGATTTACATTCGTAGTAGTGTTTCGCTGAACAAACGTGGAGGAAAATATTTGGAGATGTTAGGAACATTAAAACTGTTAGCCGTGGTACAGTCATTGCTCAATAACAGTGTGGATGTGAGCCTAAGTTTGAACGGGCATCTGCTTATTTATGCCCCCCGTGATTCACCGGTGACCGATCCAGTTAAAAGATGTGGTTTTGATGGAGAGTTGTGGTGCTAGAAATAAACTATCACATTGATTGCAAGAAAAGAGACGTTTGTGTGGATTGACAATTGATGTATTTTGATCCCATGTGGATGGCAATACTACTGTATCTATGTCAATGATGTGAAATTTCATTGGGTACTTTGGCTGGATTATTCTGCATTTTAATATTTTGGTCAAACCCGAAATTTAAATTTTCTCTTTTGCTGTGAAATTGTACTGAGATGGTATAGTCTTCTATCTGGGTGACTCTAGGACAAATGAAGAAAAGAGACGTTTGTGTGGATTGACAATTGATGTATTTTGATCCCATGTGGATGGCAATACTACTGTATCTATGTCAATGATGTGAAATTTCATTGGGTACTTTGGCTGGATTATTCTGCATTTTAATATTTTGGTCAAACCCGAAATTTAAATTTTCTCTTTTGCTGTGAAATTGTACTGAGATGGTATAGTCTTCTATCTGGGTGACTCTAGGACAAATGATTCATGGGCAAACTACGGCCCGCGGGCCGGATCCGGCCCGTTGGTCTTTTTAATCTGGCCCGCCGAAGGTTGGTACAGTACACAATTAAGGTTCCGTGTAAATGACTGCATTCATTTCATTTGGACTTGTAATAACAGGCATTTAAACGCCAGGTGGCGCAGTTACTTGAAGTCGCAGAGCACAGGGAGGGAGGGGGAGACGATACGGAAGCCTGTAGTAGCGCTAACTCAAGTAACTCCAGCTCAATACAACAGAATAAGTGTGTCCGCACCGCTATTTTCTGTCATTGGATCCAAAACGGCGACATGCATGCGATTCTTTATTGCAGTGAGTTTTACTGGAATTGCGAACATTTTTACGTCCTGTCGTAGATCATGGCATCCAAACGAAGAGGAGCAGTAATGGCCGCGGAAGTGAAGTGTATCTGATTAAACGAAGCGTGTTACAAAGTACAAAACATTCAGGAGACGCTTGGAGTCTGAAAGACTCAAATCTACGAGACTTTGAAAAACGAGGAAGTGATTCTTGCTCAGTCGAATTCTGGCTATTTCCATGCTCAGAGTGAATTACTTGGGGCTCGACGGACAGTCGAGTAAATAAACATTTCCTGAAATGGCTTGACTGTTATCGTGCTAAAAACTTTCCGCAAACTGGACCGCTAATAAGAAAGAAAGCGAGTTCCATAGCGCTAACTATGGGCATCGAAGACTTCGAAGCGTCCCGTGGCTGGCTTCAAAAGTTCGTTGCACGACATCAGCTGAGCAACGCTGTCTTGTGTGGTGATCGAGGGGAGGT
>NW_017805139.1:239595-244915 GCF_001891065.2 Hippocampus comes
TATATATATACCGGTATATAAAAAGTGTGTGTGTGGAGAGAACTCTGCCGGCACTCAAGCACGACAGATATAATCCACAACTTGGACTGACTGATCATGAAAGAATCTGGAGCATCATAACATTTACACAAGAATCACACCTTGTTTTTACAATGGAAAATGCCTGTGGCTTATTTCCAAAGGTTGTAGTTTTAAGACTTGGCTTGTGATGACTGACTGTGATGACAGACGCCTATTAGGCAAGCAGCTGAAAAACAAGTTGTGGTTCTTATCTGAAACTCCCACCTGACACATCTAGGTTTGGACACATTTTGCGTTTTGTTTTGACATTTGGGAGAACATCTGTCTCAACCTTTGAAACAATAATAAACTACAACCAAGTACTGTGTCAACGCTGGTCAGATAGAAGTTGCACATTCTGAACAGCACAAGAATGGTTGAAGATTTTATCTGTTCTCTACAATGACTTTGCGAAGACACAATGAAGACATTCTGACGCAAACGAAAACAAAAGAAACCCAAAGATTTCCACCACCATCTACTGGGGCAAGCAGATTGCTATCAGCAGACCTGTATGCAAGTCGACAGCCTGTTATCTTGTTGTGCACTTCAGCCAGCACACTAACAAAGGGACACAATAAAATAGCTATGTCCACCCCGAAAAGAATTGGCGTGTTCCTTTTACCACTGAAAGTGCCCACAATTTGGATCAGGACTGGAAAAGGTACCAGGTCAGTATTAGGTTGCCCATTAGAAAAAAATTCTCACTCAAAGCAAGCCAACTACTTTTTGATTCAGATTATTTTTCATAAATGTGTTGTGTTTGTCATTAATGTATACACCCTTAAAAATGCTGGATCAAAAAATAACCCAAATTGTTTTATTTGCGTAACCCAACACATTCCTGAAATTGGACCGACCCAGCCAGTGTTTGCTTTGGATCAGGTGAGCTGGGTCAAAAGCGGGACCAGGTGTTTTGGATTGGGATAGTCTATTCCAGAATTGGTTGAATTTGACTCCGTTGCTCGCTCACCTCTGACTTTGCTGCTGAGTCAACTCTGACTTTGCTGTTGAGGCAAAAGCAACTTTGCTGAAGGGAAATCGAATGTGGCCCCGAAACTGGTTTGAAATATAATTCATTTACTTATTACATTAATTGACAATTGGGATAGCCTCCAGCACCCTTGTGAGGATAAGCGGATCACAAAATGGATGGATTAAATGAATTATTAATCCCACGTTTCTGGGGCCCTCGTGGCCTAAACATCATACATAGCAAGCCTACAATGTCACTGCAAAAAAGCTATGTAAAAACAACTTGCTCGTGTACTGTAGGTCCACCGGGCCATACCCCAGAGACAAAAAACAAGGAAAACGACTCGTAAATTACTTTATTGAGCACAAGGTCCGCAAGATGAGCTTCTAATGTGCGAGTACAGCTTCTTTTTCTTGTAAAGTGGAATTAGTGCAATTGAAATCTCCGGCAAAGTCCTTGTAAGCTATTGTTTTTTTGTTGTTGTTTTTGTTTTGGTGTCACGACGAGCCTCTTGCATATGTCCAAACATTTTTAAAGGTTTTAAAAGAGAACAGAATGTCTTGCAACATTTTTTTTTGTGATATTGTTCATGTTCAATATACAAATCACAATATTAAAACTGCAATAATATGTGGTGAAAGTTGTAGTTCTCTGAAGTGGCTGTGTGGGTAGGCGTCCAAGAACAATCCCGAACGTGTCCATGCGCTTGTGTACTTGGGGAGTAGACTGGGCACTAACATTTTTTCTCACCGAGGCCTAGCTGTTATCATGATGTTGCAACTCTGCTCCTCCAACAGAAGAAAAAAAAAAGGTTGACTGTTGCTTGGCCATCAGGTGACCGTTGTTTGTGTTATTACTATGGCTGCAGTTCAGTGGCTATAAACCAGTCAAAACACTCACCAGATATGGTGACTTCCTTGCTCCCCTTATGCAATCCAGGTCCTTTTTTTTTTTGTTTTTTTTTTTTTGTTTTTTTGCTCGGTCCCAGTTGACTGTGTCATTCGCTCTCTGTCTCACAGACCGCAATGATATTGTCCCACTTTGTAACACTGGAAACATGCCGCCAGAAACACTCACCTCCCGTTCGGTCTGGACGCAGCATTGCGCTAGTAGTACTACATTGCCCATGAGTCTTAGACACGGAATCAGAATTTAGTCCTACTTCTGGTATAACGAAAACATGTACAAGAACGTAGGTGTGAAAGAGAAGAGGGAGGAATTGGAAATAAAGACAAAAATGTAAGGGTTTTAAGTGCATACCAAAAATACGATGAATATAAAATAGGTGAATATCATGAATTATAAATAATACCATATAATAACTTGCGATTGGCTGGCAAATGGTTCAGGGTGTCCCTCGCCCACTGCTTGAAGACGGCTTGCATAGGCTCCAGCACCCACAGCGATCCTTGTGAGGATAAAGCGGATCGAAAAATGGATGGATGGACCATATAAGAACATAATTGAAGATATTTTGAGCAAATTTTATTTTTTAGAAAAATGCACATAAACCCTTCATGTTAATCGGTTCAAAACGTTTGGTGACCTCTGATTTCGTCTTCACTAAACCCTTCATGCTTGTTTGCGATGAATATAAAATAGGTGAATATCATGAATAATAAATAATACCATATAATAACTTGCGATTGGCTGGCAAACGGTTCAGGGTGTCCCTCGCCTACTGCTCGAAAACGGCTTGCATAGGCTCCAGCAACCCCAGCGACCCTTGTGAGGATAAAGCGGATCAGAAAATGGATGGATGGATGGACCATATAAGAACATAATTGAAGATATTTTGAGCAAATTTTTTTCTGCGACGTGCACGTCAGCCCTTCAAGAAATCGGTTCAAAAAGTTTGGTGACCTCTGATTCAGAGTCTTCACCGAAGCCTTCATGCTTGTTTATGGAAGGTAGACGGAAGCATAGGGAGAAAATGCAACATGCAGAGGCCCCATGCCCAGATCTGAACCCCTTATTTCAGAACGGTGAGGATGATGTGCTAACCACTTGGTTACTATTTCGTGATTGTTAAATATATACAGTACATACGTTGCTTACAATCTTTTAGTTTTGGCCACCATCCATTCATCCATCCATTATCTGAACTGCTTTATGCTCGCGAGGGTCGCGGGCATGCTGGAGGCAATCCCAGCTGACTTCTGGCAGTCGGTGGGCTACACCCAGTACTGTTTGCCAGACAATCACAGGACACACATAGACGATCAACCATTTGCACTCACAATCACACATAGGGACAATTTCGAGTGCTCAATAAACCTGCCATGCATGTTTTTTTGAATATGGGAGGAAACGTTAGTACTCGAAGAAAATCCACACAGTCACGCAAACTCAACTGAGGAAGGACGGAGTCCGGAATCGAACCCATAACCTTTGCACTGTGAGGTGGACGTGCTCACCAGTTGATCGCCGTGCCTCCCGGTTTTGGCCATCATGTCAATTCAAATCAACATAGTGACTTTGCTATTTTTTCCTTGAGCACATTGCTTGTTTTGTGTGTGAACAATGTAATTAACATACCCCTGCAAGTGACAGCACCACCCTCCACCCCCCCACAGCCTTTGTGTCAGCTGCTCTCCTCCCGCTCGGCGTCACAAGCGGAGGGAGGCCGCCGCTGGTATTTTTAGCAAGCCAGCACTCTACGACTGTGATAGATGTCACCTTCATGGCGCTGCCTTGGAGACTGTACTAGCAATCCTGCCCCACTAACAAGCTGTAAAGTGCTCTGGATGCTTAGGGAATGGATGGGGGAAGTGTGTGGGGGTTGGAGGGTGTGTGATTCCAGATTGTGTGCGGAATAGAAGATAGCTGATGCTGACAACAAACAACTGTGCTTATAATGGCTTTGGGTTTTTCCACACCTGTTCGCCTCGTGATTTCTTGCCTCTTAATTAATGCAACACATTTTGTTGTTTGCTCACTTGGTACTTGTTTCACTTTATTGTTGCCTCATTGGGATAGTAATAGATGATGGATGAAAGGAAGTGCAAATAAGACAATGCTGACAGCAGAATTTATAAGATCGGCCATATATGGCCACCGACAGTGGCCATATATGGCTCAATGCAAACATCACTGGTGCCACCCAGCAGCAAATACGACTTAAATAACAAAATCAATGCAAATAATCTGAAAATTATGAAAAGATCCACAGTATATAAGTAATGAGGAAAACATAAGCAAGCACACACAATTTAATCTCCAATCTGTAAAAACTTTTGTGTTTATCGAACAATAAATACTTTTTTAATGTTAATTGAAAGGTGGCTATTTTGTTTTTGACTCTTACCATATGCCATGATCCCAATTGGATCAGAATAATAGCTACGTATATTGCAGTTTACGGCTGTATGTAGTGTAATATCATTACTGGACACAGTGCCATGAGTATCACATTTAATCTGCTTTATCGTTGTTCATAAAAGTAAATGAGCTCAGTAAATCAGTTTGTTTTTCTCAGACTAATAATCTATTTTGCAATCCATCCACTGATCCATCCATTCCCGGGAACATTTAGAATTTCTTATTATAATATTTTATTTCAATCCTTTAATCCCTAAGGATCACCTAAAGTTTGTCTAGTAGTTACTGGCAATGTGGTTCACTTGCTTGACGATGATGCAGGCAGCGTGGGTTCAGTTTCAGTCAGACTGTTTGCGCCCTGTGGTTGATTGGTGACCAGTTTGACTTTTATCTGCTTGCAGAACCCGAGTGGGGCAGTGAGCCACCGGATGCAGATGATGGAAGTACAGTGGCAAGGGTGGAGGGCTGCGGTGGGGGTGGCAGGAAACATCCAATCGTAGGCAGTTGGATCCCGATTTTTAATGCGCAACACTGCTGCCTACAGGGCAACCACATTGACCAGCCAATGTACAATCCTGAAGGAAGGAATATTTCTGTATAATATGTAAAATTGCGAGAGAAAAGGGATGGCTGCATACTTACCTATAGTACAAATATAGGTAATTAACGTAAACTAAATGTTTAATTAATTATCATCAAGGGCGGCACGGTGGTTGACTGGTTAGCACATCCGCCTCACAGTGTAGAGGTGCAGGGTTCGATTCTGGCTCTGGGCTTCCTGTGTGGAGTTTGCATGTTCTCCCTGGTGGCAGGAAATGTATAAGTAGCTTTCCCCAGTATTTATTTTGCAAGGCTACGGTATTGTCCTTACTGTCAGGAAGTCTGTGTGTAACAGCGTCAGCGAACATGATGTCACACATTTATGAGCCTTGTAAATGTCCGTACATGTGTCTTGGGGTGGGG
>NW_017805139.1:244954-263189 GCF_001891065.2 Hippocampus comes
CGTTGCTCTTGTAATAAGGGCGAGAGGGGAAACAAGAGGTGCTAAGTGCCGCTGGGAGAGAGGTGAAGTGGGGAGTGGGTCGCTGAGTTCAACGGTTGATTGTAAAAATATTGGGGCCGGGTGACAACATGACCATATTGAAAGCAACTTGAAGCAATCCATGTTTCAACACCCAAGTCTCCAGCTGCCATTTCCTCTTAACCCCCTTCAAGCGCTTCTTATACCCCTTCACGCCACTCAGGAGGGAGATGGCTGACGGGGCCCGCAGTTTGAGGTCAATGATACCAACCTAAAATGAGGCGCGACATAACTCCGGCATGTTTGCTTGGATTAGATTAGCATTGTCAGATGATTTGAGGTGGCCCGATATGAGGCATTTGCACTTGTATATATAGCACAGCATGCAGACTCCAGCACAAGCCAAATGACACACGCACCCTGTGTCATCCACTTTCACAGCCGTCATGCCAGTCTATTAAAGTGCCACACTGGTACATTTCAGTGTGACCTTGTTGAACAGTGCTGACAAGGCAGAGAGCTTAGTGAGAGAAGCCAGCTGAGCAAAGTTGCTCTGCCGCATGGCTCGACTCTTCATAATGACATTGTCATGTGACCAATAAATCATTTGACAGGGGTGATGTGTGCCATTACCAGGCCTTTGACTTCTAGGATACATTCTAATCACATCAAATGACCCATACGTAAGCGGCTCGGCTGACAAACCCCGTTCTGGCTTTCCTGTGAGAAGTTTGCATGTTCTCCTCTGCGTCTCGTCCAGCTTCCCACCACATTCCAAACACAAGTTGTAAATTGCCCGTAGTTGTCAATGCGTGTGTGAATGGTTTACTTGTGTACCCTGCCTCTCGCCCAAAAGCCAGCTGGGATAGTTCAAGCCCGATTCTAATGAGAATAAGCGCGATAGAAAATGGATGGGTGTATGGATGGATACTAATTTTAGGTGAATTAGAATGGACGTGGTGCTGTGTGGAACGCATCTTGAATTAATATTTATGGTGAAAAATAAAGAGCTTGAAGTCAGACCACCGTTCCTCTCATTTGGAGAAGTGGAAGCTCTCAGCACTGCACATTTACGGAAGTGTAGAACAGAGAGAGAACAAAGGTACTGTGGGAAAGAAGTGGTAACAACACAAATGCTGATAGTGCCACAATAACAACATAAACTAAGCTAAACAACATAAAAAACTGCTGAATCATGGGATTCAGCAGTTTGATTTCCTTTTTCAGTGGTTGATCACCTTCAACTTGAAAGCTTCTTCACAGATGTCACATTACATTTTCGCCATGATGAGGGTGCCTAACCCCAAACACGGTCCAAATTATAAAATTCCAGAGGTCTTTGGGAATTTTTTTTAAACTTACAAATCACTGGGAACAATTTGTGCAAGGCCACTTAGAACAATGAATTGAGGGTTGTGGTACATTGAAAAAAGGTGTTGAATTGACTCAATTTTATTTCACCAGGTGGTTGCATAAAATAAAATCTGGTTCCAGATTCAGTTTTTAAGTTGACAATATATCTACCATATTGGCCCGAATATAAGACAGTGTTTTTGGCATTGAAATAAGAAAAAAAGGTGGAGGTCGTCTTATATTCAGGGTCTAGACATTATACCCATTCATGGCGCCATATATCATTGTAGCGAATGCTGAAATTGACTCCCCAGACCCCTGTCACGAAGAATAAAAATAAAAAATAGCGGTAAGAAAGAAAAGAGAAGAAAATAATAGAAGCGATAACAGAAAATGGAGAAACGTAGCGACAATCTGGAGAAAAGTGGGTCAAAGATCGGCCAGGTTAAACGGCAACTGAGGAGAAGTTAAGATGTAATTTACATTTCAAAAACCAGAAGCCATTCATTTACGAATGTGATTGCATTTTAGTTTACATATTTAAATGTTCAAATATTAGGATTTGAATGAGGCAAAATAACATGCTTTTTCTCTCAAATATATTGTTATAATCATTTGTTTCAGATATACTGTAATTATTTTCTGCAAAAAAATTAATTTGGTGTTCAAAAAGTCTTTTTTCAAACTTGAGTCTTTAAAAAGAGGGGGTCATCTTATAATCAGGGCCGTCTTATATTCGGGCCAATACAATACTTTTCAGTGCATGGTATTTGAGTAGCTACTTATAGCATAATAACACCCATGTACACTCTAAAGTCATAAATAAACCATCTCCGTCGTCCAGTTCTTCGTGTCCCAATACCTTTGTCCAAAGAGTATGGTTCCAATCCCCACATCCCATGAACCACATGGCCTCGCATGATTCAACTTGTGTCTGTCAAGGGTGAATTGCAGCTGGCACGGACGGATGTATCATGCTCACACCAGGAGTCAAGTTTGATACGAGTGTGAAAAAATGATCTGCCAGCTTCAATAAATGCTTCTAAGCAGCGTGATCAGTCACAGGCTTCCCAGCTATGTGAGGCCTCATCTGACTAAACCATCTCATTAGCCATAGGGGAGCTCATATTTACGGCACAGTTTATCACCGACTACATTTAGACTTCGCGAGGCTGCCTCTCGAACCAGATAAGGGCCACAGGTCATTTCTCATGGGTTTTCCATTTGTTGTGCCATTCATGTGGAAATAAGCAAGTCTAATGTTGTGTGTGATATTTTGTCATTTGGCAGTCTACTTGAACCCTTTTTTTAGTGTGTGTGTGTGTGTGTGTGTGCGTGTGTGTGTGTGTGTGTGTGTGTGTGTGTGTGTGTGTGTGAGACATGGCGTGTAATGAATTCAGACACATTTTAGATTTCCTTCGAGGAATGTTGGAGTCCTCTCTGGAAAATCTCCAGGATTAGATAAGTGTGTGTTGGATGTGTTGTTTTCATCATCAATCCATCTTTTCCACCTCTTGAATCAAACTTGATGTGAACTCTGCCTAGTATGGAATTTTACTGACATTTAATAACTGAAGGGAGCACAATTATTTCAAGAAAGTTAAGCGCATGACTGTGTTCCTTCACCCCTTTCACAGTTCAGTTATTGCGGATTCACTCTCGCAGATTTTTATTTGTAACCATAACATGTATTGCAAATTTGCCTCACTATTTGGGCACATTCTAGAGATCCTTCTATGTCAGACGAGTCAAATAAGTCTTTTTTTTTTCCGTACAGACAACGGAGACAATGAAAATTAGAGCTCGTCACCTATAAGCAGCAGCTCGGTATTTTTCTACAATTTGAATTTTAAAAGTTACATTTAGTAAGTGTAATTGTCATGATTCTGTTTTTGTTTAGATTAAATTTGGTTTTGTTTCATACTTTTGTTTCCTCATGTGCGTTTGTCTTCCTCGTTTTGATTTTGTGTCCACCTGTTCTTGTCATCCGGGTCCCTTGTGTCAACTAATCAGCTCACTCAACACTTCTGTTTCTTGTCCAGGTGTTTTTTTTTCTTGTCTTGTCAGTCTGCTTGTATTTAAGTCCCTGGCTTCTGTCAGTCTTAGCCTGATCATTGTGTTATTTTTGTGTGTGTGTGGTTTTTTTTTTTTGTTTGTGATGCTGTTTTTGTTTGTCATAGTGTTATTGTTACTTTGAGTTTTTTTTTTTTTCAGGACTTTGTTTGTGATTTTGCTTTCGTTTTTCCAGTGTACCCGTGCCCAAGTGTTTCGGTTGATACATTTTGTTTGTTACTCCCTGCTCCTCCTGCCTCCCCTGCTTTTTGGTCCGCTACCATCACACTCTGACAGTAGTAAGTGCTTAGAAGGGTGGGAACCATGTGGTGGGGGTTCATAATGGCTTGCACACTTTCACAACACCGTAAGGGACTAACAAGGCACGTTAAGCAGATGTGCATCACTACTCATCTTGTCCGTAATTCAAGCAGCCAAACTAAGCGCATTACCTGAGACACGCACCTCAGACTGAGTCACCCTCGTTGCTGCTCCAGTCCACAACCACCGTGATGTCACTGCACTTGAAATGTGGGAAGCTCGGACAACAAATATACAAATGACCACAAAAGTAATAAATGCTTAAGGCACTTGCATATTCTCTAGGCTATCTGTATATTTTTGGCTTAGAGGTATCCCGGCATCCCACTTGATGACTCAACCAAAACACAGAGTGAAGTGGAAGAAAAAAAACGTTTAGAGGCATTAGGTTGGACTCCGGTCGGACCGGAAGGGCCGCCTCTTGGGGCCTCTGTCATCTCATCGTATACAGTAGCTGTGAAAGCTGATTTGTAAATTGAAGGTGTTTTTAAACATCATTCTGTTGTTATAAAAGCTTAATTTTTTTTAATGACAGGACCGTTTGTAATTTTTCACAACTGTGAATGAGGGATATTTTGGCTTGGGAGTTCTGGCATGGTGACTTGGGGAAGATAAAAACTCGGGTGCAAAGAACCATTTGAGTGCTGTTGTCAGTAATTTAAGTATTTGACAAAACAGGAAGAAGACACATTTGTCATCTTTTGTGTACATTTTTTAATTTGGAAGCCTTTTCCAAATTGGAGGGCCAGCATTACTGTATGTAAAATAGTCTGCGGAGTCAAACTAAGACATGTGGTGAGGAATCAGGAGGTACAACGTTAGAGGACAGTGCCAGCAGTGATGAGCTCAGGCATGAAGCCCTGGCCAGGTGGCGCTTCAGGAGATAGCGCCAGAAGATGAAACCAGCTCTTGTCAGCATTTTAATTTGATCTGCCATGTGCACATATGTCTTTAATGTCTGCGGGGAGTCCTTAATCCATTGATGTGCTTCCCCGACGGTCTGCGATCGTACAGGTTTGCACTGCAGGCTAATATGTAGTGCTTCGCATGCAAACCTGTATCAAGTCGACGCTGCTATGAGTGATCTCCTCTCCTCTGATCTCGGACCCTCTCAGATGCCCACTGCATGGAAATTTTGAAAATTCTTTGTAGTAATTTCCAGCAATCCCCAAGGGGGAATGGAGGACATTCCAAGTAATTTCCAGCAATCCCCAAGGGGGAATGGAGGAGTAAAAAGGCAGGCAAACTGTAGCCATACCAAGACTGGAAATGAATGTCCGGGGAACAGCAGCCACACTCCACCGGGGTTTGAATCAAACACATTGACACTGACAAATCACATGACCATCAATTCAGTGCAGTACAGGAAAATAAAGTAACACACTCGGTTTCCTGTAATGTTACTTTTTTTTTTACCATTTATTGGTACCGCATCTTTGCTGTCATGAGAGATTCTTTAGACATTTTTTTCATCTGTCCAGTGGTAGTGAGACTTTCCTTCTTTCTAATATGCACACAGTAAATTACATAGAGAAAATGTTAGTCTAAAAAGATTATATTCCGTCCCAGTCTAAACATAGTAAAATTTTACATTAAAATTGTCAGCCGAATCTGATTCCACAAGCGTAGACACAGTTAAGAGTTAACTAAATATGTATTTACAAAAATACAAGACCGATAAAGTACAATGATAAACACTGATAACAAAGAACCAGGATAAACTAAAAACGCTTGCAAAAGGCGCTGTAGGCACACACGCCTCCTATTTTGTCCTTGCTATGTGTTGCATCGCTCGTTTAAAAAAAAAAAAAAGAGCTTTAGTTATTACAAATAATTACCTGTGCATCCCGCTTAACTGCTTGGTGTCCCACATTGTTAAATTCGGACTTTGCGTCTGGAGCTGTTTATTTGTTGACTGCTGGCTGATAAAGAAATTCTTGTTCAACGAATTTCATGTGCATGCATTTAACAAGTGTGCCATAAAAAAACACAATAATCCGCATTAAATTAAAATGCATGCGCTCGCACCCTGTAAACACGTTTAATTCTGCAAAGGATAAGGGATGGCGAGACAATGAGAAGCAATGAATGTAACCGCATCTTTTGAGTGAGTCACGCCAGTAATACGGGTCGCGTGTCTATTCGGTATCTGTGCAATTTCACCATTTGGGTTGTGTGAAGAGCCCTCCAGAGCGCTACTTTGACGATGGAGTTGTCGCTCCTCCTTTCTCTTCCACTCCACAGCCTACCCACATTAACTCTCCAGCCCATTCAGCTTTGATTAGAAAAGCCTCTCAGCTCCAGAGTTTAAAATCATTTGACCATAATGAATTCCAATCACTCCCTTCTCCTGCCCTTTGCTCCCACTTATATTCGAGAACCGATGAGTAGAACGGAGAGACAAAGAGTGTGAGGCGGTCAGACAATAGTGCAGTTCCAGAGGATTATAGAAGAAATGAAATCAGAATGATGTAGTGATTTGAATTTAAAGTAACAGCTTTAATACAATTTTGGAATAATGGCTTGTAACGGGGGGGGGGGGCATCTCTGATGTCATCGCATACCTCATTGGTCTATCAGTGAACTTGTTTGATTAATTGTTATTATTGTTAGCTGTAATATAGCAATGTGCTTCTTTCCAAGTTGTTAGCATCCACTGTTAGCTTGTATAAACATATGCCAAAGACAGCATGTCCCCAGGAGTACAGAAACAGGGAAACCAGGAGGTTGACTGACTCATTGTTCCTTCTTTGGTGAATCGCAAATCACTCATGCAAGACAGTACGACAGACTAAACGTACGTCAGAATGGCAGTACGTTCACTCACTCGTTGTCAAACAAGAATGCAGTATGTTCAGTAACGTCTGTCCCCCGCCTTCGCTGCTCGCGAAGATTCATGAGTGATTGACAGACAGCGCAGTTCCGTTTCCACTCCCTGCCGACACGCACATGTCTGAGCTCAGATGAACTGAGTGATATGAATGGCTTAAGGAAGTGATCCATTCAGACACGTTCACTCAAAACATTTGTTTTGTTCTTTTGAACAAAACATTTGCAAATGACACCACACCATATTGTGGGTATGAGCACCATTGGCAATTTCGCAAAAATGTGTGAACTTTTCCAAACAGTAGGTGGATTTCTGAGCCGGTCCGGGCGAGGGGGGACACGTGGCTTTTCTACTGTCTAAAATAAACTAAACTCCCACAAGTTTAATGGTAAAAAAATATATAAATTAAAGATCATCCCTCGATGTATTTCCCATACCACTTGTCGTCATTGGGTTGGGTGTGAGCTATACCGTATCCTGCCTGACTGACATGGGCGATACACAAACTACGCACTGATAAAATAATAACATTCAAATAAATAGCAGACTAGGTTGGTAGTTAGGTGGGAACTGTAGGTCAAAAGGTAGGTAGAATCAACATTCAGATCTGCTCCGCCCAAGCACACCCCCTCCCCATGCTGAAAACGTCATGTATATTTTTACTGTGCCGTTTTTGTTGCCGCATTACTAATCAGTAACAGGTCTCCTTGTTTTTCTGCGCGGCTTCTTCATCACAATGTCACGGTGATGATGCTGACAGTGCTGCGGCTTTGACCTTTCCTTCTTGCCATGCCGTGCTCCCATGTCCCTGTGGCCAGCAGTACCCCTGTCACCTATAATCAGGGCCACACTGTGACCACCAAGCTGCTCTCCCAGTCGGCACTAAAAGACAGATTCAGGTTGTTTATATACCTGCATGTGATTCTTCCTACTTTTACTGCATTTTCACCTCTTGTGGAGCTTTAGAATAGTACAAGGAAGGGGTCCAATTTCACATTTCTGGAGAAATTGCAACTGTCGCGTATACAAAAGGTATTGAAATCCTTGCAGTCACTTGTTTCTTCGGTGGCTGGAAGGGTACTTCTGAGATGAATGATCAGTAGTCCTCCTTATATGAAATTGCAGTAAGCACTTCTTTCTGGCTTCACACTCCATCAAATAAAGCTCAAATTACCTCACTGGAGGCTTGTACCTGCCCAGTCTATCAAGATCTAACATGAGCTACTTCTACTTGGATAGAAATATTCTTAGTATTGTCTTGTGTTAGTTTGCAGTGGAGTAAGACTGCATTTACTCATACAGAGAGCTGTGTCTGATGCTCTATTGTCACTTTCTGTATACCGTATTTTCCACACTATAAGGTGCTTTGGAATATAAGACGCACCTTCAATGAATTGCCTATTTTAAAATTGTTTTCATTTATAGCGCACACCGCATTATAAGGCGCATAGAATAGAAGCTAAAATAGTGGCTGCAGTTGTGTTATGCATCCACTAGATAGAGCTACGCTAAAGGGAATGAATACACAAGACAGCTTTATATAGAGCTTTCACAACCACTGCAGCTGTAACAAAGCACTTTACAGGACATGTAAAATCCGTCCAAGAAATCTGAATATTGATCCATATATAAGGCGCATTGGATTATAAGGCTGTATTCACTGATATTTTTATTGAGATAAGAAGGCTACTTGAGAGAGTCAAAATATTACCAACGCATCTCATTATTTCATAAACTGTTATGCGGAGGGGTTTAGTAATGAGCTACATTTACTCTGTTGCAGATATTCAAGTAACTTTTGGGATAAATTGTTCTTCAGAGCATTTTTAACATGTGAGGATAAGAAATTCAGATTATGGATGATAGAAGGATGGATACTTTTTAATTATATTTGAGAATTTTTATGAAGGGGAAGTCAGAGAAAAGAAAAATTCTTTCCAATATGTTCGATGCACCCCCATTTGTGTAAACACGCTATTCTGATTAATATTATTTGTGAAATATGAATTAAGCAGAAAAACCCCCCACCGCATTTTGCCTTGTTCTACCACTTGCTCTCGACTGAAAAGGACTCAGCTTGTGAAGGTCACATGATCAAAACCAGGAAACACTTGGGCTGTGATGGTTGTTACCTACATATTGGTGCAAAAAAACTTTACTTCACTAACCCTTTACCAAAAAAAACAAAACAAACAAACAACCCCGCCCCCCAAAACCCCCACTGCTTTTATTGAGTTTGAGCTACATTCTGCTTGATACTTTTTACATTTTAATTTACAGATATTTATTATTGCACGTTAAAAAGTGATATTGTTAGGTAATATGAATTTGCGTATTCTTTTTTTGTTTGTTTGTTTTTTTTTTTGTCTGTTAGTAAGGGAGGTAGGACACTGTGTTTTTGTTTCGGGAATATTTAGGTGGCAGTCATTTTAAAATACTTCCTCAGTCAGAAAGATTTTGTTTGTTGTTTTGGCCGTTGATGGAAACTCAGAAATAGTAAATCATGTAAATAGCCCGGATTCATGATATGTCCTGGGCACTCCTAGGCAGGGTATATCAGGTGAAATTGACAAATGTCTGATACACTGTTTAACTTTTAGGTCAAATGGTCTATTGGTAGCTAAGAGGCACATCAACATGCCCACACATTATATACATGCACCAGATAATGTATATGGCTTCCTGATCTCAGCACAGAAGGTGACAGATGTCAAACTGAATGTGTGCATTGAGGTTGTGTGCGTGTTTCTGATGTCTGACTGAGGCTGACAGTCTAACCCGCATCCTCCAGGCCGAGGTTTGTTAGTGACGAGTGCTGACATGAATAAAACACACACATACACACACACACACACACACACACGCAGACACACACATGCACACATGCACCCTCACACTGCTTTGCTCGTGCAAAAAAAGTAAATGAGCTTGTACAAAAAGAAATGAAGCATGCGGAATGCTGTGGAAGTTTAAGTGGGGATAAAATGACCCGTATTAATCAAATTATTGTCGATAATGAACCTTTTTAAAATGTTATTGCTGAGGCCTGTGGTGTTTTAGGGTCATATGGTGTATGTATGATTCTCTACAAGAGCAGAGGGCCTGCTATCCAGCATATACTGTACAATATATCTTTGTCTTCGGCTTCTTTCTACTTTTAATAGGAACATTTGAATTTTTTTTTTAATAACCAAGTTCCAATTCCTTGAGAAGCGTCGATAATTGTTCACTTGGTTGAAGACAGACATGTCTTTGTTCTCCATTCTAGACAGCAGCAGCACAAAATGTAGTGCTAGGATTATGTGGACGTCTTTCCTGCAATGTTTGTGACAACATATTTGCCTGTAATTATGGTAGACAACCAACTAAATAATGGATGAAAACATTTGACACATTTGGTGGTGGACCTGCATTGAAAAATGATGAACATGACTACCATATTTTGATGTTTGTGTGTGTGTGTGTGTGTGTGTGTGTGTGTGTGTGTGTGTGTGTGTGTGTGTATGTGTGTGTGTGTGTGTGTGTATATGGGCGATTGGAATTCCAATCATGATTTTTTTTTTATTATGAAGAAAAAAGTTGTCATGGCACTAGAATGACAAAGTTGTGACCAGTGTTGTAGTTGAATGAGTTAAATAAATGAACGCACACGAACTTGTTCATATTTTGGGTGAACGCGAACTGAACACAGTGTTATTTCTAACTGATGCCCGTTTTTGTGAGCACACTCATTTTGGACGTTTTTTTGAACAACAGTTCAAGAGTGCCATGTTTCGTGAGACTTCCTTGAGAAAACCCTGGTCAACATATGGTAAACCAGCCTTTATATGTAGTGGGAGGAAGACCTTCATTGGCAACCCAACCCTCAGAGCATTGCGCCACTGCATGCGTCATCAAAATGTGAAGCATGATGGCAGGCTGGAGAGGAAAAGAGCCCACAGCGGTCACCACACTCAGGAAATCTGTACAGGTTGGCGACACGTAGAAGATAAGTTACTGTCAGTCCTTGGTGGGCATTCATCATTATAGAATTTCAGTCACATGAAATCGCAGATGGGCATATTGTAAGGATTTTAAAACTACACTCCTATTTTTGCTGTACGTTGTGCAGAACGTTGCAGGTCTCTACTATTGTGGACTGAATGGATGGTAACAATGGGGGAAGTTACAGTAACAATTTTAGGGTAATATCTCACAGCAAGATTATGCATAAAAAAAGTCCTATTTCATTTTTGGAATGGTGTGAGGAATTATGAATTATGAACTATGAACTCAACTAGTTTGTATAGAAGACACACTTTCCGAACATTGGTTGTAACAGAGCCGGGCCTACTACAAATACATGTACCAATTTCCTTTTCTTTGTTTGACTTCTTTAAATATCCACAATGATCTACATTTAATGTCATCTGAAGAGCGACAAGAAATCTGTAAACGTGGATTTTAAGTTCTCAACCTGTTTCAACGTACATCTAATAATCCTGAGCCGCTTTTCAATGATCACTTTGCTGAATGACAACACACCATTGTTTTCTACTTGTTACAAACCGAGGATGGGTATTTGATTGTTTGTGTGTGTGTGTGTGTGTGTGTGTGTGTGTGTGTGTGTGTGTGTGTGAAATGTGTGTGTGTGTGTGTGTGCGTGTGTGTGTGTGTGTGTGTGTGTGTGTGTGCGTGTCCGTGCGTGTTTGTGTGTGGTGGGAGGCTGAGAGAGTGAGGGAGCGAATCATTGGTTGCTTGGCAGCAGTGATGCTGGCTTCATTAACCTCCTAATGACAGGCTGATGGAGGTGCCTTAAGAGGCGCTCTTGTCTCGCCCTCTTTTTCTCATCCTTTATCTTCAAGACACAGCTCCTCCTGATTGCCATTTCTCAGTGTCATACCAATAACAAAAACAAAACAAATAAGAATAATCCAAACATTCATTTCTGATATTATTCTTTGCAAGAGTCTACCCCAGCTGGCAAGATGCAGCACACTTGATGGAAAACCAGTCAATCACAATAACTGGCAGGACTTGCATGAAAGAGTTTGGTGTGAATAAACTTGAAGGACAAGCACAGAGTCCTGAGCTCAATTTAAGAATTAGATTCAAAAGTGAGAGCCAGGCATCCTCGTCCAACATCACTATTCATCCAACCATTTTCTAATCCGTTTAATCACACAACTAAACCTTGTGGAAAGCCTTCCCAGAAGAGTTGAGTTGGTATAGCTGCAAAAGGTCGACGGATGTCAATAAAATCCCAATGGATTAAAAATCTCACTTTGCAGAGTCACTTTCCTTGTGTCTTTGTATGTGTGTTTATGTGCATGTGGGTGTGGATAATGTGTAATTGTCCTTACAAGAAGAAATGTTTATTTTATTGTATTGTGAATAAAAAAATAAATACAAATTACAATTGAAAAAAAAAGAATAGTATTTTCGATTTACTCATAATGAGAATTAATGCAGGTGGGCAAATACTTTTTGGAACTCAAGTCAACTCAACTGTATTTATAGAGCACTTTTGCCAATGTAGTGAACATAGCTAAAGTCATTTTAGACTCCAGTTTCTTTGAATCAAGTAGTGTGAGGTCATTCGTTACATTAATTTGGTGGTTCAGATTGTTTGTCAAAAACATTAGCTAATATTAGCTGGCTTGGATCTTAGTCGTCTTGCTAGGATATGGCTCGTTGCTAGCCGAGGAACGAAGTGATGTGTACACTGTATACTTTCTCTTTGTATTGGCAGGTGACCATTGAGCACCCATGAGTATCTGTTCATTGATGTATTAAAAAGAATTCTCCACTTCAGGCTCACGTAAATAGTAGTTTCCACATCAGGAAAGACAGATTGCCCAACATAGTAAGAAACTGTTTCAGGCGCATGCTTGAAATTAGTTGGCTGAGAATTCTTGTGTGGAAATTCAAACGCTGTACCGGGGATTAAGTCTGATCACTGTTATAATTAAATACCGTAAATAAATAAATACATACATAAATAAAGCTCATTTCTGAGGCGGGGCAAACATGAGTTAACAGACAGCAGAATGAATCGGTCAGAGAAGAGCGGAGGTGACATCAGAAATAAAAGCTTCCAGTGTCGTCAGATGCTGGGTTTTAATTACTATGTGGTTTTGGTCATTTAAAAGTGAGTTTAATGCTGAATGAATCAAACTGTAACCTCTCCCGCGCGTCATTCCTAATATTATAAGGATGGACTTCCGCCACCAAAGAAATATATGTCAGAGCAAATAAACAATCCGATGTCTTGGTTTGTTTAAAATGGGCGGCCGAGCCCCGGTGGAGGGCGGGCTGTCCATTCCAGACCCATTTCTTTCAAGCAGAAAGAAAGTGGGTCTGGTTTGCCAAGCGAGAAAATTCCCACCACAGTAACTTTTCCAGAAATATTTCACAGTAACTTTTCCAGAAATATTTACCTCAATAGGGCAGGGAAAGGACAATGAAGGGTAAAACAAATGCTATTTCTGAAAACCCATCTGGTGAACCTTACTAGGACTGTAGTTCAAAGTCATTAATAATAATAATGGAGAGATGAGGTTCAGGAAAACCAAGAAATCCATCTACGTAATTGTATTCTCCGAAGAAGATAGTTACGGAAGCTAACAATGGTTGGCTCAGTTACATTGGTGATGATACAACTCTAAATGGGCTTGCTATTTTCTTACGTAGGTCAACAAACCGCAATCAGATGCGGGCAAAATAAAGCCGTCACCAGATAACTTGATCGTGACTTACAATAATTTCAGGATGACTGTTGTGTGAACTCTTTTCGCCTTATAAGTGTGTGCCTTTGAAAATAATCAGCATTGTAACCACAACGCCAAAGGCATGATCTTTCCGGTGCTGCTTGTAATTATATTTTCGAGCCTTCCGATTGTATTCTGTTTATTTCAACGCACTTTGTTCTCGACGTACAAACAATGGATTGTTCTTGTAACAACTCACCCACACTCTCTGTGTGATCGCCAATTCTTCCGTCTTCTGCTCTTCTTATCTTACCGTGCCTTCCCTCATTCCATTAGTAAGGGATTTTTAAGATTCCTGGAAGCAGAAGCCCATTTTCTTTATTTTCCCTCAGTGGCTTCATCAACAGGATTCAGTCGAACAGCCCGGAGCTAATATTTTTAATTCGATTCCAGCAAGGCACCGTCAAGCACCCATATGCGCTCAAATAGGGAAGGGTGTTATGTATGTGCACGCCTCCATGCAGGACCATCTTTAACCTCAGGGTTCACATCGGGTAGCCCATGATAAGAGCAACCAAGTATCAGACCGTGTCCTGTTAAAACCCACCAATTACAACCACGGGTACATAACCACGCATACAATCCTTATACAACCACAGCGATTCATTAAAAAAAAAAAAAAAAAAAAACACATTCATCATTGCTTCCACCAAGGAGGTTATGTTTTCATTAGTGTGTGTTTATTTGTTTGTTGTGTATAATTTCCTGTTTGCAGTTGTTGATACTAGTAGTAATAGGGACTTTCCGCTCACCCCCCCTTTACGAAGAGGGAGAGCACACCCCTGGAGCTGGGAAGATCAATTTGGAGAGAAGAGTCCATTACAAAGTCAAACTTTGAATTGGGAAGGGGAATTGTGGCATCGATAGATCCGTTCATTGTGTGCCCTCGTGCATTCCAACATTTTTTAGCTGCAGGTATATATCCATCCTTTATTTTCTAATCAGTTTATCCTCACAAGAGTCGTGGGCATGCTAGAGCCTCTCCCGGGGCGTCTTCGGGCAGTAGGCCGAGGACACCTTGAACTAGTTGCCAGCCAATCGCAGGGCAGGAATAGACAAACAACCATTCGCGCTAACAATCACACCTGGGGACAATTTAGAGTGTTCCATGAACCTACCATGCATAGTTTTGGAATGTTGGAGGAAACCAGAGTACCCGGAGAAAACCCACGCTGGCACAGGGGGTATGATGAAGCAAAGAAGAAAAAAGCCGGTTTGAAGGGCAAAAAAGAAGACGGTCGAGAAATTGTATTCAAGAGCAATGATTGAGAGTTAGTTCCTTTGCGTGCACATAAATTTAAGCAAGCCACTCGGGCAGGCAGACAGGCAGTCAGCTAGCCAAACAGAAAAGGAGCATCTCTGACATTGGGCGTGACACTATGTTGTGACACACAAACACACGCTTTCAGTCACATACACACGCCCTACAGAACAAACGCACTCTCTGTCGGCCCAGATGACTATCATTACCCAGCTAAATACATCTGGCTTTGGGAGCAGAACACACTCCCATGGCTTCCCTCGTGATGATGAGATTCCCCCCCCCCCCCCCCAAACCTTTTTCATGCTCTACCTCCTACTTATTACTCCCCCACCTTGTATGCATGCACACACAAAAACATGGCACAGACACAGCAAGAAATAAAGGTGGACAGCTCTGCATCGTGTTCCCCCTCAATGGAGGCTCATGATTTCAACAGAACCAAAAACAATGTTCACTGCTGAACACATTCATCAAAATGTACTTTCTTTTTCTACCTTTATATTTGGCATTCTCTTCCATAGCCCGTTTCTCCGAGGGTCTGCTTCACAGATTAGTGCCCCATACATCATCACATATCGAGATAAAAATTGCTGCAGGCATTGAGACAGCTGTGTGCAACTCCTAATGGCACAATGAAATGACACCGGCTATTCAGGGACAAGCTTTTAATGATTATTATTATTATTAGCATTATTATTATAATACTATTCAGACCATGTATTAATATTGCACCATGTAGACCTCGACAAGGAAGGAATTCTAGCACTGCAAGTGTTTATAGTGTAGCATGTGAAGGGGATTAAAAACATAACATGGATATATAGAATGGACACTTCTGATAGAGCACGACTTCTCATAACCTGCTGCTCAAAACTAAAGGCATAAAAACATGTGATGCAGGAAAATCGCACGCCCCTGCCACCACTGCAAACAACAATTTGGAATGTCTCATGTGATTATACGGCATTTAGGTGTGTATTGCATGACTCAAGAGCTTACAAATGTATACACCAGATTTAGGAGTGAAGTGTAGGGAAAAAAATACACTTCATCGGAAGGAGGGGATGAGACAAGAGTGGCGATTTTCTGAATATCTGAGTGTGATGAGAGCAACGAACAAGCTGTCCCTCAAGAATCAGTGTGTAGCCTTAAATGGGGCAATAATATTTAAGTTGCGCCTTTGAGTTGATGTCCCTCACTTGTGTGTGTCCCTCTTTCTGCCCACATTGAGTAAATAACATCCTAATCATGTTTTCATGAAAACAAGAGAGCAGAGAAACAAGTGGTTTGCAAGCAGTGGACAAACGTTCAAACCTATAAATCATTTTTATGAGTGTGAATGTGTCATATTGGACCACGTGCTGGTGCCGCGAAAGACACTAGCATGGTGAAAAAGAGAAAGTGGGGTGGGGGGGTCTGAGAGAAATGGTGCAGGTGAGGAAGGGTTGGATCGTGAATAATTCATGACAGCAGCCTCGTCTGGCCCTCTTCAGATAGATTCATTATTGGGGCTGGCCAGGAAATATAAGAACTGTCAAGAAAAAACATTGGCGACACAGTGGATAATAGCATAATAGCAAGTGAACTGTGCGTGTGTGTGTGTGTGTGTGTGTGTGTGTGTGTGTGCGTGTGCGTGTGCGTGTGCGCGTGTGCGTGTGCATGTGTGTGTGTGTGTGTGTGTGTGTGTGTGTGTGTGTGTGTGTTACATCAGCTCCTGCCCTGAGCAGTAGAGGAGTGGTGACCCTGCCACGGTAATGATGTGCTGAGGATTACAGTTTGATGGAACTGAGCCACAAGGGTTGTTTCCTGCCCACTCAAACGGTAGCTTGTTGCTGCTGGGATTGTGCAGGGCCCACATGATACACACACACACACACACACACACACACACACACACACACTTCCTGGTCTTTTGCTCATGCTGTTGTTCTACTGGTGAACCATGTTTCAAGACATACAAATCAGTGTGTGAGAATTACCGATAATTTTAGAATGAAGAGAAGCTATGTGTGTAAATGGAGTGTTTTTGACTTTAGACGTACAGTATCTGACTTATCCGTCTGCAAAGCTTTGTGGGCCAACAAACGCAGCTGCCTTGCTGTCTTCTATAATACGCGCATTGGAAATTGCTCAAAGTCATCGTTGCACTTCCCTTAGTCTACAAAAGTGCCAGGAAGCTTCTGCGAATGAACATTTCACCTCCTCTTCAATTACAAAGGTGTTAATTGCACTCACGCACAGAGAAGTAATCCTCATGTCTCTCTCCATAGTAAACACATCCAATTAATTAGAAAAATTTGATAGTGTCATTGAGGATAATTGTTTTGTAACGCACTGAGAAAATGAGAATGAGGCAGTCAATCAGACAAGATCAGAACAGAGATGTTCACTGATTGGTTCAATGCAAAAGCTGTATGCCATTACTTTCTGTCCAATTTCACCTCTAAATGCTCACATAAATCAAATGTTCAGCCATTCACACAAACACACACACACACACACACACACACACACACACACACACACACACACACACACACACACACAGGAGATCCCATTCATATTCATTCAATTATTCAAATCATAGTTTTCTCAACGCTAACCCCCCCTCTCTATCTCAGTAAACGTCTGCCTTTCATCTTGAAGCGAATGTGTCCTACTTGTGTTGTAACTGCTTTCCTACTCTCACTGTTTACTGAGAAAAGTTGTTGACACGCAGACTTGTGATTTTAGAATGAAATGGCTTGCATCCATGTAACAGACTGTGTGTGGTAATTGTGGGTCTTCAGTGGCTCACGTGGCTGACTTCCGTGTAACGTGCGTGTTCCCACTCAGTTGCGATGTAAATTTATAACACTGGTCAACAGTACATTTTTATCTGAGATGGCTTTTTGTGTACCGAAGCAATTTTTTATGCTGATTCCAAGAATGCCTGAACTTTTTTCTTAGCACAGCATGTTTTTGAGCTTTTTTCAATTTTTTGTTTGAGAGTTTGACCGATAAAAGCTTGGGTAATTCGGATTTTATCATACCTTGTAATAATAACTATGATGTTTCCGAAAAAAAAAAATCCAGCCATCCATCATCTGAACCGCTTTGTCCTCACAGGACTCACGGGCGTGCTGAAGCCTATCACAGCTGTCTTCAGGCAGTAGGCGGGGTACACCCTGAACTGCTTGCCAGTCAATTGCAGGGCACACATAGACAAACACACACCTAAGGACAATTTAGAGTGTTTAATTAACCTATCATGCATATTTTTGGAATGTGATAGGAAACCGTCAGTACCCAGAGAAAGTCCACACAGGCACGGGGAAAACATGCACACTCTACACAGGAAAGTCGAGGCCCAGAATGGATGACCTCTGCACTGTGAGGCAGACGTGCTTACCACCGTGCCACTGAGCCAAAACCTAATTCTTAAATATTATTCTTATTATTTATTATTATTGTTGTTGTAGGTGGCCTGGGGGTCCAGTGGTTAGCCCGTCGACCTCACAGTGCAGAGGTATCGGGTTCAATTCCAGGTCCGGCCTCCCAGTGTGGCGTTTGCATGTTCTCCGCAGGCCTGCGTGGGTTTTCTCCGGGTACTCCGGTTTCCTCCCAAATTCCAAAAACATGCATGGCAGGCTGATTGAACACTCTAAA
>NW_017805139.1:264857-270737 GCF_001891065.2 Hippocampus comes
CCAGGCTCTCTCCAGCTCCTCTCTGAGCCCTTGGTATTTCTCGAGTTTCTCGTGTTCCAGGGATCTGTTTCAACCATCACTTGGGACCACTACATCCACTACAACGGCTTTCCTCTGCCCTTTATCTATGATCACGATATCTGGTTGGTTCGCCATTACCATCTTGTCAGTCTGGATCTGGAAGTCCCACAGGATCTTCGCTCTGTCATTCTCCACCACCTTCCCATTTTGACCTTGGGGTTTGTGCCAGCCACCTGGTTATGGCGTTCCATATATATATATATATATATACTGCTCAAATAGAGGGAACACTTATATATATATATATGTCCAGAAAGTCCCTTCAATATGTGTTGTGCTATGTATCTGAATGCCAATAAATCAGAACATGGTCGCTTGAAATCCAAGTATGGAAGCCAACCATGATCTGGAAAAAAAAGAAAGCCAGTATCTGGCACCCACAATGTGTGTAAGTAAAATGCTATATTGAATGCAGAGGGCCTGGTGAGTCGCTGTGAAGAGAACTTCCACTCATGATTGGGTCCAGACCAAGGAGACAAATATATGAAGCCCTTAAGCCCTTGTAATCAGTAAAGAAACAGACAAGGCCTGCTTGTTTTTCCCTTCTTCAGCCTTGGTGGAGTTTGGGGTCCATTTCAAGTCTTTCAGAATGTCTTCTGCCAAGTGGCAGAAGACATCAAAGTATTTTGCTGTTAGCCTTCTTGCCTACTCATGTCAATGTCGCAGGGATTAGCATTAGCATAATTGAGGTTTATGTACAGACGCTTAATGCAAGACCTCGATGGATCACAATTCTGGAATGGTAATGTGTGTTGTGTAATGTGGATTTTGAACGCATTCCACTCAGGACTATAAACACCTCCCCACCAAAACCTTTTATACTGAGTAGAGTCTGTGTATACAGACAAGTAGCTACTCTACTTATGCTCAGACTGAGTTAAGCCACATTGACAGTCTAACATTGGATTTTGGCCCCATATGTGTTAAGGAAATACAGAATATAAATACAATTAAAGCTAATTATGACACAATTGTCACATAATGCACTACTCTTTAGGTGGCATCTCAACATTTCTTGATGAAACTTCATGACTTTTTTTTTTTTATTAATAGCAAAAGAAAGTTGACTATATAATGATACATTAGATCAGGAATTCTCAACTGATGTGTCGCGGCCCACAAGTGGATTGCGTATCCATTTTGTGGTGGTTGCGAGCAATTTTTCACATTCCAGTTTTTTTTTTTTTTGTTTTTTTGTTTTTTAATATTCCGGTCCAGTAAAGAAGTATGCAAGTCTCTGGCATCGAACGTATTAGGTAAGCGACAGGAATTGTATCTGCCTCATGCTTTACCCGCAAGTTTATTCTGTAAACAAATACAGTACAGTGCAACTCTGTCATTTGTACCACACATTTAATGTACAAGTAACTTCAAAGCGCTTGACATTAAACATTCCAACCATTACGGAAAGAGAAACAAAACATTATTAAGACATTGCAAAATGCAGAGTAAAATCATCTAAACTAATTTGATAAACATGATTAAAAACAAACACCAGTCTAGATCAATTAAAAGCGCTGATCTTGGACCCGTCATTTTTGGGTCAGAAAATAAATAACAAAATTCTTAAAAATGTGATAAAACTATGGCTATGTTCACACTGCAGGGTGTGTTATTAAACTGTACACTAAAAACAGCTTGGAAGATTTGCGGACAATTCCGAGTAGTCTCTCACTCTTCCCGAGCACTTTCCCTCACCCATGCACATTGGGCTTTTGATGGCGTATTGGTCAGATCTATTCGGAAGCATTGCTTTCTGGACTTTGGTATGAATGGCAAATGTTGCACTTGTGCCAAGGCAGCTATCAGTCTTTTCGACTCTATTTGGCTCGATGTGGTTCAGCTAGTGGAGGGTAATTACGTGCTTAAAGTTCTAGATGAACTAATTAGCGGGTGCATGGAAAGCACAGCTCATTAGTGGCTTGGAAAGGGCTCTCCTCCACATCTTTTCTCAGCACAGAGAAAAGGCTGCTTCATAAAACTTCATTAAATGTGTCTCAGAGAGGATGAATGTCAAAAGTAATGAGAAATAGATCAAGAGCTGATAGGCAACAGATCAAGTTAAGCAACTCTATTGTATACAAGAGGTGTACACATCCCCAAAATCCCAAAGGTAATCCGAGTAACATTCTGTCTGCCAATAATGACTGGGCAGAACACCAGAAGTCAGACCAAAGAGGAAAAAAAAAAAATGCTCTACTCACTATTAGTCTACACCCAATAATGTTGAGTATCAATTTCTTAAACAATGCATAAAGAAATCACAAAACACGCAATGAAAATAAATATTGTCTGCCAAGTCTAAAAGTGTCTTATAGCCTACAATAACTTCCAGCAAGCTAACGAACACAAGTTGAGGACAGTTTTGCTTTTCAAACGTTCCTATCAATATACATGTTTTTAATTTGCATTTTAGATATTGTCAGTGACAGTGTGAATAGTGGTCGACCCCTATGTACCTCATGATTGACTGGCAACCACACACCACAGAATTGGGTGTTGTTCACGGTCCTGTGAAAATTCGAATAATTTTTAAAAATCGCCCAGTATACAAAATGAGGTTGCGGAATCAAACTTTTCTCTCAATTGTCAAATGCTGTGGGTGTGTCTTCTGAAGGCGCTGGAACCACGCCTCTTTCAACTGTCAACCATCAATCAAACACTACTTCAGCGACCTGCAAAAATCTATGCTACGTTGTCGAGCCTCGTTCTTATGCCGACCCAAAACCACATGTTTGAGCCACAGAAGTATATCTGCTTCAACCTCTGGTGGCTGGAATGCATCACACCGGGTCATTCTAGGGCAGGGGTGGGCAAACTTTTTGGCTCGGGGGCCACATTGATTTCTAAATTTGACAGGTGGGCCAGGTCAGCACAAGATACGGTTCATATAAAAAAAAACGGTATATGTTGACAGTCCATACCAAATATCAACAGAACAAAAGCATTAAAGTATTACCATACTTTTTTTAATGAGAACAGTGAGATAACTATGGTATATGTCCTGTATGAACGTCCAAGTATGTTAACAACATACATGTGTGACAATATATTGCCCCAAAACTGCAGCATACAGTACAGGTATATGACAAAATTCTTGACTATTTGCTACAAAATGACACGAGTAAAAGACCTGGTGGCTTTCTTTCTACTCACTCACTGTCTCGAACTTGACCTCCCCTCGATCACTACACAAGACAGCGTTGCTCAGCTGATGTCGTGCAACGAACTTTTGAAGCCAGCCACATGGTGCTTCAAAGTCTTCCATAACGCTTCATAGTAGCGTTATGGAACTCGCTTTCTCTCTTATTAGCGGTCCAGTTTGCTGAAAGATTTTAGCACGATTACAGTCAAGCCATTCCAGGAAACGTTTATTTACTCGACTGTCCGTTGAGCCGCAAGCAATTCATTCTGAGCATGGAAATAGCCAGAATCGGACTGAGCAAGAATCACTTCCTCGTTTTTCAGAGTCTTGTAGATTTGAGACTTTCCGACTCCAAGCGTCTCCTGAATGTTTCGTACTTTGTAACCCGCTTCGTTTAATCAGATTCACTTCACTTTCTCTTCCGCGGCCATTACTGTTCCTCTTCGTTTGGATGCCATGATCTACAGGACGTAAAAATATTCGTAATTCCAGTAAAACTCACTGCAATAAAGAGTCTCTTGCATGTCGCTGTTTTGGATCCAATGATAGAAATAGCGGCGCGGACAGCCGGACACACTTTTTCCGTCGTATCGAGCGGGAGTTGCTTGAGTAGGTGCTAGTGCGGGCTTCAGTGTCGTCTCCCCCACCCTCCCTGTGCTCTGCAACTTCAAGTAACTGCGCTATCTGGCGTTGAAATGCCTGTCATTACAAGTCCAAATGAAATGAATGCAATCATTTACATCGAACCTTAATTGTGTACCAACCTTCGGCGGGCCGGATTGAGAAGACCAACGGGCCGGATCCGCGGGCCGTAGTTTGCCCACCACTGTATACCCTTGAAACTAGGGAAGAGGATTTTCCGCACACTGGCTGTCACACTGGATTTTTTTTTTCCTTGCGCTTCTGCTTTGTGATGTGTACACACTCATAGCCGACAACAAGGCACTCTAAAACCAGCCTGAAGCCGCAGGCCACACACTATCTGGAAAATTAGACTTTTTGAAAATCCATCCATCCATTCTCCAAACCACTTATCATGCGGGTTGCAGGCATGCTGGAGCCTATACTATCAGTCTTCGGACAGTAGTCGGGATATACCCTGAAGTGGTTGCCAGCCAATCGCAGGGCACAGGTGGACAAACAGGTAAACACACACCCAATCACATCTTGGGACAATTTAGAGTGTTTCATTAACCCACCGTACATGTTTTTGGAATGTGGGAGGAAACCGGAGTACCCAGAGAAAACCCACAGGCATAGTGAGAACATGCAAACTCCACACAGGAAGCCCGGGCCGTGGAATCAAACCCACAACCTTTGCACTGTGAGGCCGATGCGCTAACCAGTCTATTCTGTCTTTCTCTGCGTTTTGTGCAGGTACGTAGCTGACAGAGGTTCGCAAAAGATGCCATGCTGGTGGACTATGTGAAGGGAAGTTGCTTTATCAGGGTGTAGGCATAGCTCACTTGCTAACTTCACGTCTCGCTGCACCGGGTAATTGCGGATGTGAATGAAGTCACTCAATTGCTTATGTACTCCAAAGTTGGTCACATGGCATCATTTTCATCACTCCCCACCAAAGTGAGGATAACTTAAAAAGTTTAATAAACCAGTTGAATGCTATCTCTCTATATCTCTATAGGCTACTGCTTTGCTCTTCAGGTCTTCAGCAATTATTTTGTATAATTTATTTTGAAACAAATCTCTGTAATCACTTTGTAGGGTCTTTAAAACATCTCCTGTATGTATGGCTTATATAGTGTGGTGACAATTGTAGATGGGAACAGTTGAATGCAATTGTTTACTTTCAATGGAAAAAAACATTTTGAAATCCAAACAAAGTGACTGTAGGCCAGCCAACAGAACAGGTTGTTTGACTTCTGAGGTTACACTGTGCTATGTTAGTTACCCTATTTACTCCACAGATCGTTTTTTGTTTCCAGAGATGGGAGTATATCCCTTGTATGGATGCTGCCCAATATCAAAAGTTTACCTCAAAGGATTGTGGTCCACAGTAGCTAATAGATCATATGGCCTTATGTCACAATCCATCACACTCATGACTCCCCTGTGCCACTGTGGGAGGGCACCGTTAACCTGGATGGATGACTGCACTCACTGCCAGTCGGGGACTACAATATGAGCCTCTGCCTCCCACTTCCTCCTCCATCTTGATGCCCTTTAATGGCCACTTAATGTGGCTGACAAATTTACAAGGCATTTTAAAATGACCTCGTCAGCCAGTCAGCAGAGGGTAGGAAAGAGAGCGAGAGGATGAAAGAGAGACGCATGGGGGGGCAGCTTGTGTTCAATCTCATTTTCTACTGCAGACCAAAGCGATAAACATGCTGGATTTATAACAGAGGTGTATTATAGCTGGTGTGTGTTGGTGTGTGCGTGTATGTGAAAGAGAGAGAGAGAGTGTCCAGTACAAATAATTCACCCTGAATACCTGTCAGCATGAGTCACGACACCGGATAATTCCTGCAGTTGAACACATCCAACTAATTGGTGGCTGCCTGCCACCCTTTTCAGACTCTTTTACTGCCCTCCATTTCTCTCTCTCTCTCTTTCTCTCTCTCTCTCTCTCTCTCTCTCTCTCTCACTCTCTCTCTCGAAAACAAATGTGACCCAAACGCCTGCAGCGCTTGATC
>NW_017805139.1:270864-288434 GCF_001891065.2 Hippocampus comes
TCTCTCTCTCTCTCTCTCTCTCTCTCTCTCTCTCTCTCTCTCTCTCTCACACACACACACACACACACACACACACACACAATCTTTTTTCCATACTCCCAACTCCGTCCCCTACATTTATTTCCCACACATCGTGCTCGCCCGCCCTTCATTCTGTCATATTTTTCAGCCCAGTGTCTATTTTAATGGCACATTTATGGATGGATGATTTAACACCGGCTATCAAACCTATCACTGTAATCACATCAGTAATTGGGATTAATTAAACCAGCCTGATGACTGCCACTGAAAGCAAATCATCCCAAATTCTCTCTTGCTAAATGTCCTCCCCTGACTTTGCATTCAGTTTACTCACTTGAGTCCTCCGACAGCCAATCAAGTGAAAATCCTCTCCGCCGCTCTTGTCGGGTCATTAATTAAGCTCCCGAAGCGCCTAATGATTAAGATAACACAGCAATCTTGTGGTGAATAGCCTCTTTCCTCTCTGCTCTTCCTACAACATACCATTATAGGACCCTTGAGGTGTTACTCAATCTTGATGAAATACAGACAATTGACAAATCAGTTACATTGACCTGGGGCTTATTAGCTTGCCGCATATTCATGAGTTATATTTTTCAAGGGCGGGGTGCTTTCTAATCAAAGTCACAGAAAGTGATGAAGGGAACGTGGGGGCTCTACTGCAGCGTGGTGGCCCTCCCACCCCAGCCATCCACGTCCCCCATCTCACCCGGCGTACCCCCTGTAAATAACATCATAGATCATTCATTGGATTGAGCTCACATTTGTGTGGATGCAGCTGGCGGGAACGTGTGCGTCTGTATGTTTGTGTGTGTTTAGATCATGTGAAGGCTGCTTCAAGGGGCCTTGGACAAATGGAGGTACCACATGGTCAGACCAGATGTTCTGTTTCGTATGTGCATAGCTCATCAAAAAACAACAAGCGCCGCCACTATTGGACCCCTGCAATGCTCTAGGGCCAGCCAGCCCATCTGCTTCCTTCCTGACAGGTCCGGTGCATTGTGGGTCCTGGCTACTTCCAATCTCTATTTCGAATGAAAGGAGGGTTTGATTGGTGAATGAACAACATTAATGGACCTGGACATCAACATTTCAGATGAACACAAAACTGACTTACATCAGTGGCAGTCAATCACTTTTGTTACCAAATACGTCAATTCTGAAAATATCAAAACAATCACACCGATATTTGAGATGTTATGGACATTACCATCTTCCTCTACATAGGTGTGCACTGTACCTTACAGTGTCGCTTAAAGGGACACTTGAAAGGGCTGAACATTGGCACTTATATCATGTCAAGAAATCTGATGTCTGTGCTAATAGAGCCTGTTAAATTGCTATATATTTGGAGGATACATACACCTGTCTGTGGCCACATGTTAAGTTTCATGCGATTTTATGAATGACAATGAAGACAGAAGATCTGGTCATTGTACATTTAAACCTGTCATTCATAAATGTTTCATTTGCCTTTCTTACATATTCGTATCATCTATGATTTTAATTTGTAGATCTGCTACTGTTTGTTGAAAGAAAGATGAATGAATTGCTTGTTTGTTAAAAAAATCAATTGAAAAGGACCTTGAAAAAAAATAATCGCATACCACCTTACATTCGGAATTTCTGGATTATTTTCCATAGTCATTCACCCCTGAAAGTCAGATATTCCCCCCTGTGCTGTAGATGTCAATAATGAGTTAAAATCAGCAATAAGTCCCATTTAAAGCAATTGCCGATCTCGTAGATCGCTACGCCGCTGAACAGTTAAAATAACATCCTCAATCTCCACCAAAATGTAACGACATAACAGAACCACATCCTCTTGCCCTGAATACTAAAATGTATAAGCTTGAACCACTTCATACTTTACACACTGCGATTTGTTTATTCTCACGTCTCACCTATGATATTCACAGCTTCTCTTGATGAAAGTGTCAACAGACTCGCTCCCGCAATCATCTTTCTCTCTCAAGCAGTGATAAACAACCATCAAAATCTTTAAAGTGTGAGCCACTACCAGAAAGCATCTTTGAAGCGCAACTATGAATTATTAACACTCTTCTAACCTCCTTATAAACACAACTCCTGCTGAACCAAAACAGGAGATCTGAATCAGCCCAAAAAAGGAGGATGGAATTAATAATGTATCTACCTACACATGAGGAGTTTGAGGCCTAAGCAGTTTATTTATTTAGTTAGTTTGCACATGTTATCGTTGACCCCAATTGTTAGCGGCACCACACATAAATGTAATCTGGTACGGCAGCAAGGGGTTACACAGGTTTAAAAGCACGGTGTAACCTCTGTGGATCAATAGAAAAAGGACACAAAGTCAGTGTGTTTCTAATGTGTGAACTCGTTTAATCTCAAAAGTTTCATTGCAGTCAGTGAATTTCAACCTTGCCGGCCCAATCGATCCAAATAAAATGCAATTGAGGTCATACAAATAAATATATCTTTCTAAAATAAGGAACTGTCAAATAACAGAAATTGTCTTTGTCACATTTATACTGCTGCTTACTTTCGGAATAAAACTAAGTTGCACAACTCTTTGCTGGTGTAATTCCCTCACACTACCACGTGCACATAACTATATACGTGCTCCTTAAGGGACAAGAATTGACAAACTGGCGATAGGTTCCCATTCAGGGTGATGTAATTAGACACAGCATTGCTCTCAAAACAAGACACTCGCTGTTAACTGATCCCCAAATCACAGTCCTACAGCTTTTATACTAATACACAATGCTGACTTTGATCTAAATCATTCTAACAAGCCCGTTACTGCCACAAGGAGTTTTAGCAAAAAAACAGGGTTCTTGTTTGTGTGACATTTTGTCTTATTTCCAACGTACGACATACAGAAAATGTTTATTTGATATAATTGCTACGATAACTCATTCTATTTTAAGCATCGTCACATCTTTGATGGACAGCCTGTCTGTCAAAGTAGCAACATTTGTTATCCATCTAGTTTGGTGACAAAAGCAAGATAACAAAAAAAGGTTTGTGTGTGTGTGTGTGTGTGTGTGTGTGTGTGTGTGTGTGTGTGTGTGTGTGTGTGTGTGCGCGTGCGTGAACGCGGTATTGCATGTTGACAGCCAGCCTGCATTCATTGTGTACAAAGATGGCATTTAGCGCGAACATTCACTCATCAATCCTTGCCAGCAGGATGTGGTCTGGGCTGCCTCAGCTGCCAGCACTGGTTGGCAGACAAATTTATTGGTGTGTGTGTGTGTGTGTGTGTGTGTGTGTGTGTGTGTGTGTGTGTGTGTGTGTTTGTGGCTTCCCCCCTCAGCGCGAAGAAACAAATAGGTAAGACATTATAAAACAAACAAAAAAAAACTGTAATCGAATTATTCGATGGTCTGAGCCCTACTTTTCGATGGGTTTTTTGAATGTCTGCGGGGAAAGAGGCAGTCCACCATGTTGAAAGTGGTGCATGGGTTAAAAAAAGCACGTTAAAAAAAACAAAAATATCAGACAAAAAAAGCTGACTTGAACATTTTGATTTATTAAGTTACAAAGAAAGCTGACTTGGACCTTTGATTTATGTAGTTAAATGTACAAAAGACGAATGACATGATACATTTTTTTAGGCTTTGTCATTCAGACAAAAACAAAAAGTGAGTCCCGATCGAAAGCCCCAGAAAGAGACAATCATCCAAACCCTGGTTGGTCTAAGTCATATTACAATCTACTGTGGAACACAGCTTATGTTCCGATGTATTTTGAGTGTCATACAAAAGTGTGGAACTGTGAGTGTGTGTGTGTGTGTGTGTGTGTGTGTGTGTGTGTGTGTGTGTGTGTGTGTGTGTGTTTGTGGCTTCCACCTACAGCTCGAGCTCCCTCTGCTCAGTATTCATCTCTCTGATAGATGTGCACCATGCTGGTTCAAAATCGTTTCGAGGTCAACGTCCTTGAGTCCTCTAATCATGAGACTTGCATTTTTCTACGTTGAAACCTCTGAGATTGGCTGACCTCCATGATTTAGAATTCCAAGCATTTTTTTTTCTCCCATAGAAATTAATTTCTAGGTCAGACTGCCATGATTTATGCACTGTCCAGACATGTTTTAAATCATATTTTAGCACCCCATAGTCGTATTGTAATAAGAAGCTGTAGCAGATGTCAGCAATGTTTCGTCCCTGCAAAGCGGTCACTCGGTAATGCATGTCAAGATTCTGATTTCAGGAACCGCGGTCATATGTTGAATCTCATTCATAATCAGCAGATTGATTGTGAGCTGAATGATATGCCTCATTCTCAAATAATATTAGTGATCATATTGAAGTTAGAGTATTAAACCACATTATTCACCATTTTGATTCGTAGCATCATTAAATCAATATTTGACGTCTTTGATGAGATTTTCTTCTGGATTCAAATGCAACACATTGGAAATATGGGCTCATAAGGACTAAGGTTGCGAATGTAGGGCAATGTAGAAATTGAGCAAATCAAGCATGGAGCCATCTCCTTATCATGATATTTCCTATCTGCTTCCTTCTTATTTGCATTTGCTTCTTATCCAAGGTGAAGATGAACAATAGGAAAAAAAAAGAGCATTTACTGATTCCCGCGGAAAAAAAAGCACGAGTAATGCTTCACTAAGTCAGGGAAAACATGACATCATTGAACGCAATGCTCTTTGTCTGATGCTTTTTTTCCTCGCAGATTGTGAAAGACACAGTGGGGAATATGAAAATGATTGGGGACATTATTAGCGATGCAGCCATTATTTCCGAACCATCTTAGTCTGATGTCTTTAAGCCATAATGCATCTACAGTACCGAGGATGCACTCTCCTGTCACTTATGACACGTCACCAATGATGAAGCAGAAACTCAAAGGGAAACTAAACCCTGTGCTATTAATCCTGGACCAGTGTTTTTTTTTTTTTTCATTCGAACAGCTCCATTGTTTGAACAATGCTGGTGTCTCCTCCGTGTTTGCTTATTTAGGAACAAATATTTGCCTTCGCGCACTGCTGCTTCTGCAAACATACTCTCACAGGAAGTGTTATTAATAGGATAATTAGGTAAATGGTAATGAGTTGGATTATGCCTAATTATGACAAGATTTGGTTTGGCATTTTGTCTTGTGAGGAGGAAGTGAAATGGTAAAGTCTACCTTGGAGGTCATCAAGATGATGTGTATGCAGCTGAATGCACAGGGTTAGCATCTGGGGGTCCACGTAGGGGGGCTGCAGCAGAGCAGCCTATGTGCTAAGTGCGAACACAGACATCAGTAACATGTGCACAAACTACAATGTGTGCTACGAAGAAGTTGTCCACTCATTTGCAAAAGGGTCCAGCTTCCCCATGACACTGAATACAAGAGAAAGTTGATTCTCCGATCATCCATCCATTTTCAGAATCAGAATCAGAATCTGAATTATCTTTATTGGCCAAGTATGTAGAACACACAAGGAATTTGTCTCCAATTGTACAGACTACCCTAGTATCATCAATAACAAGCAACTACGATAAACAAGGACATGAAGTATGGAAAGACAGTCCATAATGCAAGGGTACCATTGTGCGGTCGTACCACCCAATGGCAGCTGTGAGACAATATGCAAAGTATCAAGCAAAGCTAAAGTGATCAGTGGTAGAATACAATACTATAACAGTTGTGCAGTTGGTGCAGATAATCATTGCACCATTTTAAAGTGACCAGTAGCAGTATTTGTCGAGCATGTTTAAGTGTGCAATTGTACAGAAGTCCTCGAGCGCTTTAAAGTGTCTGCTGCTGTGGAATAGAGATGTGACAATGGTTCAAGTAAGTACAGAGCTGGAGCTACAATGATTATTGCGGTAATGCTGGTCCACGGGGTTGTGCAAAATTGCAAAGAGCCACTATACAGGCAGATTTGGGTTACTGTTTAGGGAGTTAATGGCTAGAGGGAAGAAGCTGTTTAAGTGTCTGCTGGATTTGGTGCGCATGGATCGGTAGCGCTTGCCTGAGGGTAGTAGCTGGAAAAGGTGGTGGGCAGGGTCTGGGGGGTCCAGTAGGGTTTTCCGTTCCCTTGTAGCGCTTGGAGTCTATGCCAGCTGACTCTGGCAAAAGGCTGAGTACACTGGTCGTCAGTCGCTCGCAGGGCACATCTGGACAAATGACTCTCTCAGTCACGGTCTCACCTATTGGCAATTTCAAGTTCTTAATTAACCTAATGTGCATATAGCGGGATTATCTATGCAAACGCGATTAATGCAAACTCCACACTGAGGCGGAGATTAAAAATCCGAACCTCAGAATGATGACCTAGAAATGCTAACCACGAATCCAACGTGCTGCCACAGTCCCAAGACAGTCGGTTGGAAATCACCTTCACAAAAGACTCGACATCAAGACAATTTAAGGGAGAACAGCTTCGTTCCACATAAGATGTGATATAAAGCCCTTATTTTTATTTCAGTGTGTTTGATGGCTTTTCATATTTGCTGGCACCATGCGAGGCGCATCTTCACTAACATTTATTGTTTTCAAGTGTCAAATGTTTCAAGAATTCTTTGAGTTTATGGAGGCCATACAAGTGCTCATGGAATTGTAAATCTGTGAGAGAAAAATAAACCAGAATGCTTTTGCAACAGCAGTCCTCTCATAAACACATCTGCACGTGGGCACAAATACACACACACACACACACACACACACACACACACACACACACACACACACACACACACACACACACACACACACCACAATATACAGATCTTTTATTAAAGTGTTCCTTTCGCTCCTGCTGCTGCTGATAAGAGAGCTAAGTCTGGGATTTAGAGCTTTAGCTTATCGTCATCTTTACAAGGCTTTCTCCGCAAAGTGCAGTAAGCACGGCCCAGCAATCTGCATAGGATGCCCAGCGGATGACGGCGGGAGTGAGAAAAGGCAGCCCGCTGGAAGGGAGGGGAGAGTCGGAGGGAGAAAAGCGTCAATAAATACATGCGTCTGGGAACACGTCGGCTCAGAAACAGGTGGATTTACATTCCAAGGAATTCAAAGCTGCCTTGCTGGGTAAAAGCTGGTCAACTGCTGCGATGTTTGTGAGCACATTTTTTTGTGTGGGTTAGTGCAACATAGAGAGACGGAATTCACACTTTGAAATTGCACACAATACGCAGTTAATTACGCAACGCGCTTAGCAAAAGCTTGGCTCTGTAACGGGCGACTTTTCATTTATTCAGGCAAAAAAAAAAAAAAAAAGATGAGATTACGGCGAAAGTTCATTTCCTGCTAAACGTGGACTCTGGTTTCCCCAAATAAAATTGCTTTTATTCTTCACAACATGTGTTCCCGGAGATTAAGGGCCTGTAATCTTGCGAGGGCCTTAATAAGACTCAGTATGCGAAGTGCAGGCTAAAACAGAAAATGTGGAACGAGCTTGACTGAGCTCTGTTCTACCCAATGACTTTAATCCTGTTTATTAAATTATAAAGAACCTTAAAGGATAAAGATAAAGAATACTGAGTGGAGGATTGAAATGATTCTGGGTTATTTTTCCTCCTCTACTCTTAGGCGGAGTTATTCCATTGCAATGGATCCTTTTTAAAGATGGCAGACTGACTGGTTTTAACATTTGACATAAAGTATGTTGAGTTTGTTTGGTATCGAATAGTCATTCATTTATCTACACGCATTTGTTATCTTGGCATTGTTTTTCACGTTTTATCCTATACATTGATTATATTTATGAGCGCCACAAAATACACACGACTGGCACTCCTAATATTAGCGTATGCTAGTGCTAAAACAACATTAGAGCTGCCCTGCATTGTCTAGCAATATTGCAAACCTGCTAAACTAAACTGGGCGAATTGTAGTCACCGTGGCAATAACTCAGACAGTATTCTTTCTTCCAAGCTACTGTGCCTTCTAAATCATTTTGAAACTCTTCTCGATGCCTGCATTTTCTCTTCCGCTTTGCTTCATGGGTGAGCAGGAGCCTATACCAGCTGACTTTGGGTGAGAGGCGTGGTTACATCCTGGACTGGTCACAGGCCAATTGCAGGGTTTGCGTAAAGGGGGAAAAAAACAAAACAATAACAACATTCACCCGATGGACAATTAAACATCTTTCATTAGTTCCAGACAAAAACACTCAACAGAGAATGATCACGTAAACTCAGAGGCTGAAGCAGCGATTTGGAAAGCTGGAACTCAGCACTGAGGTGACCATACTGCCCCGAAAATGTTATTTTCATGGAGAGAATGATTACATTTTATGGCTTTGAAGCCAAGATATTGCTGAGAGCCCCAAATACAACGCCTATCGCAGGCTGTTTTTGATGTCATTTGAAGATGTACGTACAATCTGTCATGACAGATTATGAACTTTGCGAGTAAGCTTTGAGTTAATGGCCAAGGGAGAGAGAGGGGGGCACGAGCTATGTGGACCTGTGAAGTTGTCAGCGAGAACCTCAACTGCGCTATCGGCCTAAGAGGATTGTCTGCAACTAATCCAAATCAAAAGACATACCGTACTGTAGCATGTGAATTATTACATTCTGAAGCAGATTATTTTAGCCCCCAGATTAAAGATTCATGCCAGACAAATCTTCTCACGTCTTGCATGCAGAGCAATGAAATATGCACATCTCCTTAAGTATTTAGTCTCCCTAAATATTGTCACCGCTTGTGAGGTCATTACTTTTCGAGGAAAAATGTCTCCAGCTCTCTTGCCTCTACTCAAGCACAGACGCAAAGTTGGATGTTCAGAAAATGTAGAAACATGAGCAGACAATTTTTATTTCCCAAGAGAGGACGAACGTTGAAATGTTCTGCACACACACACACACACACACACACACACACACACACACACACACACACACACACACACACGCACACAAAACCACGGTACATTTTTCTGCTGAATGTTTTACAAATAACACAGTTATGATTGTCTCACTTAAGTCAATAATTTTTCAATGACGCAATTAAAAACACGGATGATGACGATCACAAAACGGTGGATGCAAAGGTTTCCGTTGAATGAGTCATTCTTCCTCTTAGGAGTCAACATTTTGATTCCAGTTCTGCCTGTCTGAGAAGATACCAATTTACAACTTCTTGACAATTCTGACGTCTTTCTTCCAAGGCACCTCTTTGTATCAGTTGCTTTATTGTCTGATTATCTACTGGGAAGAATGATTGCGGCATCTTCATGGAAGTCCTCTCTTATGTGTGCAGAGCTTCAAATCTCGTTTTTATTTAGCATGACTGTACTTGGTGTGTTCCAGCTATTTCATGTTGGTTTGGTCCGCTTTCATTGCAGAAGCACTTGCACACATTTGGGTGCACCCAATGGATCTGCACGTGAACCCAACACAAAAGCAGTCTGCTGCTAACAGGTGAAGTTGAGTGACAGTTCAATTCTTTGGCTTTGTACAAAGAGCTCTGTGCTCACACGAGCCATCATATTCATTTTAACAAGATCGAGAGGGCCTGGGGTTGGGGTGGACTAGTAAATGGCATTTTGGGGCTTGCCAAACAAGGACATTGGAGGAAAAGTGTAATTTTTAACACAAGACACGGGTAATAAGACTTGAGAAATGGAAGTTAAATTCAACGTGATCTTTTTCTATGGGAACGTAGACAAGAGAAGGTGCTATTATGGGTTAGAAATAAATGTTTTTAGATTGCTCGATGGCTTTTGAACATTAAAAAAAAGGAAGATGGCACAATAACAAAACAATAAATAACAAAACATAATCGTTCATTTTTGCCCTTGCCAAGTAATGTGATTTCGTGCCAAGTTTGGTCACACACAAAGGACAGACTTGGGTTGGATCCATCTACTGTGGTTCACACATTGATGTGTGAGCACAAATAAAAGCTTACAACGCAACCAGCTCTTTGTTCACGTCAATGATTTTTCAATAAATGCTGCCACAGACCAAGCAATTCTTCTTTCACTTATTGACTATTACAATGATAAATATTCCTTTCACGTCTAGTCAGGCCACCTTATGTCAACAACAGAAACACCTGCTGATTGGAACATGCTGTAAAGAAAGGTAATAAAGATGATCTTTGGCCCAAGCTTATCTCGTCTTCAGGAGCACACCATGAGACACACGTAATTACCAAAGAATAACTAATGTACCTAGCTGCAGGGCGTATTGACTTGTACACATATCATTGACATCCTGTACTTTTATGTGTGCTGGCAGTTATAATATAATCAGTGCACCTGTATAAACGCGCATCCCTTTATCTTTATCAAGTACAAGTAAAACTATGCACAAATCCAAGGGTCAGGGCTGTTCATTTATCACATCTTGTTCGAATTGTTCATACTGACAAATTTAACAAAGTGCAGTAGATGCAAAAAAAAAAATAAAAGGAATTGCAGCTGGTTGTCTATTTGCATGGACGGCAGATGATAGATGTTAGCCGTTGGATCATCAAATATTGTAAATAGCAACCAATTAAAGTCGATTGGAGTCGCTAATGGTGTAGGGGTACACTTGTCTGTCTTCTGTGCAGGCAGGGTGGGCTCCATTCCCACTTAGCCACGGCGTGGATGTGGGTGTGCGACTGACTGGCGAACCAGTTCAGGGTGTCGTCTCCCTTCCGCCTGAAGTCAGCTGGGATAGGCTCCTGTGATCCTGTTCAGGATAAGCGGTGTTGAAAATAGATGCATGGATAAAGTCAATTGGTAGGTATTTTCGATCCAATGGATACAATTACTAACGTATAAACTATAACTCTGCATTTAAATGCACCACCGGAGTGGGCTCACACCGCTCTTTGTTTTCATTTTATTACATTTATTTTTAATGTGAATATTTCTGCCTGTTTTCAGACCAAATTCAAGGTGCCTATGTGTCAAAAAGGTCACACAGGTTAACTCCTGTGATGCGCACTCTTGCTCTGAAAACTTCCAGGAAGTTCAGAAAGTCCGCTCTGCACCAGCTACAAAGTCTAACAACTTTACAGAACTGTCAAAAAAGAAAGTTGCGCTCATATTGGAAGGGGGCAACTCCTTGAAAGGAGTCCTCTTTTTCAGATTTAATGAGAATATTTAAATTCAAGTTTATATATTGATATTGAATTAAATTTTAGTGACATGCATTTCACATTTTACTAAGAGATCCCGGTGTAGGAAAAAGAGGTGTCTAAGTGGGGCCGGCATTTTTTTAATTAAAGCAAATTGAGGTATGATGTCTGTTTGAGCAGAGGCCAGTATTTGACGATTCATGGCGACTTGCTGCTCTATGTTGTGTCTAGCTGTGATTCACTGTTTAACCCAATCTGCTGTAATGCTAAACATCGTTAGCTATTTTCAAACTGAGAATTACATTCATCTGATTTAACAGCATAGTGTGTAACGCCAGTTGCGAACCGCTTGAATCAGGCTGCCTGCTAAATTAACATGACCGGTGTGATGTCCACTGGCTGCCTGAGGTGTAATCTGCATAGAGCAGTGGCCCTCAGCCAGACTCGGAGATTTGAGACTATCTCTCTCTCTCTCTCTCTCTCTCTCTCTCTCTCTCTCTCTCTCTCTCTCCCCCCCCCCCATCTGGTTTGTCCAAAAGTCTTTGTTTATGTCAAAACAGTCATGAGCCCTTTACCCCCAGATTACTCCCTGCTGAGGGGATGAACACACACACACACACACACACACACACTGAAAATCTGGAAAAAAGGCAGAGGGATATATAAATTATTGAGGAAACCAACCGATGACAATAATGAATGACTCTTTGCAGTTTGAATAGCACTTCGGAAGTCATACCTGCACCTTTGTAATTAGTCAAGATTCACACTGCAAGACCAAGAGCCTAATTCTGATGTAATGCCTTTATCGGAATGTTTTCAATGTCTAGTTACATATTCATATTCAATTCCATACTGTATATTCAATAAGACTGCGTTTAGAGTCACGGAACACATGAAACAACCTGCCATAAATAACTCCAAGGGTTTTATTTTCATACACTGAAAATCATAGCATGTTGACTTTACTCTGTGTTATTTTCTCAACTGGCTGCACACAATAGAATCATCTGGGTTTGGATACATATTTTAAAGTAGATATATAGTCTACTTAAAAATGTATCTGGATCCAATTGATTTTATTTCGTGCAACTACTCAATGAAATAAAATTGAGTAAATTCATCACACCATTTTTTTTTCTTCAGTGTAGACAGCACAGCATAATATCATACAATAAGATAATAGACATTTACTTTTAGAAATCTCTGCCTCAATTTGGGAGAAGGAGTGTGGTTGAGGCACAAACATGTTGGTGGGCGGGCCCATGGCAATGTGCCAAAACCAAGCAGAGCAAATCCAGCCGAGAGCTAATAAAAAATTAAATCAGCTGTGGGAGAAGTGTTCATCAGTGTTTTACAATTATTGACTTGGATGCCCTTTAATTGAGCATGTGCGCTATATAGTATTATATTGACACCACTGAAGAATGACGTATGTGTTAAGAGTGTTTAATATTTAAATAGGAGTGTTGTTCCACAGTTGTCTTTCAATTTTCCCTAATCACGTAAAATTCATATGTACATACCGTATGCACTGTGTGCTTTCTCACGATACGCCAGTGCAATATACACAATGTATTGTTTTTGGTTTATGAGTATTCAATTGTTTGTGTGAACACACACACGTAGTTTGTTCTTACTGCTGGAGACTGGATTTATTCACTTGCCAGAACATTCAACTCAGTTTAAGTGTGTAACAGTCAGCACCCTGGACAGTTCTCATTCTGAGGGTGCCATATGGAGCCCTTTAATTTTTAATTTTTATTTATTTATTTATTTTTGTGGGCTGTAAAACATACACAGAGACACATAGGAATACATTACTTTCACATCTTCTTTATTGTTGTGAAGATCTTTTACAGGGGCCATGTGTGACCGCATTAATGATGCTTGGACTGTTATGTTTCTGTCTGGTTACGTTTTGTTTCCTCATGTGCCCTTTTTGTCAGATTGGTTCATTCTGTCACGTTTTGCATGGTGGTAGTTGTAGGACCCCTGCTCCTCCCTGCCTCCCTGCTTTTTGGGGGTCCTACAACAACCACCATGCAAAACGTGACATGGATGACACGATCCAATATGCTTGGACAGGGACGCAGTCCAATAAAATACACTTCAAGCGATCAATGATTTTCTGCCCTGTGAGGTTTATTGAAGGTCTGTAGTCAAAGGCAGCTTGCCCTACAGTGTCAATAGCTTTCGTATTACGGGCGGGCAACCATGGAATTATGTAACAATGTCGCATATACTGTACAGTTGTGTGAATACCAAATGCAATGTTTTACTGATTTGCTCCATTTCCTTATGTGATCAAAGCAATAATGTTACTTTTCCCAGGCATTCAATAACTTATACCCTTATTCCCCTTTCTCACCATTTGTAGAATATACAGCGCATAAAAGAAAGCACTTTATTTGAACAAAAAAGCATCCACGCCTTCCGTAAATGGACTTGTGAGACCTTTAGCAAGGAATGACTCAGTGTTGACCCACTCAACATTTCCTCATGCATGAAAATGACTAAAGCAGTTCAACTGAGATGTGTTGCCATGGGTGCCTTGAAGCATATTTCATGGACCAATGACCAACTGGAAAATGAGTTCTTTTTGGGTTGTTTGTCTTTGGTTACAGCGTACTTAGTGTACAGTATATCGGCTATACTAAATCTTTTTTATCGGACGGTGTCATCCATCCATTACCAGAACCAATCATCCTCCTTTGTTTGAAATCTAAATACTTCACTGTGTGATGAAATTACATCATGAACTTGATTCAAATGAGTTACAAGAGCACTTACAAAGACAGCCATAGGCCACATACACTGTATACTGTATGGCGACACCGTCCCTGATCGTTGAATCATACCTCAACGTCACTGCCATATTGGATGAGGCAAAATGGAGCAATTGGTGAAGATGTCATTTGCTGCTTGGAGATGTTTCAACCACGATGCACTCAAAGTCAGGTCTCAAGGGATTAGCTCTCACAATTAGGACTGAGCAATGACATTGTTTGCATCTGGCCATTATAACATCATGTTGTGAAGAGAATTTGAGATGACTGTGATTAATACTGTAAAGTCCCGTATACACATAATACTAATAATATTTGAACACACACAATACACAATGCAGTTTTATGTTGTGAACATTTATCCTCTAAATCTACATGGGAATTGGAAAAGGAAATTTAACACATTTAATTAAAAAATAATTTAAACTAAATGAAATTAAATGAAAAAAAAATTAAACTAACTGAAATGATCTGCTTTGATTGACCATGATTGAAGTCTCCAGTGACCTTTAACACAGCAGCGCAGCCCTCCCTATCACAGATCCTCCGGCCTGCTCTCATCTGCACAATTACCAACATTGGATCTAACTCGAATGCATGCGGGGATAAGCCACACATGCAGGATTTACACCGGTCACTAAAATAGAGCCTCAATGTCTCGTTCACTGTGATGGTCCAGTCTGAAAACGTTTAAAATACTTGAGGGAGGATACAATACATCTGCCCGATACTCAAGCTTTTTTCTTCTAAATGCACAGGACCATGCTGAAGGTGAAGGCACGAATCAGATTGGCAGCTTCTCAGACGCAGCATATCTCGAGGTTCTCAGGGAATAAAGTTCACACAAACAGTGCATGGACACATAAGGAAAATACATATTTGTAATTCAGACAGAGCAGCTCTTGCTGAAAATAGAGCTAAATATGAAAAGATTAACTGTGAAAAAGCATGTACAGTAAAAGAAAACATTCTCCCGACTACCATTTGAATTGCTTTTTATCTCTCCCACTGGGAAGGAATGATGGAAGGCGGACTCCCAATCAGTCAGCCATCCATGCTTGAAGTCTCTGGAGGTTGGAGACAGAAAAGAGAGGAAAGCACTTAAGTAAACAGAAAAGAACAAATGAGCTTTGTGACAGCTCAACCTCCCTCTTTGTGTGTGAATGTCTGTCTTTTGTGGATGGCTGAATAGATCGCTAAATGTCCCTTGAAATCAGACCCGGAGCCGCTTCTCTGATGGGACATTGTGAGGCTGAAAACTATGGTATGCAGATGGATTATGATTGGCGGGCTTAGGTTGTGAGGATGCATCTCGTAATCATATTTAGTGAGCATTGATTGTCCGTTTTAGATTCTCAGCTTCATCAACATATTCTCAGTGAAGTTCTTCTTTTCAGAGGTTGACACCAGATGGAGCTTGAGTCAAATAAGAAGGCTTTGGCCAGAAATTATTGAGTTCTCATATCTCACTGGAATATTTGTGTGTGTATATGTATAAGGGTAGTGGTCCCCAAAGTTTTTTGCATACGTTGATACAAGTAAATGCAGTTTGTGTTCGGACAACCATTCAACGGGGTTTGGGTGCTGGATGGTGTTGGGTTTTGTGTGTGTTGTTAGCGTATACAAATATAGAATATATTACAGAATAATTCAACAATTTATTAACATCTAACATTTTTTTGTCATTCTTTACATGGTCATTTTGGCGGGCTGAAAGCTCGTTTTTTTTGGCTGAAAACGCTGTGCTATACAGGGTCGTTTTTCGGCTAAAAATGCCTGACTATCCATGGTCGTTTTTTTCGGCTAAAAACACCATACTATACATGGTCGTTTTTTTTCGACTAAAAATGCCTGACTATAAATGACCATTTTTTTCAGCTAAAAAATCCTTACTATACATGGTCATTTTTTCGGCTAAAAATACTTTGCTATCTATGGTCGTTTTTGGGCTAAAAATGCCTTACTATCCATGGTCTTTTTTTTCCCACTAAAAACACCTTACTATACATGGTAGTTTTTTTTTCGGCTAAAAACGCTTTACTATACATGGTCATTTTTTTCGGCTAAAAAGTCCTTACAATACATGGTCATTTTTTTCGGCTAAAAATACTTTGTTATCCATGGTCGTTTTTCGGCTAAAAACACGTGTTTTTAGCCGAAAAACGACCATGTATAGTAAGGTACCTTACTATACATGGTCGTTTTTTTTGGGCTAAAAACGCCTTACTATACAAGGTCATTTTTTCGGTTAAAAACGCCTTACGATACATGGTCGATTTTTTGTTTAAAAACGCCTAACTATACATGGTCGTTTTTTTCCGGCTAAAAACGCCTTACTATACATGGCCGTTTTTTCGGTTCAAAACGCCTTACTATACATGGTTGTTTTTTGGGCCGCTAAAAACGGCTTGCTGTGCATGGTCGTTTTTTTTTCGACTAAAAACTATACATGTTCGTTTTTTCGGTTAAAGATGCCTTACTAAACATGCTTGTTTTTTTTTGGCTAAAAACGCCTTACTATACATGGTCGTTTTTTGAGGCTAAAAACGCTTTAGTATACATGGTCATTTTTTTCGGCTAAAAATACTTTATTATCCATGGTCATTTTTCGGCTAAAAATGCCTTACTATCCATGGTCTTTTTTTTTCCTGATAAAAACACCTTACTATACATGGTCGTTTTTTTTTTGGGCTAAAAACGCCTTCCTATACATGGTCATTTTTTTCGCCTAAAACGCCATACAATACATGGTCATTTTTTCGATGAAAAACGCCTTACTATATATACATAGTCGGTTTTTCGGTTAAAAACACCTTACTATACATGATCGTTTTTTCGGTTAAACATGCCTTACTATACACGGTTGGGTTTTTTTCGGCTAAAAACACCTTACTATCTGTACATAGTTGTTTTTTGGGGCTAAAAACGCCTGACTAAACATGGTTGATTTTTTCGGCTAAAAACGCCTTACTATACATGGTCGTTTTTTTCTCCGCTAAAAACGCCTTACTATTCCTGGTCATGTTTTTCGGTTACAAACGCCTTACGATACATGGTCGTTTTTTTGGTCGATTTTTTGGTTAAAAACGCCTTACGATCCATGGACTTTTTTTTTCCGAAGAAAAACACCTTAGTATACATGGTCGTTTTTTCGGTTCAAAACGCCTTACTATGCATGGTCGTTTTTTCGGTTAAAAATCCGTTACTATACATGGTTGTTTTTTGGGCCGCTAAAAACGGCTTGCTGTAAATAGTTGTTTTTTTTTCAACTAAAAACGTCTGACTATACAAGCTCATTTTTTCGATTAAAAGTGCCTTACTATACATGGTCAATGCAATCTTCGCAGAGGAAGGCCGAGCCCTGGATTGGGCTAAAAATGCCTTACTACACATGGTCATTTTTTTCCGGCTAAAACACCTGAGTATACATGGTCGTGTTTTTGGTTAAAAACGCTTCACTATACATGGTTCTTTTTTTTGGTTAAAAACGCCTTACTATACATGGTCGTTTTTTTTTCGGCTAAAAACGCCTTATTATACATGGTCATATTTTGGCTATAAATGCCTTACGATCCATGATCATTTTTTTCCCGCTAAAAATGCCGTACGATACATGGTCGATTTTTTCAGTTAAAAACACCTAACCATACATGCTCGTTTTTTAGATTAAAAATGCCTTACTATACATCGTCGTTTTTTCGGTTAAAAACACCTTACTATACTATACTATACTATACTATATATATATAT
>NW_017805139.1:288873-314077 GCF_001891065.2 Hippocampus comes
CTAAAAACGCCTTACTATACATGGTCGTTTTTTTCGTCTAAAAACGCCTTACTATACATGGTCATTTTTTGGGGGCTAAAAACGCCTTACTATACATGGTCGATTTTTTGGGCTAAAAACGCCTGACTATACATGGTCATTTTCTCAGTTAAAAACGACTTACGATACATGGTCGATTTTTTTTTTAAAAACGCCTAACTACACATGGTCGTTTTTTTTTCCCGGCTAAAAACGCCTTACTATACATGGTCGTTTTTTGGGGCTAAAAAGGCCTTACTATATATACATAGTCGTTTTTGTCGGCTAAAAGCGCCTTACTATACATGGTCGTTTTTGGGGGCTAAAAACCCCTTCCTATCCATGGTTGTTTTTTCCGGCTAAAAACGTCTTACTATACATGGTCGTTTTTGGGGGCTAAAACGCCTTACTATACATGGTCGATTTTTCGGTTAAAAACGCCTTACTATACATGGTCGTTTTTTTCGAGGCTAAAAACGCCTTACTATACAGGTACATGGTCGTTTTTGGGGGCTAAAACGCCTTACTATACATGGTCGATTTTTCGGTTAAAAACGCCTTAAGATACATGGTCGTTTTTTTCCCGGCTAAAAACACCTTACTATACATGGTCGTTTTTGGGGGCTAAAAATGCCTGACTATACATGATCGTTTTTTTTCCGGCTAAAAACGCCTTACTATACATGGTCGTTTTTGTCAGCTAAAAACGCCTTACTATACATGGTTGTTTTTTTCCGGCTAAAAACGCCTTACTATACATGGTCGTTTTTGTCAGCTAAAAACGCCTTACTATACATGGTTGTTTTTTTTCGGTTAAAAACGCCTTGCTATACATGGTCGATTTTTTGGTTAAAAAGGCCTTAAGATACATGGTCGTTTTTTTCCGGCTAAAAACACCTTACTATAAATGGTCGTTTTTGGGGGCTAAAAACGCCTTACTATACATGGTTGTTTTTTTCCGGCTAAAAACGCCTTACTATACATGGTCGATTTTTCGGTTAAAAACGCCTTAAGATACATGGTCGTTTTTTTCCGGCTAAAAACGCCTTACTATACATGGTCGTTTTTGTCAGCTAAAAACGCCTTACTATACATGGTTGTTTTTTTCCGGCTAAAAACGCCTTACTATACATGGTCGATTTTTTGGTTAAAAACGCCTAAAGATACATGGTCGTTTTTTTTCGGCTAAAAACACCTTACTATACATGGTTGTTTTTTGGGGCTAAAAATGCCTTACTATACATAGTCGTTTTTGTCGGCTAAAAACGGCTAACTATACATGGTCATTTTTGGGGCTAAAAACGCCTTACGATACATGGTCGTTTTTTTCCGGCTAAAAACGCCTTACTATACAGGTACATGGTCGTTTTTGGGGGCTAAAACGCCTTACTAAACATGGTTGATTTTTTCCGGCTTAAAACTCCTTACTATACATTGTCGATTTTTCGGTTAAAAACGCCTTACTATACATGGTCGTTTTTTTTCCGGCTAAAAACGCCTTACTATACAGGTACATGGTCGTTTTTGGGGGCTAAAACGCCTTACTAAACATGGTTGATTTTTTCCGGCTTAAAACTCCTTACTATACATTGTCGATTTTTCGGTTAAAAACGCCTTACTATACATGGTCGTTTTTTTCGATTAAAAACGCCTTATTTTGCATGGTCAATTTTTTCGGCTAAAAAATCCTTACTATACATGGTAGTTTTTGGGTGCTAAAAACGCCTTACTATACATGGTCGATTTTTCGGTTAAAAACGCCTGACTATTCATGGTCATTTTTTTCGCCTCAAACGCCTTACGATACATGGTCGATTTTTCGGTTAAAAACGCCTTCCTATCCATGGTCTTTTTTTTTCCTGCTAAAAACACCTTACTATACATGGTCGATTTTTCGGTTCAAAACGCCTTACTATGCATGGTCGTTTTTTCGGTTAAAAATCCGTTACTATACATGGTTGTTTTTTGGGCCGCTAAAAACGGCTTGCTGTACATAGTCGTTTTTTTTCTACTAAAAACGCCTGACTATACATGCTCGGTTTTTCGATTAAAAATGCCTGACTACACATGGTCTTTTTTTCGGTGAAAAATGCCTTACTATACATGGCCAATGCAATCTTCACAGAGGAAGGCCGAGACCTGGATTGGGCTAAAAACGCCTGACTATACATGGTCATTTTTTTTCCGACTAAAAACACCTTACAATACATGGTCATTTTTTTCCGGCTAAAACGCCTGACTATATACATGGTCGTTTTTTTGGTTAAAAACGCTTTACTGTACATGGTTCTTTTTTTTTCTTTTTGTTAAAACGCCTTACTATGGTCATTCTTAGGCTATAAATGCCTTACTATCCATAGTCATTTTTTTCCCGTTAAAAACGCCGTACGATAGATGGTCGATTTTTTCGGTTAAAAACACCTAACTATACATGGTCGTTTTTTTCGATTCAAAACGCCTTACTATACATGGTCGTTTTTTCGGTTAAAAAAGTCTTACTATATATACATGGTCAATTTTTTCGGCTAAAAATTCCTTACTATACATGGTCTTTTTTGGGGGGCTAAAAACGCCTTACGATACATGGTCGGTTTTTTTGGGCTAAAAACGCCTTACTTTGCATGTTCGTTTTTTCTCAGCTAAAAAATGCCAGACTAGACATGGTTGTTTTTTGGGGCGAAAAACACCTTAGTATCCATGGTCATCAGAAAAAGCCTATGTATATATGCAAATGAAGGACTAGACCTGGATTCGAACCGTGCGTTTTCCCACTGTTAAGCTCACACCCTAACCAGTGGACTACAGTGGCGCTGCTATACCAAGATCATAAGTAACAACCCAAAAAGGCCTTTACATACCTGGTGGTGCAAAAAAAGCTTGTTACGCAACCTCTGCAGATGATGGCCGAGGCCTGGATTCGAACCCTGCATTCTCTCACTGTTAAGCTGACGCACAAACCAGTGGACTACAGTGGCACTGCTCTACCAAGACCATAAGTAACAACCCAAAAAGGTCTTTACATACCTGGTGGTTCAAAAAAGCTTGATGTGCAAACTGCAGATGATGGCCGAGACCTGGATTTGAACACTGCACATTTGTGCTGGTAAGATGACACAGTAACAGGTCGACCACAGTGGTGCTGCGTTATTCAGTTTGTAAGTAACAACCCAAAAAGGTCTTCATACACATGGTCTCTCAAAAAAGCATTACATGCAATCTTCGCAGAGGAAGGCCGAGACCTGGATTTGGCTAAAAACACCTTACTTTACATGGTCATTTTTTTCCCGCTAAAAACGCCTTACTATACATGGTGGTTTTTGGGGGCTAAAAACGCCTTACTATACACGGTCGTTTTTTTCCAGCTAAAAACGCCTTACGATACATGGTCGTTTTTTGGGGCTAAAAACGCCTTACTATGCATGGTCGTTTTTTTTCAGTTAAAAACGGCTTACTATACACGGTTGGGTTTTTTTGGCTAAAAACACCTTATGATCTGTACATAGTTGTTTTGGGGGGCTAAAAACGCCTGACTATACATGGCGGCGAAAAAGGCTTAACTGTATGTACATGGTAATTTTTTTCAGCTAAAAAAAAAAAACCGCCATGCTCGTTTTTTTGGGCTAAAAAGCATACTACAGATGATTGTTTTGGGGGTTTCTTTTGCAAAAAAAAATGGCTTTCTATACATGGTCGTTTTTGTGGTTAAAAAGGCGTTACTATACATTCTTGTTTTTTTGGTAAAAATGCCTTACTTTACATGGTCGTTTTTTTTCGGCGAAAAACGCCTGACGACATGGTCGTTTTTTGGGGTGAAAAACGCCTTCGTATACATGGTCATCAGAAAAAGCCTATTTATATATGCAAATGAAGGACTAGAATTGGATTCGAACCCTGCATCTTCTCACTGTTAAGCTGATGCCCGAACCAGTGGACTACAGTGGCTCTGCTATACCAAGCTCATGAATAACAACCCAAAGAGGGGTTTACATATCTGGTCGTTCAAAAAAAGGCTTGATATGCAAACTCTGCAGGCCATGGCCGAGGGGTGGATTCAAACCCTGCATCCTCCCACTGTTAAGCTGACACCCTAACCACTGGACTTTGGTGGCGCTGTTATACCAAGTTCATAAGTAACAACCCAAAAAGGTCTTCATACACATGGTCTCAAAAAGTACATGCAAGCTTCGCAGAGGAAGGCTGAGACCTGGATTGGGCTCAAAACGCCTGACTGTACATGGACATTTTTTGGGGGGCAAAAAACGGCTTGCTGTACATGGTCGTTTTTTTTTTTTTGGTTAAAAACGCCTTACTATACATGGTTCTTTTTTTGGGGGCGAAAAACGCCTTAGTATACCTGATCATCAGAAAAAGCCTATTTATAGACGCCAAATGAAGGACGAGACCTGTACTCTACCTGGTCGTTTTTTGGGGCTAAAAATGCCTTACTGTACATTGTCATTTTTTTCGGCTAAAAACGCCTTACTATATACATGGTTGTTTTTTCGGTTAAGAATGCCTGACTATACATGGTCGTTTTTTTTGGGCTAAAAACGCCTTACTATACATCGGCGTTTTTTTCGGCTAAAAAACGCTTTACTAGACATGGTCGTTTTTTGGGGGGGCTAAAAACAGCTTGCTGTACATGGTCGTTTTTTTCGGCTAAAACCGGCTTACTACACATGGTCATTTTTTTTCGGCTAAAAACGCCTTACTATACATGGTCGTTTTTTTCGGCTCAAAACACCTTCGTATACATGGTTGGTTTTTGAGGCTAAAAACGCCTGACTATACATGGTCGTTTTTTGGGGCAAAAAGCAGTTTTCCATACATCGTCGTTTTTTTCGGTTAAAAACGCCTTACTATACATGGTTGTTTTTTCTGAAAAAATGCCTTATTATACATGGTCGTTTTTTTTCGGCTAAAAATGCTGTACTATGCATGTTCGTTTTTTTCGGTGAAAAATGCCTGACTATACATGGTCGTTTTTTGGGGCTAAAAACACCGTACTATCCATGGTCATATATGTAAACTCTGCATACGAAGGCCTCAACCTGGATTTGAACCCCGCATCTTCCCACTGTTAAGCTGACGCCCTAACCAGTTGACTATGGTGGCGCTGCTGTAACAACCTCAGTAACAAGTAACAACCCAACTATCTATACTTGGTTTTTTTTTTTTTTGGGGGGGGGGGGGGGCTCATTTTCGGAACTGGCTTTCCGTCGTCCTTTTGAGACAAGCAATTTATGTTCAAATTTTTCGCTTGCCCTTTGCAAACGCTTTCATTTTATTGCATGTTCTCCTGTTTTATTGTGACGACTGTCATTATTTGTTCTTTGTTGGATTTGCTTTTTACTTTAGTCTTTGTCATTGGATCTATCTTGGTCAATGTTTTTGAGATCCGCTCTGATTACGGATTCCCAGATTTTGTAATCAGGTTATTTGTTACCGGCGTCTTTTGTTGTACTTTGTCAATCTTGGGTTTTTGTGTAAATATACATTGTGTCAATTCTTATCTGGGTTCATTAAATGGATTAACTGGATTGCTTTTGTCGTTTGAGAAAATTAATCATCAACTTATGAACCCTTCATTCCTCTATTTGGGGCGTTTTCTATGACATTTCTTCATGTTTGTCTGTGTGTCTTTGAGGAGAGCAATGGTACCTGTGGTAAATATAATGTGCCAATGTCATGCAATGTAGCATGAAAACCCCACTACCTTTCCCGCATTGTCAGTAATGTGTGGCATGTCACGTTAAAGCCAGCTAAAAGTGAAATGTAACAAGGATGCCTCACTGAGTCTCCTAATAGCCTCAGTTTGGTTGAAAAGGCGGGAAAAAAAAAGTGACATCCAATTTCCAGCAGACTTGAAGAATCCTTGAGTGACACTCTCCAGATTACTGAAGAGCAGGAGGAACATTGGCTTTTGTCCAGGCCACAAATGAGGGCAATTACCCATGCCCTTATGATTTCCGCCGCCGCTAGGCTGCAAGCAGGCGATGGAGGGTTACTGAAGTGCATTTACTCTCCGTCTAAAGATGACGCACTTTCTTTGGTAAGATTAGGGTCACCAATTGTGACTTGAGGATTTGAACATTTTATAATGTGCTTTTCTATGCCTCTTTGGTCTTTGGCCTATGCACTCTCCTTTTTGTTGTTGTTGTTGGTATAGGAATTCATCCATCCATCCATTTTCTTCAGCTTATCCTAGTTTGAGTTGTGAGGGAGGAGTTTAAACAGGGAAGCAAATACCTCAGGTCAGAAGTTTGTAACATGTCCATAAATCGCGTGCAGCTCACTTGCTACATGCAGTGTAGTGGGGTAAGAGTCCGAGAAACATAATCAACAGTGTCATCAACAATTTCTACATTTGGAGTAGAATACTGAATATGCCTCATATGAATACAGCGGAAGGGAAAATGTGAACCCTTCGGAATATTTTGCACTTCTGCATAAATTCACCATAAAAGTTGTTCTGCCCTTCATCAAAATTACAACAATAAACAGTCTGTTTCAACTGTGACCGCACAAACAATTGTCATATTTTTTATTTAAAAACTGGTTGGCCGTCCTTTTAATGCAATAATGTCAAACAAACCTTTTCTGTAGTTACATCCAGTATGCAAAACAACCCGCGTGACCTTTACACCTTTCCTCTTTACAAAAGTGTTGCCGTTGAGAAAGATTCCTGTTGTGTCTGGTGTGAAGCGCTCCCTTTAGGTCACAGGTGTCGAAGTTCGGTCCTCGAGGGCCGGTGTCCTGCATGTTTTCCATCCCTCCCTGCTGCAACACACCTGATTCAAATGATCAGGATCACTATCAGACTCCGATAGAGCTTGCTGATGAGCTGTTCATTTGGATCAGGTGTGTTGCAGCAGGGAGGGATGGAAAACATGCAGGACACCGGCCCTCGAGGACCGGACTTCGACACCTGTGCTTTAGGTCATGCCACACCTTCTCAAATCAGGTTGAGGCACTTTGGAAAAGCTACAAAACTATATCTCTATAAAAGTCTTAATGATCATCAGACCATGGTAGACAAATTGTCCAGGAATGGAGAAAGTTCAGCATTGTTGCTTTTCTTTCGAGGACTAAAGATGACTTACAAAAGCACAGTGCTCAGTGGAGAGAAAGAGCACCTCAGAGTGTCAGCTGAAGGATCACAGAAATCTCCATTGACAAATCTATCCCACATTTAAAACATTCAAGAAGAATGGGTTTCATAGGGAGAACAGCAAGGAGGAAGCAGTTGTCTTAAAAAAAAACCCAAAAAAAAAAAAACATTGCTGAAGTTTACCAAAGAGCGTTTGCTTTTTCGACAGCACTGCTGGCATAATATTCTGTTGACAGATCAAAACAAAGTTGATTGTTTGGGAGGAATGCACATTTATGGAGAGGAACTCGATTTTTAGAATCAGGCCAGATTAGATTGACCCATAATAGTGCATTCATTTAAATTCTCCCAAAAATGATCCTGGACGCTGAATAATGGATACGGGGGCGCTAAAAATGTTGAGATTTTTATTGCACAAAAATTCAAGTTACAACATACTCAACAAACACAAATTCTATTGGAAGAAGAATATAATCCATTTTTGATCCCACTTATACTGTTCTGAGTTCAAGGGTGAGAGAAGAGGTCCACCCTGGACTGATCATCAGTCTGTCACCTCAAAGAAGAAGAATACATTTTCAGTGAAACCGCAGCATCATCAGGTAGAATATCTTCTCTTTCAGTGCCACACTTAAATTCAAGTTCACCCAAAGCTCATTTTTCAGTGTTAACATTACAGGCATTCCAAAACTGACTTTCTTGGAGGCGACATTGTTCGGCAGTAGAGTGGTCATCTCCCAACTCAGAGGTTGTTGGTTAAATTCCCAGCCCTTGTGACCATGTTGAAGTGTCCTTGAGCAAGAAGCTCCAGCTGCTCCTGATGCTGCGCCGTCAAACTCAACGTGAAGCGCTTTGAGTGCCGCCGACAATTTCTTTGGGCAACTTAGTGCCGTTCACGGAATGTAAACGTACCTCTGTCAGATGTCAGCTTGGATCAGTGTTCTTAAAAAGCGTTACATGCAGTACACAGATGCTGTTTCTCACCTGTGATGGACTGGTCACAGAATGTGTTCAAAAATGATATTTCTATGCACAAAATGAGGTCTATAATGGATATGCACATGGAGGATATTGAAACATTATAAGCTCTAACGTAATACCTATTTAAGATTGCATATGATCTCATTACTGTTCCACATATGGTCTGTTCAGTGTGCCAAAAGTGGTGAATAGAAGCAGGTCTGAGACAGAATTAAACTGACATCTTTCTCCAGCTGTCCACTTATTCCTAGTCAAAAGCTTTGACCCCAAGCTGCTCCCCCCCAGATAAAGCCAGAGTTAGTCGCAGGCCTTGGATTCTGAAAAGAGCCAGGAATTAGTGCCAAACTCAAACATAAGGAGCTGATTTTCCCACTTGGCTGTTCGAGCAAGCTGATCCCCGACCTCAACTGGAGCCCAAATAGCAAGCCTGAACTCATCACCTAATGTCTGTGCAATCTCACTTAAGCTGTCGCGGTTGGACTTGGATTGGTTTGAAGGCAACAAAGACGCTGCTTCTGACTGTTGCGTGAAGTCCAGAGGCAGATGTTTTAATTCGACTATACTGGACCAAGTTTGCGTTAAAGTGTATTTGATTTCATAAATGGGTATCTTTTGGCTTAAAATGGTTTGAGAATGTGGCAAAAGACTAAAATATGATTAGATTGCTTTTTTTGTTGTTGGTGGTTTTTTAGTTAATAATTTATTTATTTATGGATTTGATGTTAAACGTTTTGACAAACAAAAATAGCGGGCTTAAAAGTATTTATGAGTGGTTCTGAGAATGGTCCAACCGGATGTTCAAACGCCAATTTGAGAGTCAATATTTTCTTCCCTTTAAAATCCATCCATCCATTGTCCAAACCACTTATCCTCTTCTCTGTAGACTTTTTTTATTTTTTACTTCACAGTAACTCTAAGAATGGTGCACACGATGGACACAAATCATGAAAAAAAACTATGAAAAAGGTAAATACATGTCATTAATATTTTGTTTTTTGTCATTTCCATCTAAAAATCTGTCAGTTGAACAAATAAAAAATAAGATTACTCTTTCTCAAAATGTGCCCTTTGTATAAATTACTTTGCTGTTTTGTCAAGGGATTCTACCATTAAAAGGTAAATCCTTTATTTCTCACACATTGCACACTTTGGTGCCATTATTAACAAACACACACACAGACACACACACACACTCACTCAGCACCACAGTCAAGCTGTTGCTTTTCACACAGATACACAAAGGCCTTCTGCACTTTTCCCGAGGACAATAGCTGTGCGGTGAGGTGAAACTACAAGAGGAAAAGCATTTATCCCAGTGGAGTGTTGCTGATGACCCTCCCTGTTGGATCCCTCTTGAGCTCCTCCTCCCTTGGGAAGACCACAGGAAGCTTTTGTGTCTGGACTGGACAAAGTTGGGGGAGGTACAGCATGAAGGGGGATAGGCGGACTGCTATCACAGCGTGCACAGCTTTTTCAGGACACAGGCTGTACTTTTGACGTCTTTCTACTGACATTACCCATGGTGCGTACCTTCCTTGCCACCAGCGCAGGGTTGTCTCTTCCCCTTGCAGAGGTAATGGTGTGTGAGACGGGTCGAGCGACATTGGAAGAAACTATGCTGCATCTGTTTGTACAACAATTGAGGAAAATGTACCTTTTTTTTTTCCTCTTCACTAAATAAAATTAGCACTAATGGGTCTGGCAATGCTTTTTGATTTGACTGATTTGATTTGACCTTTTATTTGGTCTCTTGGTTTTTAATTGTGGTCGTAGTTATTACGTGTTCCAAAAGGCCCGTATGGATATCAAGGAAGAACTAGATTGGGGGGGCTGCCACCATGTTTACAGCAGCTACGGAGTTTGCCTCGGGCCGCTTCTGTGTACACATATTGTATTCTCCACACAGAAGTGAGCAGCAGCAGCAAGAGTTGTCAGCAGAACTGTATTTGGCATGGAACTATACCTAAAAAAAACAGAGGTGGGCATTCTGTCAGCACTGACCTTCTGTCGCTGATGGACGCCCGTTTAGCCGGCGAATGACCTGACAATTTAAAAAACGGATGGAATTAGCTGTGACGGTCAGTACCCACGGACTTTTTAAGCCAGTCACTGACAGACCTCCGTTTCACTGACGTCTGATGGGAAACTGAGGGAAACGCTGTGTTTATTTTTTGCATAATGAATACACCTGATTTTGAGCAGAGCAGAGGAGGGGCTCCATGTCCTCCGACAGAAGAAAAAAAAAGTTTGAACATCGTTAGTCAATCTAGTGACTGATGGGCGTTTATGTTGGCTGCCAACTAAACCTCGGTTGCCACTCTCCAAGTCTGCTCCTTCTTTAGGGTGTCCGATAGTATGGCTGATCTGGCTTCCAGATTAACCGGCTCCCGATTCCACCTGTGGTTGTCAGGGCAATGTCAGTATAATAATTTAGCGTTTCCTGTCTGCGGATTCATCACATGCTACATCATAAATTGTTCAACTGCAGAACTGTTTAATTCTTCACTAAACATGTGGGGGGAATAAGCTCATTTACAAATATTGACTGGCTGCCAGAAATTACAAACAGTAAAAAAAAAAAAAAAAAATTAAAAAGTTGGTACGAGATACGAAGGAAGAAAAGTCTCTACCCACGACGCCACAAGCTTGCACTCTTTCATTGGCACCAAATTTGTACTTGGAGATCAAAACAAATTCCCCACTAATGTGGTGTTCAATGTTTGGCCCATGTCAACTGGTTGAGACACGTCGCCACCGAGGAAGAAGAAGCAGAAGAATCTGACAGTGTTTGAAAATAAATAAATCATAAAGATAAGAAAAGAAAAGATCTGACAGTCCGGAAATCGCGGTGACGTGATGTAAGCGAGGTTAAAACAACGATGACGGAGTGATGGACTGACAATGACAGTTTTGCTTCAGCTTGAAATAAAGACGGATTGACGATGACGGACGGATGGCCTGGCCGCTGGCGAATGACAAATGAGAAAGCGGCAAAATTTACTGACCTGCCCACCTCTGCCTATAAATAGTGTCTGTATAAGGAGGTGTCAGCCTTGGGTGGGCTCCATACTAAATCAATGTTATATAGTATACTAGGTACGATGTTTTCTTTCTAACTCACTGGTGTCAAACTCAAGGCCCGGGGCCCAGATCTGGCCCGCCATATCCTTTTGTGTGGCCCGCGAGACCAAATCGAGCATGTCAACTTTTCCAAGGTGCTTGTTCAAGTCTGAACCAAAATTTCAAATTGTCAAATGTAATCTATCATAACATCGAGATATTGCAAGCATAATCTTGTTACGTATTTACTACATTCATGTAAACATTGGTTGAACAAACCATTAGTCTTGACTTTTGATTTCAAAACTAGTTATTCACCAATTTGTTGTCCACTGAATATGTACTACGGTATGTGGAGGTGATTAACCATTTATACGGTTTTATAAAATTCACAGTCATCATGGCCCCCCTCAGGGAAACCGTAAGTGCAATGTGGCCTGCGAGGAAAATGAGTTTGACACCCTTGTTCTAAATGAATTAAATCTAAATGGCTACGTACGTAATATATTTGTATCTTAATAGTGGGAATGGTACATCTAATATATAAAATAATGATGTTGAGCATCCAAATGACCAACAAGTGATATTTTAATGATCAAAAGCAATGTCAATAAAATCATGCTGCCCACGATCTTGGCTGTGTTGCACTTTTTTTTTTTCAGCAACACATTTGCAAAAAGAACACAAAGACAGAACTGAATACGACCCCAAGAGGAGGAAGGAAGGTTAGAGGAGGTGACTTAGGGCAGGGAAAAGTGATTTGAAGTTTGACAGGCAGCGTTTGCACTGGATGAAAGGGTCATTTGTTTCGGGGAGGGGTCATGGTTCCTCGAGGTGAAATTGCCAACGTAACGTGACAAGCAGATGACAGCAATTTCAATAGGCCTTTATGCAGAGTGTGAAATTGTCCAGCTTACATATTAATGTGTCTCGGATATTCCCTACCAGAAGGTTGTTACACAAAATGGAATATTCGAATTCAGGTCAAATATTGATGCAACTCAATACACTGCTTCATGTTTTTCTAAGTAGATTTGTTTCTGTTTTTTTTGTTTTTTTTACAGCTGAAATTTTGTATTTGAAGGATACATTTATAGTACCAACAAATGACAATTATAATTCATTAAATACAATAAAATACAATCAGAAGGATTGGAAGCCTCCAATCGTTCTCATCAGTGAAAAGCTAGTCATTCTTTCTGTGTTTCATCTAAAATCCTGACTAGAAAAATCAAACCAAAGATTTTGGTCGGTCATATTTAATGTAAACGATGCCCAACACGACCATACCCTATATTTTGTTCTCAGTTATTTGTACTCTTGGCAGTGGCTTCTACATTGCCTTTAAATGTGGTGATGCTACATACGCACGTTTAATATGCCCATTACCAGCGCGAATGTGAAACGAACAGAGATTATGTGAGGGAAATAGATAAAAACAACAGAGCAAAAGTTTAAACAAAAAAAGTGGCTGGTGGAAATTCTGATTGGCTGGTAACTTCCGAGAGTCGTCACTTTAACCCTTTCATGCAACTGATTACATGAAAACCCGTCCACTGAGTCCCACTCAGTGTGGAAATTAGGTAAAGAAATGGATCCAAGCACGTTAGGACGGCCAGAGGAAAATGTCCGGGGGGGGGTGGGGGGGGGGTCATGTGTTGGAAGAGTCTCCGTTCGCATGAGGTGGAAATTTTACAAGACAGTGGTGACAGTGGCACTGAAGGAAATAGCAGGGAGCAGAGCTGGAGCTGACGCAAATGAAAATGTTGAGGTTTTCTTTCGATTAAGTTGGACGGGATTGAAAAGAATTTATCAGAGACACAGCCATGGTTAGATGATTTGGGGACAATGTGTGTATCGTGCTTGAATCGTACCCCCCCCCCCCACCCCCATGTATTGAGCCGCATTTCCAGTCGTCTTTAATTGGAGAACTGTATACAGATAAATAAAAACAGCTTTGAATGACACAAGTTGCATTGCACTTCTCTTCAACTCTGCATCCACACCAGGAGAATGCCAGATCATTTCTTTGTTTGGGCCATCTGCTGTGCTGCATCCTGTCTTGTTCCTATCCTGGACACTGACCCTTGTTGGACTTTTTTTTTTTCATTTTGCTCCACAAGTTCTCACATTTCCTGTAATCCCTTTTTACTCTCCTCATTCCTCTTTCAGTCACTTTTCATTGGTACTTTGGTGACTGCTGGTCGTAGTAGCACTTTGTTTATTGTCTTTTATTTATCTACTTTGTTCAATGCAAGTTTCCCTTTTCCTGAGTAGTGCTTTATTTTTTTTTTTTTACCAGTTTCGTATTTTGTAATTTGAAGACCAAAATTATCCCTGCATGTCAAGGTCATTTTTTATTTGTTTTTATTTTTACAATTTAGACTTTGGTAGAGAGGTGCCCGTACGCTCTGCGTAAAAAGAGGAGGATGCTTATTTTCATGCTGAAGTGAGTTGAGTTGAGTTGAGCGCGCAATTTGGTGACACAGAGTAGACTCTACGTTAGACTACCTATCACCAGATCAAAATGGGTACGCAGGTGGTGTTATGTGATGTCGGTGTATTTGAGCAAGGCGCAGGCAGATAGATTCGGCGCTCCACGGACGTGTGTGATTGTAACGTTATCCTATTTCATGCAGAAATATGACCACAGCATGGGACAATCCCACCCAATCATTGGAGAAATCAGTTCACTGAAAGAATTCTAACCACCATCTTAAAAATATGGTCACCTCTGTGACCGCACAGCACAACTAATAGGGTGGGACTGCAGTTTGTCTAGGTACTCTTGGGCAAACACCGCGATGACCATAATGGCGACCAGAATGCTAATTAGTCGTGAATTTGGCAGGTCAAAATTCAAGACCGAGGTTAACCGTTTCCTGACGGCATCCATCTTAGTTTTTCAACTTAACCGGAATGTCGTCAACTTGGATGCCTCCAAGCTATGACTTACAAGGTCAATGGAAACTGCATCAATCAAACCACTTCCGGTCGTGGTGCCTTGCTGCTAGAAATAGTCTCTGAAAAGCATTTTAAACATGAATCCCACTTATCAGCGTGATGAAAGAACAAAAGGCTCTTGTATGCAGCCCGTAACAATGCGAACATTCAACACAGAATACGGCTGATGATTTGGGTGTGCTTGTACCGTATGTCCAGGTGAAGGCTGATGAAAGCTTCTCATCTGAAGGACGGTCAGCATACGAGGCGAGGAAGGCGCGGTATCAAAGGGAGTCCAATTACTCTTGGGAGATGGAACACCAGCATTCCTCGGCTCGACAGAGGCCTCCTTTTATCTAACTCTGCAAGCTCTGAGCGGCATGCGATGAGAGAAATACATTTTTAATCCATCCTCAGTCTTTTTAAGGAATTCCTGCATCGTCTATCACATGTTTTTATGAGTTGGTGCCAGCAGGAACGGATCCAAGGACAAAACAAAGACATGACACAAAGGCATTGGATGATCACGGCTGAATGGATGCGGGGAGAAAAGTGTGAGGTGTATGATGAAAATGAAAAAGGCTGTCGAGATGAGAAAAGAGAGATGGAAAAGCCTCATCAGTTTTTGCTCTCCTTCTTGTCTCGCCGTGCTATAAAGGAAAGATGAAATGAGAGAGCTGTCGGGTGAAAAATAGAAGCTTTACTTGCCTCCTGTAATGGAACGAGGAGGGAGATAGAATGACGTACATCATTTTTCCCCCCTGAAAAAGCTGTTGACTGTCAAGAGAACAAAAGCATTTGGAGTCACTATTATACAGGCTGAGCCTGTCAAAGGCTAAGAGGCCTTCGCCGGAGCTTTTAGCAGCGTGTGCCTCTTTTCTTCTCGCCTTCATTGGGAGTGTGACACGTGACAATTTGTACCAGGGAAAAACTTAAAGAAACCCGTCGTTAAGGTGCACGTCTGTACACATTTGGTAGTAGACTGTACTTTGAGTAGCAAAAGCACCAATACAGCAAAAGAAAGAAAAAGCCTTGACTTCTGCACATTGAAACGGCTCATGTAAAATTTACAAATTAAAAAAAACAGCCACGGTTTGCATCGTCCTACTGAAGCAATCGGGCCTACAAAACAGATTATGAAGCATAAATCCTTGTAGTTTTGGATTGGAAGTCGGCCTCATGAGCTATGCGGGGAAATATCGAAAAGCAGCAATTGTCGAAGCAATTCACAGAGGAAACATACAGAGGACAACGTGGGCTGGATGAGTCTTGAGCCCCACACGGTGAGAGAAAGAAATGGTTTCATATTGCATGCCGAACCACACAGTCTTCCTCTCACTCACACACACAGTCAGACATCACAGCCTCACACCCAGCTCGCCCACAAAAGTGAAAATGAACGCTGACACCTCCTGTGGTGGGAGCAGAACAAGTGAGTGGGAAAGGAGATGAACAAACAAAGGAACTGACTGGGGACCAAGTATAGGGCAGGATGCAAAGATCCTGATCGGAATCCAACATGCAAGAATACATTCGTCACCCTACGCAGTGGAACATAATATAGCAGCACAGTTGTAAAGTCGCAATGTCATAATTACAAGTGAGACATTTTTTTACACGCACACACAGTCAAGCGTCACATCATGGGAGAGCACCGAGCGGCAAATTCCCAAAGTGTTTTGTCATTGTTCACAGAGAAAAAGGGTGGGTCTGTGTGAAATGTGAGTGAGGATCCGTGTGAGGCGAAGCGGCGTGCTGCATCATTGTTTTTGATTTTAGACCAATAAGGTTGAGAAAATAGTTGGACATTTTGGTGGATCTAACGTGAAGGTTTGAATGTGAAACTAGAAAAGAAATGTGAATGTGAAAATGAGCTTTTCTCCGAGCTGACATGCCAAAGTGAGAATAGATTACCTGAAGACGGGGGTCACCAGGTAGACCCAAGGACCACATGCGTTGTCTGCAGGCCTCTTCTAAAAATGTCGCAGCTGTGATAAGACATTTCTGATTTCCTACGAATGTCGCCAAAGTGAACATTTGTAAATATGGTGGATAGAAAGTGTTGCATATAGATTGATCTGTTTCCTATTGTTAAATCATTATTCAGTTGAGAAATCAAAAACATGATCAATGTCTTCACATCCCTGCAGATCCATTTATCCATTATTTGTAACGCTTATCCTCGTGAGGGTCCTGGCCATGCTGGAGCCTGTCCCAGCTGCGTTGGGGCAGTAGGTGAGGCACACCCTGGACTGAGTGCCAGCCAATCGCAGGGCACAGGCGAACACCCATTTACCCTCACAATCACACCTGGGGACAAATTAGAGCATTCCATTAACCTGCCATGCATGTTTTCGGAATGCGGGAGGGAGCCGGAGTACCCGGAGAAAACCCACATAATGCACGGGGAGAACATGCAAACTCCACACAGGAGCCGCAATCGAACCCTGCACCTCATAACTGTGAATCCGATGTGCTAACCCGTCGCCCACCGCACTGCCCGTGCCGACATCAATCTGGCTGGCTGCTTCGTACGTGCTTAGAGGCAATAACATGGCAGATTTCCTAGTTTGATTGTTAGAATTCAATAATTCAGTAATTAAAAAGTATTACATTCATAATATTAAACACGCGTGCACACACACACAAACAGAAAAAAAACATTGAGAGAAAAGTAATATTATAAGCGAACAGGTCCTGTTACCTGCCTTAAGATGTTGACGAAGAGCTCCACTGAGTGTAAGTTTCACAAACAATCCAACTGACGATGTTTTGGCACATCGTGTGTTTTTGCTAATTTGCGATGATGTGATAATTACACGGTTGGGCAGGTAAGCCAGTGACCGGAGAATGTTGCTTTTCTGTTGGTGTGGGATTTGAAGTTCATTTATGAGGATAATTTCATTTTCAGAATACTACAACTTTGTAACCGTCACTTCTTTTTTCCCCAATGTGAACTTAATGCTACTTTGTCCACTTGCGCGCAACGCAAGTACAGCGGCATGCTAGGCGCCGTTGCTGCCTCGGACTTGAGCACAAGGCTGACGCCGCTTCAAAACTGATTGTTGATGGTCGGGGTGGGCGGAGGCGTGCGTGGTGACATTTTTCTGCTCGATACATTCGTCTAGTTTATTGTCCATCCAAAGACGTTTGTGCGTCCATTTGAATTTTTTTGGTCGATGGTGGATTCGTCAGGGTTCGCTCAAGGTCGCAGAAGTTCGCCAACGATCGTAATGGTTGATCTTGTTGCAAAGACATTTTGAACATGACAAGAAAAACGGTTGGCGACCGTTAAAACGGTTTGGGAATGTCTGGCAAACAGCTTTGCAACATTGTACAAACCCTGGAAAAAAAAAAATTGCGTGCACACTTGCAAACATTCACCGCTCACTGAGATAAGGTGGATGCCGAGGGCAACCGCCCACACACCTCTGCACGTTCCTGTGGAGAATATTCTTTTAGCAGAGAACGAGTCAGTTTCTATAAAAAAGTTTTATTGATTTATTAACAACTATACATTTCTTCCCAGTGCTGACAGCTTTGCTACATACTTTGGTGTGATGCCGTGGGAAGTGCAATGCCCCCACACTCCCCCCCCCCACCCCTTTTGTTTTCTGTAGGAAAGGCCGACATTGTCAGAAGCACAGTGTAAAAACCAGACTGATTCACTTAAGTGTTCATGGCAACATAAACAACACTTGATTTAGTCTTTCACGTATTTTTGCCTCCCGCAGCTTCAAGGACAGGCACTGATCATTTCCTCAAGGATTGAAAGGTAGCGACGACCATGACCTCCCAGGCATGACAGACCAAACACATTCGAGCAATATTGATGAGATTTGACGAAAGAAAAGAGGCATTCTGATTCCAATGGCTTCGAATTAACTTTTTCACATTAGCCAAAAGTTAAGAAAGCAATGGTGCAATTCTGCACCCCTTGTTACGTGGAGTTAGCTAAAAGCACATTGTCATTAAGTTCATGGCTGCTGCAGTGCTTCTGCTGCCAACTGAGGTCCAAGGGTTAGGCTATACATTGAACTCCCTCAGTCTCTTTTCTTTTTTTTTTGGATCCATTTCTCGCTGGGTCCTACCGTGGCCCAACTGAGTCAGTGGTTCCACAATGTAGATCAGATGACATTATCTCACAAGAGCACTGAGCACAAAGGCCATTCAAATGTTTCGCAACGTCCTAGTTTACGGTGTCCTGCTTCTCTGCATCTTGTTGAAAAGGTCAACCCACAGAATGTGCTTCAAGGAAACAAAAAAGGTGAGTTACGGTTCAAAAGTTCTAATCTATGATTTGCGCTCACGTATGAAGTAAGACGGTGAGGGCCAAAACCATACCACAAGTACATCCAGGACATGAAAATATATATAAGTTTTATAATATATATATATATAAAATGTATTTGTATTTAATCCAATATGTACACTTTTCACAAGACATTTGTGGACCATGGTTCTCAGGGCTGAAGCTCTGCTTCAGTGGGTTTTGCTCAAATAGCTGAAAAATAAGAAATTCAAAAGAAAATAAGACACAAAAATGTGAAACCCTCCGACAAAAGGGCGCACGCTGTCAAAATCAGTTTCCCTGTAGCGGATGTCGTCAGGGGTGGATAAAAGTCTTGTGGTCCACTTTTCAGATCGATGGCAGGGTCAGCGACAAGAGTAGTCTCAGTAGAAGTGCTAAAGTAAAGTGAGAGTGTCTCTAGTAGATGACCTCATAGACCGTGGCCTTCTTGTCACCAGAACCCGTTACGATGTATTTGTCGTCCGCTGAGATGTCACAGCTTAGGACCGACGACGACTCCTTGGACTGCACAAATAAAGCAAAGTCAGGTTGAGCACTCCTATTGGATATACATGAACCCCATTGAACCGGATCCTACTCAAACGAGTACGTTCTGGCTTTTTGCCAAAAGAAAAACACTATGTGCAGTGAGAAAGGGGGAAGAAGGAAGAAACTAGTGATAGAAGCAGTAGGAAACGCTTTTGGCTTTCTTGAAATGAACAAGGACATCTGAGTTGTGCAACATGTTCTGCTCGTCAATGTGCATCGTCGGGTGTTAATACCGTACCTGGAATATGCTGGCGCCATAGGGAGTCCTCCAGGCATTCAGCAGATTGTCCTTCCCCGTGCTTACAAACCATTTACCTGACAACACAGAATAGTCTTCTTCAGAAAATAATCTCCAATCTCCACAAGCCAACTGGTTGGAGAATTTTCTACAATGGTAACGTTTAGGCCGTGGCACCCACAACTGGAGCCAGGAGGCAAATGCATAATGACTTTATCCATCAATGGCCATCAAAGCTAATTGGGGAAAGTAGTACAACATAAACGATCGAAAAAAATCTCATAATGGGGTCCCGCACTATTTCCGCTCAGATAATTATTTAAATCAGCTCCTGACTAATTACCCAAATGACTAGTTGGCTAATGGTGTAATTGATGGCACCAAGAGCCCAGAAGAAGCACCATTTCAACTAACCGGCTGTGTCATGGCTAAAATACAACACTGTGCTGGAGGAGGGCTTAGAGCAGAAATAAATACTTCGGTTTGGGGGTGAAATGTTAAGCGATAGCAAAATCTCATTTGTCTGTTCTGGAACTTCAGTTTTACAGCAACACTCCGACAGGCTGGGAGGGATCTGAAGCATAGGCAATTTTCTCTAAATCGGCATGTTTGTAAAGGAAAAGGGGAATGAAAAAAAAACTGTCCACATAATTGTCACAAGCATCTGCAACAACAGAACATTTTTTTTTTTGTTTTGTGACAAAATAATGCTACTCTGCATTACAGAACGTGTAAAACAAAGATTCCCTCGGCCATACAAATCCTTGGCCTCAGGTCAAAGATCTGCTGCTTTTAATGTAATATTCTACATTACACTTTGCCATGAAGAAAAAAAAAAAAAAAACATCCCGGCCTCCAATGATAAAGTTGTAATCCTGAGATAGTGTGTCTGGACTACATCAAGTCTTCCACAAAAAGGGGTACATATATTCCAAAAAACAAATCCAATTTTCTGAATCTTCATTACTACCAGTTGAGAACATTATCGGTTCTTCAGAACGGGAACAGCTTTGATGACCCAGTGCTCTCTCTCATCTCCCTGGTATTTTGTATGCTTTTCAGCATGTCTGGTTGAGGAATGACGTCTAATTTCTTGAGCACATTCCATCTCCTGTTTTTCTTGAAATTGTTTGTTCTCATTGCCAACCTCTCTCTTCACGGCAGGTTTTGAAAAAGGCATGCCTGGGAGTGGGTGACTTCAGAATTACATTTCGCTGAAAGCTGTCACGAGCCTTAGCTCTGTTAGCCCAGAGGTGATAAACACACGCGCACACACACACACACACACACACACACACACACACACACACACACAGAGCCCGGGCAACGATATGGCAAAAAAAAATAGGGGCCGCGCTAACAATTAATTTCGAGGTCAATATCATCCTGCAAGATCATCCGAGATCCCCCCCAGGTGGCGAGTTTGAGACCCCGAGTTTAAGACAATGTTGGACAAAGAAACAAACTGACAATTCTAGTTCCAGCAAGTCCTTGCACAGCTGACCCCCCCACCCCCCACCCAAATAAGAGATCTTTCATGTGTAAAAATGTCTGAAACAAATTTCTTACCACAGTAGGCGAACTTGAGCGAGAGGACACAGCTTTCGTGCAGATGCAGCTGGTACTTGTCAGGCTTTGTGTGGTGCAACACCTCCACATTGCTGCTCTCCATGCCCACAGCCAGCCATTCTCCAGTGGGACAGTAGCCTAAAGAGAAGATCTGGAAACGAGGGCCAACCAAAGAGCTGACTACGGAACCTTGCACAACTTTCAAGTCAGAATGTTGAATGTTGGCTTTGAATCAAAACAAAGGCAATGTGAATGCCTCCGTTTAGGTATGTCGTCTTTACTTGTGAGGTAAAGTCATGCTGCTGAAGCTGCCGCCCTTCTCTCAAATCCCAGGAGCGGACTGTGTTGTCAAGGCCTCCGGTCCAGAGCTTGGTCCCATCATGCGAGATGTCGATACAGCTGGCTCCATCCGTGTGGCCCTGGAACTGCCTGCAATAAGACATTAAGTCATGATTCTGTGAGGGATGTGAATCCTCTTGGAGCTGGACATTTTTATTGACGTGTCGGAGGACTTACCTGACAAGGGTCTGATTATGGAGGTCCCACACAGCGATGTTACCATCCGAGCAGCAGGAAAAGCAGACCTTTGCGTCGGGGCTGATGGCAAGCGCGTAGCAGGCTGGGGCAGAAGAGGTAAGCTCCGCCTTGATGCGTGGCGTCTGCGACGCCAGGTCCCAGATGGTCAGTGTGCTGGCCTCACCACCCACGATCAGGGTGCGGCCATCGGGCAACAGCTTGCAGGAGCGGATGTAATTGTCCCTGTTCTGAAGCACAAATGAGAGGTGAGCATTGTGCAGATAAATGGAGGACTCCTCGATACCCTCCCTCCTCCCCACACTAAGAAAAATACACAAAGGTCTTCAATTTCAAGTCCGTGGGGCAACAATGATTTGTACGGACTTCATCCCCTCAATTGGCTTTTTTATGACAAGTGCAATTTTGGAAAAACCACGCTTCGTCCCTCATGATAAAGTGAAGATGAAGGTGTCAGCTTGACCACGAGATACAGGGATGGCATTTAGAGCAATAGTCAGGAGTGTGAATGCTCTCAGCCAAATTAAAACAGCACTCTGACGACTTGATAAGCGCCAATTGCACTCCCGATGCACCTCAAGGGTGTTTGCGGCCATATGAAGAGGACAAAGCCACAGTATCAAAATGAGAAAAGGGAGGCAGTTGGGAGGAAGAAATGCACTCGGTAATGGCAGACAAGGTCAACCAATCAGAACATCTTTAGTCAGCAGGAATTTTTTTTTTCTCCCGCAGCAAAGGATTATTTCAGCATAGCGCAGCACAGCACAGCCAGACACTGCCAAATTACTCACATTTCGGTCCCAGTGGGATGTGGGGTTAAGCTACAATGGGATGTGGAATGGGACTCAGGCAATGAGCTGTCATACAGCGAGTATATAATGTCCTGGGAAAAAGGCATTCTGCCATGACCATGTAAGAAACAATGACAACTAATTACCAGACAGTCAAGTTGGGACACGGGGCTCTTGCTGCCCGGTTGGCTGATGTCCCAGATCTTCACGCAGCCCTTGCCACCTGTGTAGACGTGACGAGTGGGGTTGCTGATGGTGACAGCGCACACAACTTCCCCGTGGCTCAGCGTGTTGATCTGACGAGCGTGCCGCGGGATGCCCGGGCCTATCAATGCGTCTGGGGGGAAGGGCACAGGCTGCATCTGACCATCCGCACTCACATGAAAAGAATATGCCCTGCAGAGAAGCCAGAAGCAGCGAGGAGATCAGTTTGAGAAACGTGCGTCTCTTGTCAGAGTGACTTTGTCATTTTGACACAGGGTGTTGAAAAATATACCACTGACAGTCATGTTATCCTTTCCCCCTTGTGATACCAGTCGACTGAAAAGAATGTACATTTTCAACAAGCCAATATGCTATGCTATTGTAACATTCATGATCAGTTCAAAATGTATTCAATTTGAACTGCGAGAGTGAGCTCTACCGGCAATCCGTCAACACACTGACAATGGGGCAAGGGAGGGGAAAAAAAAAAGATTGATTTCCATTTTAACTTTGCCATAAATCAAATTGATAGTAAGCGGTAGTTACAACCACAGATGCTTTTTGCCTCAAGACATTTAGCTCAGTCTGTTATTCACCGAAAGCAACATGACACCGTCGTCAAATACTCACGGTTTTCCTCCCGAAATGGAAGGCAGGCTGGTTGGCAGGCCTGGCGCTCTCATGTGGGGATGAGGGTCAAACCCCGCCTGCATAAACAAGTGGAGTAAAGCATTCAAAACAAATGACAAACTGCGTTATAAGTTGGGCTATTCAAATATTCACGTGGAAAACGATGCCGACTTTCATCATTCACAGGAAAGCCCTACGCGCTTGTTTTCTAGGCAAATCCCTTGAAAAGCATAGATTCTACTCGATTGCGAATGGAGAAGCTTTACACAAGATAACACAACATCCCGCTTGGTAATACTAATGAAAACCTGGGAGATTTTCAAACATGAGCTTCGTTTGTGGGGAAGCGCCTTTTTTAAGCCTTTAGAATGCTAACGAGTGAACATCAAAGTAATGGGATCTTGGAAGTCTTTGTGCTTTTTCATTATATACACAAAGCTGTAGCCAGGGGAGCAGAGATATTCACAAAGAGTGATGGAAATACAGAATGAATACTTAAGTTTCTCCAAGACATTTTGCATACAGATTGTACAACTTGAAGCGAGGAGGGTTAATTCATGCCAACGCTGATCAATGCTCGCGCCACATGATGAGGCTGATGTATACAAAATGTGGGAGAGACATGCGCAAAATCTGCAACTTTTCACAAATTCAATATTCAAACCACAATATTTACAATTGGTGAGCGTCCGTAAGCAGCAGCGGCAGCGGCCGCTGCACTCATCTGAGGTGAAATCAGACCAGGATAGACACTCGGGCTGGTCAGGGATCCATTCATCTCATGATGGCCCATCATGGCAAAGGGGGTGGCGTAGGAACCCGCAATTGACAGCGGGGTGCGAAGGGCAGGGGCCGCTGTCGATGAGGAAAAGGACATTTTAGGGGATTACAAAAACATTTTTCATGACATTAAGTGCGGGGTTGGTGAAGGTCTTGATTTTGCAAACTTTGAGAGGAACAAAAAAACTGCCTGACTTTCAATTTTGCTCCATCATCGGTTAACTTTTTTTTTTTTTTGTCCTGAAGTGCACTTTGTGTCCCGCTAAACAGCTGATGTCTTAATAATCTCAAGTTAGTTAGTCGGCAGGAGATATTTCATGCTGTAATATTGTATCAGTTTAATCACAATTTGGAAGCATGGGCAAGACTACAGATTCATTTATGGTGGGAAAAACCAATCCATGCGGCAACATTCTAAAACATATTGGCAGTTTTGTTCATTCATTCCATTCAGCCATCCAAATTAAGATTGCAGCAGGTCTGGGGTGATGAGCGCGCTTAATACCTAACGCCTCCATGCCAGGCGGTTTGCCCATAGTCAGAGGCCTCAACCCAGGAGTGGTGCTTGTTCCTGGTGTGGGGACCTCGTTTCTGGGCGTAGGTGTGTTGGACTTCAGGCTTGGTGTCGATGACTTATCATTCTAAAACAACAAACAACATGCAATTGTTTTGTACATTTTTTTGTTGTTGTTAGGCTTAAAGTCAAAGCGTTGTCAGAGACATCAGGGTTAAGAAAAAAGTCTGAAAAATATTCAGTGTCCCCACATAACACCTGCCAGTTCCGAAAAAGAAAAAAACAAATGGAGCTGAAAATAGTTCCACTCGCAAGGAAACGCAGAGTGACAATCTGAGTGGATATCTCAGGGTAATCCAATCCCACACTGGCACTTCATTACAGTCGTGGTTTGAGTGGTTGGCGTAAGGGTCGAGGCGTAAACCTTTCGCTCAGAGGTCAAGCTCGTTAAACATAGCTAGACAAGCTAGACGATGGCCCAAGCACTCCATCATGAAGCTTTTTCTTGCGTCCCCAATCAAGGGAAAAGAGGTGGGCTTCTCAGCCTGTTCAAACACATTAATGCGGGATGGAAGCCGGGTGTCGAGAAGTAGTCTGTGGACTCTAATTGGAGTGGAGCGGTTTATGTCAAACCAGTCCTGGTTACAATAAAAGAGAAGAAGGAAATGATGGCGGGAGAGAAGATGAGAAAAAACAAGGAAGTAAAATGGGTCATGTCTCAGTGTTATATATAGCCTCCGAGAGAAAGAAATGACCACTTACTGGCTAAGTCAGGAAGGCGATTGAGAGGACTAAGCCACTGGGTCTGATTTCCAGTGTGCATCGACCCACTGCCCCTTCAAGGCCCTCATTGAAACGAGCTGCTAAGCCTCCTCCATACAAGGCCTTCCAAAAAGCCCACTTTATTGGACAAATAGCTTCCAGTCCGTTAGTTAAAAGCTTTTGCGCCCCCTCCAAAGCACCTTCTTAGTCAGTTTTTTTTTTTTTTTTT
>NW_017805139.1:314112-332910 GCF_001891065.2 Hippocampus comes
AACTTTTGCGTCCCCCCCAAAGCCCCTTCTTTGTTCGTTTTTTTTTTTTTTTTTAATATACAGTATAAATGGCGCTTACTGCCATATGGGCGTGGTCCTTTGCTTTGGAAGATGGCGTGCTTCCTGAGGACGCCACTGAGGCGGGGCTATTGGGCGCAGCGTCTTTCTTCAGAACCCGTGATTTATCCAGGCCATTCTCTGGAGGAGAGTGAGCAGGGCTCACGCGAGGGGTGGCTGGATCCTACAGCGTGAAACGAGACAGACGAGGAGTGAGACTAAGCAAACAGACCGGAGGAAAGAGACTGGCATGTACACGCAGGTCAAACAAACTGAGGGCCTCATGTGCAAACAAAGATAATATATAGATATATATACTCATGTGTGCTCAAACGCTCTCGTACACAAATACTCCTCATTCACCTGCTGCTCCCTTTTATCTTTGTCTTATTTTACGCCTGGTCACCAAAAGAATGATAAACAAACAAACGCGCACACACACACAATCAACATTAGGACAGACTTTTTGGCAACAGTGCGGGAGGTGTCGATTCCCCCACAAGCAGCTGTCTTTAGCAATGCTAACACTGCGGAATGTGGCTGGACAGCATTGTCCCAACGCGGTCTTACCTCGTTGGAAACATCCACCACTAAGTCATCGCTCTTGTCTCCGTCACTATCCTAAAATGAAGGCATGCCAAAGACACAATACAGTAAGGATACAACGTCTAAAAATAGTAGGATCATTCATATTAACCTGAGAAGGTAAATTGGTCTTTTAATTTGATTTTCTGTGATCAGCAGACTCTGTCCTGTTTTTATGTTGTGTTTTTTGGGGCGGCGGGGGGTGTCTATGTTTGTTTCATTTAAACTCACATTAAAAAGTGCTGCTTTATTTATACTTACATTCTCAGAAACTAAATTTCTCATGCAGTATCTGAAAAAAAATCTGAATAAGTAAACAGTGTACGGAACACTTCAATGTTGGGATTGGGGTCATCCCAATTTCTTTTGATGGCGGCGCGGACACCCGCAGCGGCTCCTCGTTTTATGTTGAGAGGGAAGAAATTTCATCTGTGCTGTATACACATACAGCACATTTGACAATAAAGTTGTATTCAATTCAATCCCTTCCGTAACTGCTGAATCAATACTTTTACCGAGAAATTTAGGAGTGCTCTCAATTTTGGATGAACATTTGAGATGATTCCATGGCCGGGTGTCCTCTTCCTTTTGCCCGCATTACTACTGCCATTGAGCTGTTGTCAGTACCTTTTTAAAATGATATGATGAAAGCAAAAAAATTCAAAATAAACACTCACATATCTGTTCATGCTGTCCTTGTCGTCCACTTTACGTTTCTTGGGGTCAAGGCCATAATCTGACGAGCCGCGGTGCTTTTCACTTGCTGCCCGCAGGCTGTCTGATGGCGACACAGAATTATTCTGCCGACAAACAATAAAGAGATGCGTCGGTGTAAATTAAACGCTCCAAAAGATCCTCAATCTTTAATTATTCACATGAAAGAAAAAGAAAAAAAAAAAAAAACACCAGAGAAAGCTAACTCAGCCTCTAGTCTGTCATCTTGCTCTATCTTGGCACTGACCGCAAGTAAACGCACAAATTGACTCGTTAGTCAAGGAAAGTGCCAGATGTGAGGGACCAAGAAAGCACTGCTCTGCCAACTTCTAACCAACACTTTACGAGAGCCTAGACAAGACTTGGGCTTCTATTCTTCAAAGCTGTGGCAATTATTGACTGAAACCAAGTGCACAGAGGCTCTGGACTGATTTGTCATAGAAGAGCGTAAAGGACAGCCGAGGGACATGTTTGTGTTCACACATATCCATGGGTAATCCTCTTGCAGACACTGAAGTAAAGTCAAACATTCAGAAATATGCCTGAAGCAATTCAATAATTTAAATCAAAGAAGAATATGAGCAAAGACTGTTTATTACATACTGAAATACTTGCAGATTAACAACATGCATGTGCATGCAAATAAAAGAAGGATGCAAGTCGCCTTCTCATCCATCATCCAATAAAGCTAACTGCCTGAAGATCTGATTGCATGCACTATGTCAGGTCAGATACAAGTCCCTATAAAGGACTGACAGCAAAGTTGATCAAAAATTAACCCAGTGGAAAGGTAAGGCTAAAAAGGGGCCACTAATATAAAATGACGACAATGTGACAACACAAAAGGGGGTGGGGGGCGTCACCAATAGGGAACATAAAATAAATTAGGCCAAAGAAAGGAGGAAGAGAGCAAAGAGCATAAAGTGAAACTATTTTGGCAAGCGATGAGATCCTAGCCATGTGGCAATGAGCTTCTCCGCACCAGTGGGGATGCCCTCATGAACTGGCACGCTCGAAGTAACTCCAAACGGGATTTTTGTAGTAGTTTGGGCTCCGGTGCTCTGTGGAGGCATGGCCAAGCACGCAGACAGGCAACAACGTAGGGTGAGGAGAGAACTCTGAGGGCAGGCCACACTGAATGGCAGCACAACAAACCGGTGCTTTCATCGGAAAAGAGGAATGAGCAAGAAAAGTGGTCTGGGGGGGGGGGGAAGTCCCACTCAGGCCCAGTGGTGGTTTAAAAACGCGGCCAATAACACCACAACTCTTTGCTTTTGCATGGGCCAGCACAGAGAGCTAAACTTCCTTCAACTAAGCACGATTCTGTAACTTCCAGTTTCCTGCATCTTGCATCAAAACATTTGTGCAGTAACTGCTCGCTTGAGGCAAGGGGAGGGAGACAATGATCGATGGAATACAGCTTGTCTTTGTATGCAAGCCGGTGACCTTTAAAGGGCTGCTTGGACTCAATAACCGTGTACTTTCCACCTTGTCTGGTGTTGGATTACCAGAGACAACAGAATAGCAAACCTTGAAGCACGAGCGGGTGTGCACTCGAAAGAGGTGTGGCAAGATCACGTATATGCCGGCGCTGGTGGGCGCTTGTCACTACACAAGATGGAGGCATAGTTTGGGTTCCCTTCAGACATGAGTGGGCCCATTCAGAGAGGCCAGTCAATGGGAACGTAATCTGTCCCATCCAACAGAGCGTTGCGCTCCAGTTATGCGAGCACTACGAGGCAGTCCAATAAACAGAGGCTTTAACATGAGAGGATGAAGTTATAAAATGCCAACAGACAGGGGTAGCGAGCTGGCTGGTGAACATTGTTCATGAGACAAGCACCCAAAAAAAATGAAGGCACACAAAGAAAAATGTCAAGATGAAAGCAGTTGAAAGGGAGTCAGGTCGTGGGCAGCCCAAAATAAATCGAGCAGTCGCCATGGAACGGAAAGAATAGAAGGCCAGTCAAAGTTGAGAAGAAATTAAAGAAGCTAGCTGCCTACTAATCCGCTCTGTCCGACTGGAGTCATTTTCCTCGAGGATTAGATGGCTTTAGACTTTATTTGGTTAGACTTCAATATTTGATTTCAGTCAGCGAATACCTTCATGCTAGAGCACTCATATACACAAAACGTGTGGTCTTACATGGTGAACGTGGATTTCTAAGGATCTTCCGTCTCTGTAAGGTACACCTAATCACCGGCAAAGGCGGGACACACATGGGGTACAAGGAAAGAGTGGGAAGTAAACGTACCGTGCTCGACTCTCGTTCTTTCAGAGGAAGAGCCAGAGGCGAATGAAACGATGAGGGGCCCGAAGAAGAAAATCAAAAAGCAAATTAGTATGGGTGTCACAACGTCTCCATGCTTTCATCAGACAAAAGTAATACGTTATTCAGATCAAAGATTCATCTCATTTGTGATGTGATCAACTGCATGATTCATTTTCATAGCGGTGTCTAAGAACAAATTGTTTAAAACCACTCTAAATAATATTGAATACCTTTCTATGACTGGTTGGTAAATGTTTGTTCATGCTTGGTGGGCCAGCAACAAATTGGTCTTTAAAATGTCTCTGGTTCTGACTTCCTCGTGACATTTACAGCATGTTCAATTAACTGCACTGTATATCAACTGGCATTTTGGTGGGTGAGTGAGTGAGACAAGAGAGAGAGAGGGTGCTCCTCACCTCTGTGCTCCAGGTCGTGATGGTTCTTCTCATCCTTTACGGGCAGGTGCGCCTGGCTGCCAAGAGCACCAAGCGCAAGCAGACCAGAGCCAGCACCCGTCACAGGGGGGATGCCGGGTGGCTGTAAACCTGATGGGTGCGGGGGTAGCTGCACAGGTGGCCCGTGCGCCGCGTGGGAGAGGTGTTGGGCCTGTAGCTGCTGCTGCTGCAACAAATATAGGGAGGCGGGAGGGAAGACGAGAGGACAAGTGGGTCGGCTGGGAAGTGAATGCATGTATGACCGCACTGGATGCATGCATTAGCGCTGGCTTACACCAACATTTATTCCCAGGCCAAACCGATTTTGGATAATAGCGAGATGACAGCGACTGCCAACAGCTCATTCACTGAGAGGAAAGCAATTCATTTCCCTACTGTGGGCAAACACCATATCGTCTTTTCTTGCATATTATTTGCACGATTCAAGCCGCCAAGGAGGATGACAGGTGATGACATGTCCAGTTCAGCAATTTTGTTCACAACTAAATAAATAAACACTCTATACTGTACCAACAAAAGCACTGACACAAAAGGCCATTAGATAATGATTGGATGCGATCCCATTTTTCACATTCCTAGAGGGAGGGGGGGGGGGCGGTCTAAGATGTTGGAGTGCGTTTGACGGAATTTCATCTCACTGGTGACGGAGTTCAGTTCAAGGCTCTGTGAGGGCAAAGTACAGTTCTTCTAGACCAAACCGTGCCGTCATGGGCCTTGCTTTGTGCTCAAGCACACAGTGAGGATGATGCCGCAGAAGCGTTTGAAACAGAAACTTCTCCGAAATATTCAGATGCTCAAATGTCCAGATTCAAGTGCTCTCACACAAGCCACAACGAATTCATGCTCTTCATTTGGAGGTACGTTTGGAGTCTTCTGTCAACAAAGTTGTGTGGATTGTAAAACAATGAGAGCAAAATAATCTCCACTAAAACCCTCTTTTCAGCACAGTCATACAAATGCCGACCCACAACCCCCAAGAGGCCTCAGATGTCTGTGTGTAAAAGGCAGTCGGGTTAAAGTGAGTCAACAGACACGAGTTAAACAGCCACTCAGGCAAAGGGAAGCAAGTGCTCTAAAACAAGGTTAAATAACACTTAGCACATCCATCAACGACTGCGCGCAAAAATCCTGACTGTTATTCTGATGCTAGATTGTATCTCAATGACATCATCCTTACATGCAATACGGGAAACAGACAAGAGAGTGCTCATCACGCAGAGGCTCATTTAACTGATGGAAATTGTTGAATCGTATTCGGTTCGGTGTTTCGACGTGAACGTGGAACCATAATCGCAAATGAAAGCAACTGAGAGCCAGCAGTGCCAATTGATACCGTAAGCGTGCACGGGCTAAAGCACACACTCTTTCCCGTGAGGTATGGGGGACAAAACGTCAACAAAGGCGGCAAAAGTAGCGAGAGAGAATCAGTAGCTAACAAGAGAGTGGAAGCGTGAGCATGGGATTGGGGCAGGGGCATCCCTATTCAGTGAGCCTAATGAGGAAAAGTGTGCAGGGATCGTTATCAAGAAGCCTCATTAGTAAAATGTGGTTGGGCAGACGAGTGAGGAAAAAGGCGAGAGAAGAAATGGCGGTTGGGGGACCGGGTAGAGGGAACTGAAATAAATTGCTTCCAATTCAATATTCATGGTTAAAGAGCTGGCTCCCTTTCAGTCTTATCTATTTTCATTATGCGTAAACGCCATTGCAGCCTAGGCAACTTGCACAGGAAAAAGGCAATTAAAGTTAACTAGGCGAAGCCGACTCCCTGCAGAACACAACTGTCAGCCAGAGCAAGCGTCAACACCAGCACCAACGCAAACCAGCTGGCACCCTGGCGCAACAAGTGATCGTTGATTATCGCATGACCTACCGGAAAACACACCTGACTGATTACACAAATTAATGAGCAGCAAACGTTTATGCGGCTTATCCTTTCGTCTCCTGCAAAGCCGTGACACCCCGGTAACACGGACGTCTGACAAGATACCAACCACACACTCAAATCGAGCATCATCCTAACCACCTCCATTTCAAAAGCGATGCATGTTATATAGATGGCAAGCAGTTTTAAACAGATGGCGCTTTGAGTAATTTCTGACCATGAAGGTTGGATAGAAACAGTGAGGCGGCTGCTGCTTCTGAAGGAACACAGAGGACAGGAAGAACAGATTCAGAGAGATGACAATCATACATACAATGATACCATTACCAAGTACACCTCTAATGTGCCTAGCATGACCCGGTTGCCAATGCGCCATATGAAATCTCGCCTCGGGCGCCACATTGGCTTGGGCTGGCCCGGAACATGTTTCCCAATTTTGGAAAAAAGGCAAACGAAGCCGTGCATTGTCAAACACTAAATGAGGCACGAGAAGTCCCGTGCTTAAGTAAGACAATGACAAGTCACATTCCTCATACATACATTATTTACAACAGACAGATGCTGGTCATTGCAAGTAAAAATATTTACCTACAGTTTGAATATGTTAAAATCTGCTGATAGGCTCAAATCCATACGGTTCGATTGGACGTTGGCGTTCCGATTTTTGAATGTCAAGTTGCACTCTCTCTCGGCAGGGAGATTGATTACCTTCCACGTCTGCTACCAAATAATAAAGCTTTTCTTTCCCCTCCCTGTGTTCTGTCGGTTCCGACCCATCTGTAATTAAAGAAAGGTCATTCCTGTTGCTGACAGGCTGACCTCTTTCAAGGGGAAATAGGAAGTAATTATCTTTAGAACCGGGGGTTGTGCTCGGGGCTCATTTAGTTTAATCGAATTTCACTATCCACCTCTCATTAGGCTTGACCCTCCCCACCCCCATCCCCACCCCACCTGCGCCCTCGCCAATGGAACAAGCTAACCACTGACTAACCTCTGCTACAGAGAAGACTAATCAAAAGGGTCACTTTAACATCTGGGTCCAAGCCGGCTATTGGTAAGCGTCTTGTGCTTAAACGAAAGCAGATGGAGGACCAAATAAGCAAAAGGTCTCGTTGGCTCGAGAGCAATGTTGGCTTGTAACTATTAAAAGGCCAATTACTGGTTTTTAAAGTGCACTTAGATTTCTGCCCTTGAATCAGAAAGAGGAAAATACAAAATTGAAATGAGGCCCCAAAGATGGTCAAAGCAGACAGAACCTTTAGCTCGGAAATAGCATCAACTGTGATTTCACCGTACATCTTGACCGAAAGACTCCATTAGGTTACTGTCGAGGCAAGTCTCTTCATTGGAACTTTAAATTAATCAAGGGGTAGCAATGAAAAACAATATAAATTGATATATCATCCCTCCTGGAGGCCAGTAAGTCTTACTGGCCTCGTACCTTGCACAACCCCATTGAAGGGAATAAATGAGCTTCGCTTTCAAAACATTATGAATTATAGTAAAACAAATAATAATAAACATGCCACAACACTGAAATCAGGGGCAAGTCTGCACACCTACAGAGGAAGTTGTTATTTGCATTCAGTCTGAGCGTTCAAAATCTACAGGTTGGATGGCAAAGCTGACTTAAAACGACATCAGCGAAGACTACTTCCACCCCATGTTTTCTTCCTGAATCTGTTGCCCTTTCCCTGTTTGTCTCCCACATATACTGAAACTCTGGCCAATTGAACCGAAGAACATGAAGGTGAAAGAAACCTCCCAACATAATGTAGCACGCTGGGATATCATCAGTATTTGACCGTGGTCTAGGGTGCCAACACTCCTCTCGACGTACAGATTTGCCCCCGTCCTCAGGTGAAATAAAGAAAGAAGAGGGGGTATACACACAGTGAGAGGCAGATTGGGAAGTCCACGTACCCCGATGATAGCATTCAGCTCGGTCATCGTCACCTGTTTAGCTCGCTCAACAGCTTGAGCAACCTGCTGTTGGTGCTAGAGGAAACACATCAGGAAGGAAAAGCAATTATTTACACTTCAAACCAGCATTTTAAATTGGCCCCCAAAAGAAAACAGTAATCTGGTATAAATGACTGTTTGCTCGATGGTTTTGAATTTCAAGCTTGGTCATTCCTATTATGGAGGCGTATGGACGATAAGTCGATACAGTTGAACCCATAAAGTCATGGAGACTCTCGGAGATGGGCCTGAAGTCTAAATTGAATTGTGTTTGACTTTGGAGCTTCCACTGCACTTTTTGTACTTTGGGGAAAATGATGAGTGAACATCTCGCACTTAAGTTGCTTCTTGCTGCAGTGACACTTACCTCTTGAGACAAGAATGGCATTATCTGAGCCAGGATTGCATTGAGACGTTTCGCAATCTCAGTCTACGGGAAGAAGGAGACAAAATATTACTGATATGGCAGTCTGGATGAACGGCAGACAGTGAGTAAAGGAAAGACGTGAATGAAGCAGCCAAACAGGACACTACGGCAAAATGAGGCATATGCGATGTCCATACACAAACAAATGTTTTCAAGGTTCAGTTGGATAGACCCCTTCACTAAATTGGGTCCGCCACAAAACAAATTTACGCCCCACTCTCTACCGCCACCATTAGACTCAGCCCTTATATAATTAGGAGGCTGAAGTATGCTAATGTCGTCTGGCTGGAACGAAACTAACGAGGTCCATGCTTCATAATTACTGCCCATGGGGAGCTCGGGGCAGGCTGAAGCAGTCATCTTAAGCCTCGGACGCTATCTATCAGAGGCATCTTTGGTATCGACCAGATTATTAGCTGGGAGAGCAAGACGATAGATACGGCAGGGTCTCATGCACATAGAGTACTTTTCAGCGCTGCATTTGGATAAATGGATGCTTCGGTGCCTGCCTACAGATATTCCTTGAAGGCTAATTGAGCTTTTTAACCTTTTTAAAAGTGTACTTTCCAGAGACTGAGGAGGGGATGAAGACGAGCAGAAAAGCTTAAGGAGGAGCAGCGAAGACCGGTGACGTGAAATGCTTTGATTTGACGCCAAGGTAATGCGGTTTGACTGAAGCAAGGCAGGCGAACTAATTGATTCTGAGAGATTAGGGGTGGAAGCCCAGCAGGTGTGTGTGCTGCATTCCACTCATTTTCAACCCTAGACTTGTTTGACTGTGAAAGTGGATAGGAGGAGACAGGAGGTGCCACTGGCCTTTTTCCACAACCCTTTGTGTCACTCCGTTGATTTTGCAGCGCACTACAGGAGAGGGAAGCCAAGCAAGGAATCATTTCTGTGTCAGTCAGACCTGGCTCACTGTTGTCTCTCAACATCCAGCCACCTTCATCCCGCCAATGCCCCGTCACAGCCTTCCTTGTTCATCTCCACGACACACTACCTCCCCCTTCCTCCGTTTCCTCACATAACATGCCCACCGCCCCCCCTCCCGCATCACAGCTCTGTTGCTGGGGCAACCCTATCCGGCAGGGATGATCGTTATGTAAATTACACTGGGGTCCTGACCAGAACAGCCCGTAAAATCATATTAGGCGCGGCACAGAGGAAGGTCATTAAATTGAATTTTCAGCCTGTCGATGTGATCGGCACAGGAAATTAATGAGGGATAACTGGGGAGCGGGTAAGTGAGGAGCGGCATGACTTTAAAAAAAAAAAAGACAAGAGAGGGAACTCATAAAGCATCATCATTAGTGGGGGCTGGCTGCAATGACACACAGTGGGATTACAGTGTTTCACTGGAAATGGCTACAAAGGGAGCGAAAATAGTTGAAGAGAAAACAGTGGCATGCTGGCTGGCACACTTGGCTATTAGAGCAACGGCAAATGAAAATGTTTAAAGAACAATATCCATGTGTTCACAGTAAATAGACACAACAAAAGAAATTCCGAGGTGCTGAAAGCAATCCTAGAATCTCTTGGCCATGTACTGAAAATGCAGCGATTTTGTCAGCACCTTCTTCTCACTGGAGATCCGCAGTACCGAATGTCGGGCAAACCAGGCTTTTGAATGATCTTGAAGCACAGGTCTCATTGGAAAACCAAACACAGATTCAAACATTGATTTGGGCTGAAAAATTATTTCACTCGCAACCATGTTTGCTTCCGGATTTTGGCAACACCGGCGCACGTTTGTCAAAAATATTAGGAGGGTGTGCAGTGTTAAACCTGACTCAAGTAAACAATTCGCCACCGCACTGAGCAACAACAAGCGGCCCTTTTAAAATCGACTCACTAAGAACTACGATTTGTGCTCTGACGGCTGAATGTGCGCTCTTAATTTTGATGACAGCTGCCGTGAAGAAGTAAACTACAGTGGGCCTACATCACTGCCATAGCACTCCTTTATTATTCTGACTCCCATTTAAAAGAGACTACTTGTCATGGGGCTTTTAGCGGCAGAGATGGGCGCTGGAAAGAGTTTACTGTCACTTAAAATCATTGAAAACAGAAGCCTTAGAGGGCGACAGGGGCTTTTCACTGCCGTGCCACAATTACAGGTACTCAGGGTTGTTTAGCAGCAACACAGCATGGAGAGCTCTCTCTCTCTCTCTCTCTCTCTCTCTCTCTCTCACTCGCTCACTCTCTCCTTCCACTGCATCCCTCTTGTCAATGGTGCGTTGAAAGCCATTTGGCTGTTTGTCGCTGCAGGCATTAGTCCCCGAGTGGAGAGCAGAGACGAGGATTCAATTGCAGAGGAAAACAAGTGGCATATGATGTGGGAGGTTGTTTGGGAAATTATCTTCTCGGCTAGAGCGCAGGAAGAAAGAGGCACTAGGTGTAGTAGTTGTGTCTTCTTCATTAAAAAATGCATGGAGAATATTTTGCACGCGTGTCATTTTATTTGTCGGCACCTACCCGCAAAACTCAAGTGAAGTTCTTCCAGAGCAGCTCAAGTATTTTTGACGATTGCCAACAGATTCATTTGGGGAAGTTGGAATCATCACATCCAGGAGACAATGTTTTGATAATCCTCTCTCTGTCACAAGCCTTTTATAGACACAGACAAAGCGGATCTTACTTTCTACTCCAACAACCATGATCCAGTGCTTGTGAGTACAAAAGCACACGCGCACACTCTCTCCTACCCGCACCCCCCTTTGCAAGACAACCAAAATAAAGCACGTCTCGCACAGAACCCTAGTAACCTCATCAACCTCCCTTGAGAGGCAGTGTGTGTGTTCGCGGAGTTAGTTTGTTTTGGCTTAGAGACAGGTCGCCCATCATCACCTTGGCAAACAATTCCAGGAATCCGCTATAAATTATTCATTTGCACAAGCTTGCTTTCTGCTGCTCTTCCCTCCTCCTCACACTCTTTTTCCTCCATCCAGGAAGCCGATATCCTTCTTGATGGAGCACTTTCCCCTCTTTCCAACACCAAGTCAGGACATGACACATACACAGTGTGCCTGCCGATGGTGCAACTAAAGCAAAAAAAAAAAAAAATCTCTTTCGCCAAACGTGTGTGTGTTTTCTCTTTGTGTTCTTATCACATTGACAAGTGACATCTAAATGCATGCAAGAGTGAGCGTGCGAGATAAACAGGTACTATAAGAGAACAACGGTAGTGGAAAGAGAGCGCAAGCCCCGCCACAAAGTCAGCAGGGCACGGCGCTGAGGCGGCCTAATGAGCTGCACTAATTAAAATCACTTATTGACAGCAAGCGAGGGTGATTACCTCCAACGTGAAGCCTTTGCCATCATCTCAGACACTGTCAAAACAAATTACCCCGCGGCAGCCGCAGAGATCGCCTCGGCTCTGCGGCAGGATGGCGAGAGCGGTATGTATGCCATGTCAAGATATCGCTGGCATTGCCATGTAAGTCACAAGAGTATTTATTTCTACGCACAGGGGAGTGTGTGAGCTCATTGCTCTGCTTCTCAAATCTGCTTTGGACTGATAAGAACAAAGCGAGCCGATGTCTTCTTTCACACTGCCATCAATCTTCCGGCCAGGCAAAGTAATATGGCCGCCTGCATCCAATAATCCAGGGCCAGGGGGCTGTCCATTTACCTCTCGCTGATGTCATCACAAACACTCGCTCATCAATGCTGGCATAAGGGGGGTGGCGGGAATCATGCATTATTCAGAGTGCTCCGTTGACACCGGCAGGCTTATCGATAAAATAAAAGGGGACTCACACACACACACACACACACACACACACACACACACACACACACACACACACACACACACACACACACACACACACACAGGAGAGGAGCAGTCGATTAACTCATTTACCCCGAAGCGTCTCGCTCCTTTCCTGTCTCTTTCCCCACTTGAACCCTCTTTGTTTTGTACACCACTACCAGCATGAAGACGGATCAACCACCTGCACATTTCTTGCGGTGCCGAAGCAACAACAACAACACTCAAAAGAGGAGGGAGCGGGACAACGAGCTGCTTGATAAACAAAAAAACAAAACACGCCCACAAAAAGCACGATAGCGGACCAACGGCGCCGTTTGCTGCTCGCGTTCCAGTTGGGTTACCCTCGCACTGACGCCATGAACCTGCTCGATTTGAGGGCCACGACGGCTCCATACCTCCCCTCTCACTCCCTCCGACTGTCACACGTCATATTGCAGCGCTAACGGCACCGGGGCCATCATTCACTTCGGATGCGGAAACTCTGAGCAAAATATGGCAGGAAACCGAGTGCAACCATCAACTGCAAGTGAATGAAAATGAAATGATTGAGCAGACACCTGATGAGACAATAGTTTCACAGCGATGAAGGCTGCAGAGTTAACGACATCCAAAATTATTTCAAGCCTATGAAAATGCTGATTAAACTATGATGATTAAATATCCTGCAGCTGGGGTTTAATTTCGGATGAAATGGGATCAACAAAGTCTTACCACTCATCTTACCAAATCTTAACCTCTGAAACAAAGACAGTATCCCATCTTCAAAGGACGCTCTGCAGTCGAGATGCAATGTCGACCTCTGTACAATGTTAGTAACAGCAAAGGTTGCATTGAAAATAATCCCCATTATGCTTTGGACTGTGACTTTTCCCCCCCAACTGAAAAAAAACAACAGACCACGAAGTCACTTTGGGTCTGAAATGTGGTCACTATCTCAGGACTTCCACATATCCGATTCCATCTGCTCATTTTACTAAGCTTGGCTGTTGCATGAAAGTACTTTTGTACTAATCAGGGCTCTCCTTTTCATCTTTAGCAGCAGTAGCCGGCAGCAGGATGCCCGGTGCAGGGTGGCAGCTAAACTAATGAGCTTTTTGTTCAGCTGGAACAAGGCAGGCAAGGGAGGAAGATTACAATACAGAGACGTGCGCGCGCACTCACACTCACGCACACACACCAGAGCGTTCAGAGGGGACACTAAAACACATCCTCTCAGACAGTCTGCCAAATACTTCACTTTAATCTTATCAAACCATCCCCATCAGGCAGCGTGCCCTTCATGTTGTTGTTTAGCCTGTCAGCATTTTCACGACAGAAAGCCAGTATGTGTGCCTCCTGAAGGCATTTCCAGATGAGGGTAGGAACTAAGGTCAGGTGCGTGTGTGTATTCCACAAAGACCGGAGGGACAACAAGATTGTTTTGGCTAAACACAGACGGGGGTGATATGACTACATACCTGTTTGTGCATCTCAATATTGAGCCCGTAGGACATCTCGTAGTACTGCAGGCCAAAGAGAAGACAAAGCATTAGAACGTCCTGACGGTCGAGGCTGAATGCGTCATCTTCAAAAAAAAAAAAAAAATAGCGCAGGTGAATTATAAATACTGCACTAAATTGTACTCATGAATGAGAACCTCATGCGTTCTGCATGCAGTCTGGTCGGTTCTTGGCGGGTGTGACCAATGCGCTGCAGCCGGAATTCAACATAGGAGCATGTTTACAATACCAAAATGCTTACGGAAGATTGCATTCTCAATATTGTAAACGTGACAGAACATGATGCCGGAATGGAGCTTCTACTTCAGCCTTTGCAGCATGCTGGTAATAATTCAAGTGCTGTGTCTCATGTAGTGAGTTCTAAAATGGTTCTGGCTGACAAAACAATCATCATTTTATCATGTGATAAAAGTGTAGCGTGTAGTAGAGGGGTACGTGGTATAGACTAGGACTGCACAATTATCGCAAAAATATCAGCGCGATAATGGCCCATGCAATATGCATATAGCACAGATGTGCGGTCACTTTCATATGGAATTACAGGTACCGGTATATGCTTTTTATCAGGCTGAGCCAATCAGAAACAACCTCAAAAGTCCACCGCCACGCAACAGAAGAACAGGATTGAAGAACACACACACTAGAAAATGCTGGGGGGAAAAAGTTATTACAATTAATTAGCTAAGGGAGGGATTGGGACCCTACCGTCCAACCGCGGGAATGCACATTGACACTGCTCAGTGTGACAGAAATGCCCAAATTGTACACCCACATCACCTCGCCATTTTGCGCCGTTGAATGATTATTGCACACTTTTCGTGACGCCTGCGCTACCTACGAGCTGCGGCTGGATAGCTAACGTGGCTAAACATGATGCAAAGGCCAAAGTTTGCTTTGCATCTGGTGTCTACCTAGCATTAAGTCACTAATCATCACTTCAACGGCGGCGAAAAAGCGACACTTCTGTAAGCAAGCAGCACTATGACGACGAAGAAGGGAACCCAAGGAGAAAGACGGGAAGCCAGGCTAAATCAAAATGCAGTTGCAAAACACTGAAATAAGTGCTTCTGTGACAGCGCACTTGTCACATAGCTCTGGCTGGAACCGTGTTACAGCGGAGCGTAGCTAAATTTGAACGGCAAAATATCAAGCAACTAATTAAGTAACGGTGGAGAAAATGACACAGAATAACGTGCGCAGGCACTGAAGACAGGAAATAACGGAGGACGTCACCGCCACCCGAGAGGAGGAGACAGATAAGATTCAAGTATATTTGTAGTAGAATAAATATTTTAAATATAAGAACTGTTATCCTTGTGACAGTTGAAAACAGAAAATTAATAAAGCCTATTTAAATCATGGGCACAGTAAAATAAAATCTGGACAACGAAACGGAAAGGCAGCTGCACTGTTTTCATTTAAAATATGAGCATTTTTTTTTCTTGGCGTGAGGGAGTGGCCCCACTTTATTCTGACTTGTGATTTGCACAATAAATGTCATTGTGATTCCCGAACGGCGGGTCCATTTCAGGGCCTGTTGAAACCCCATCCCCCGTCCGTCCCAGACGACCATTACGGTTACGCGCAATACTGCCGCCGTCTGTCGTCCGCACCCTCCAACCATCGACGAGTAAATTTTAGGCTCAGTATATCCAAGTATATAGTGTTCCCGTGAAGGGAATTGATACCGTAATATGATTTTTGGGCCTAAAGCCCCGCCCTAAGTGAAGACTGACCAAACACTGTGAATGAGTTGCCTATTGGGATTAAAACACACCAGTGGCATGTTTTTCCACTGGTTGTATTGTAGCATTAACATGTATGTACACAACACAAACAAAGCACAAAGACTGAAAAGTACAATCAACTCTCTGTGCAACACGTGTATTGCTTTCACTGTATTGTCCGAAACGCCGTTAAATTGGTTGAATGCAAATGAAATCTTACCTGCCCAATTACAAATCTGCCCAATGAAAAATAGTGTTTGATTTAAAGTTTAACACGTGGATCTTAGTTTGGACTGCGAGTTGATTGTCTTAAAATAGACAGGTGACCTCGATTATCTCACGGGCTGATGAAAAACACACCAAATGCCCTCCATATCTCAGGACCCCCTGGGTGTCAGGAGTGTCACGTTGGGATAGTTAAGGGGGGGGGGGGGAATACAGGAAAGCCTTTGATTCGTGCTCAAAGCCTGCAGGGTGGCCATTAACCCGCCGCAGGTCATACTTGGTTTGTCGGGAAGGGTCACGTCGGGTCATAAAGAGGACCCCGGGGCCATAGATGGGGGTCGTCACACGCCGCAATCAATAGATGGATATTTGACCCTTGCTCGAGTTTCAACCGCCCCTTGTCCACCCCCGCCCTGCCGCTGCTAATCCAATGAATACACAGACTGGAGAGTCAACAACAAAGCAGCAGGCACAAGCGTTAACATGGCGTCTGGGCAACATCGCCACCACTCTGCCGCACCTGTGACTAAATGGAGGAGAGGACGTTGAATCAAATGGACATCTTGACAATGATCGCACTTACCATGACATAGTGCCGCTGCATTTCGGTCTTTTCGTTGGCCAATTTGTCGTATTCCACTTTAAGACTTGAGGAGAGGGAAGGATAAATAAATATCTGATTACATTCTCCATTTGTGGCAATCACAATCATCGTTTTGCTGCTGTTGTCCGAGTCTCATTCATAAATGTACAATCTTTAATTAGTGGAGCTACTCAAAGTTCTTAATGAGAAGCGTTCTCAGTACTTTCCAGTGGGAAGACAGTAATGTTTACACAGTAGATTCGACGTTATACCTGTGATACTGAGCCTGCAAGAACTGAAATTCGTCTTTGATTCTGTCACAAGACTCTGCCACGGTGAACTTGAAACCAGGCTGCCCTGGCTGGTGAGGCGCCTGCGGAGCGAAAAGAACAGTTTGTTGAACGACCTCCAATTTCCTCTGGACAGGGAGGGGCGAATATGTCTATCGATGCAATGTGGACAAAGATACAGAAATGTATTTTAAAACACATGTTGGTACATCGACTGATTCGGAGCTCTGCCCCCCCCCCCCCACCACTCCTTGTAGTCTCTCGCCGCACGATACTAAATAGCAAGGTGTGTAGCTCCACACCGAGGGCGCACCTGAAAGGGCGGTGGCGTGCATGTCCATTTTGAAATCAAGCACAACTACTTACCGGATGCCGGCCTTGCGGATACATATCTGTCCTTCACACGAGGGAACCCGTTGCTTTCCTGTGTTTTTCCTCAAGTAATCCGAGTGCAGCAAATCACCACCAGTCACCAGCCCTTCCACGGGTGGCACGGGACGGCCCCGGACAAAGTACCGTTCGCGGCTGCGAGGCGCTCAGTCACCCGGCATCGAAGCTCTCACTTCTCCTACACGCACACGCGCACGCGCGCGCGCGCGCGCGCGCGCGCGCGCGCGCGCGCGCGCGCGCGCGCGCGCGCGCGCGCGCGCGCGCGCGCGCGCGCGCGCGCGCGCGCGCGCGCGCGCGCGCGCACACACACACACGCTGGTGTGGAAGTGGATCTCGCCTTCTTCTTTCACATTCGGTGGAAATAATTCTAGCTCTTCGACTAAGGAAAAAAGTGAGAATAACAACCCTCAAGTGTATACACTGATAGTTTGGATCACACCCTTATGAACATTGGGCTCGTTTCCTCGTAAATCTATCGAGGTGAGAGGCGTTCTACGAACACAAGTCTCTTTCTCACTGGCTTGCTATGGTGGTCCAACACAAAGAACAAAGTCGACACGCACACGCACCCACGCACGCACACATTCTATCTAGCGGATATGTAATGTCGCTCACCTTTACCTTTGTCTCCACTGCCGTCCTCGCCCCCCTTTCGTTAATTTTTAAAATCCACACTTAGGTCGGAGTATATCCTTCATTCGCAAAAGTCACCGGAGCAAAACAAAAAAAAATAAAAATAAAGATATCCGCTCCAGCAAAACAAAAAAATAAAATAAAAATAAAGATATCCGCTCCCTTTTCCTTTCCGTCCTCTTTTCGCTTCTCCACTCTGCTGTGTTTCGACCTCCGTGGTGCCGAGGCAGTGGACGTCCTCCGTACAGCAGGACTATGGAACCCACTTCGATATAAGAGTATATTAAATCCAGTAGTAGTCAAAGTGGCTTCCAATGTGTCCTATGGATGGATGTTAGGTAATAGCACTACTTGGGGGAAAAAAGTCCGGAGTTGTGAAATAAAACACAAGCTAGCCCGCTTCTTCCGTCGCGCGTTATGCCACACACAGACTGAGTACTGACACGAGGACACCACTGACGTGAGAGGACCACTCGATAACCAATTGGGTGTTCCAGCCAATCAAAACGAACGAATCCCACGTGGGGTGGATGCATTCAACCGTTGCTCTGATTGGTCAGTGATATGTGACCTCACACACTCGCCATTTTGGCTCTGAAGTGCCAATCGGTGTGTTCAACAACTTGTTCGAAACAAAGACAATATTCTAGATATCGGTGCACGGTGGTCATTACTAGGTAAAAAAAAATAATCAGTGTGAGAATCAAACCGTATGCAACAGTACAATATACTCGCGAACACACACGCGATCATTCGTTTTTGCTATGCTGCTGTTCCACATTTCACCTAAATACTACGGTGTATATAATTGTTAAAGATGCGCACGGTGTGAAAAGTGCTTAGTTCACCGGAGCGTTTCCTTTAACAGCTTCAATTTGAGGGACCTATTTCAAATGAAACATCAACCATTTCTGCTTTGTCTTTATTAGCAAGCCAGTGGGCTACCACGCTTCTGTTCTTCAGGACATCAGCCTATGAAGCGTTGCCTTCAATGCATAACACCACGTGGGTCGTCCCGCCCCCAAGCAATCCATTTTATCCAATAATCTCTTAGCTGTCTTCCCACACAGCTTGTAATTGGCCCAGCGCAGGAGAAGCCGTCAGTCAGGATGCAAGGCTGTCAATTAAACCCACGTTGGATTCGGTGCTGACAAATGCCGGCGCTCCTTCTCCCTCCTGCCTGCGAATAGAGGCTGGAATGGCTGCTTAATTAGCTTCGAATGGCTTTTCCTTTCAGCTCAAACAATCTGTCACTACCATGTGGTAAAAAGAGCTTTGCATAAAACAAAAGCGAAAAGCGGAGGGCGGGGGGGGGGGGGGG
>NW_017805139.1:333172-351859 GCF_001891065.2 Hippocampus comes
GGGGTGGGCAGTAGGGGCTAAATATCAGTTTGATTTCCCTTCTCTTCCTCCCCCATGAAAACGTTTTCTGTAAAACAAAGCTTTTACCTCGCTCAACATTGCCTTCTTGCAAGTTGCGTCCTCACCTTCTCCTCTTAAATGTTCAACGACTTTATCTGCTGTGGTACGGTCATGTGTAAAATCACAACGTGCCATTTTGGGAATGAAGACGTTTGTAACAGGAGGACGAGTTCAATCCATGAAATATGGGAATCATTCATACAGCTGTGGGAGATATTGGGGGAGTCTAGCCCTGAAAATGTCATACCGATTGCATCACGTGTATGAATTCTCAAAGTTGTTTGCTCCAACCGACTGGGCATCAATCATAGCTGAATTGAGAACCCCGTCCATTTATTGCAAAACAGACAGTGGTTTATTTTCTGTTGTGGTGAAATATGTAAGTAATCCAAGAAAGTAATTTGGCTATTTGGATTCGAATGGTTTATTTGGTTGGATGTGTTCTGCAGTCCTGTGTAATTTGCTTTTACTTGTTATTGTCACATGTTCAAGCTACTAATGCTGTTCTCAAAGTGAACAACATTCTAGACACTTGGCATTTGTATTGCCCCAAGGCGGACCCCTACTCCAGAACATTATTACATTCAAATGTGTTGCTTACATCTAATAGTCGAGATCAGAATCAGATATTATTTTCAACTGTGATGGGGAGGTGGGGTGTGGGGGGTGTTGACTTCACTAAAAGTCATGAGGTGTATCACAATTTGAACATGATGTAGCATGGTGCAATCTACTGGAACTGTTGCTTAGCAACAAATATCTGACTCCTGGAGATACAGTGATATGCGCTGGGGGCGTGCAAAATTTGACAATTCTGCCCGCATTTAGATCTGATGCAAATGATTTGCGGAGCCAGTATTACACTTGTGTTTTTAAAGGGTGCAAACAATGTTGTTACAAGTTAAGTATGTTCGCATTTCACAAATGGTGCATTTTCGTTGAAACTACAATGAAGACAAGTAGACAATTTACCACATTCCAAACAAAGCATCGTGTGTGTGTGTGTGTGTGTGTGTGTGTGTGTGTGTGTGTGTGTGTGTGTGCGCGCGCGCGTGCGGGGAGTTTGAGACAAGCTTTTAGCCGACAAATTATACTTAATTAAAGTAACATAAAGCTCATTATAATATGTAGCCAACAGTTATAGTTGATGTGAATACCCTGGATGTCTAATTAGATTTGTCGCCATACAAAAATTCAGTTTAGGGTTGAGTACCTAGTTAGGTGTTTTGTTGATGCGGGTTTTGGCATATGAGATTTTTTAATCATATCAAATTTCCTTGACTGTAATCATGTTTAAAAGACACAAAATGTGACTAAACTACTTCAGGTGTGCCTCATTGAATTGGGCATGATACGCCTTCTGGAGAGAAAAAAAACCCTTTTTTGTTATCACTGAAGCAGCCAGTCCTTTCCCTGAGAAGAGAATCACTTATATACACAAAATAGCCTCGACAACAACATTGAGACAACTAAGACAATAATGTGATGTTTGGATGAGTCTTGTGACTTGTGTGATTCAGATCTTTTAGTTTGTTTTGGCTCTTCAGCGCTTGACTGGTAAGTATATTTAAATATAGCCTAATGTTGTACGGCCAAATAAGACAATATTATTTGGAACAACACCACTGATGGTGTAATGGTTCGCTTTTCTCCAGGCGGCGGTTGTTTATTGATGTGTAAATCTAAGTGTGGATTGTTGTCTGATCCTATGTGTAGTCTGTTATTGACTGGCCCAAACAGCAGAGGATCTAGCATGCAGCAACCCTGAACAGGATAGGCAATACATAAAATGGATGCATTATTTGAAACAGAAATGAGATTCTTGGTGAAATCTGCAAGAATGGATGTTGCAACCAATCGACTCATTATCACAACAACAGGTATTAACGCAACAGAGGCATGGAAAAATACAACAAATATGTTTTGTGTGGATATTAACTTGTGTAGACCTCTTCACCTTGGTCACCTTAGTGTGAGAGGGAACAATGTTTTTTGTTGTTGTTTTTCAGCTGAGAAACAGTTCAACTAAATACAAGAGTATATGAATAAGTCTTTGGTCATGTTTTGCACATTTCTACTGAGGTAATAGTTCTAATATCGGCGCACTGGAGCTCGAACAGAAAACGCCTCAGAACTTTCAGACTTCTTTTTGGCTCTCAGATCACAAAAAGATCACCAGCATGTTGTGAACGAAGAGTTTGGGAAAAAGCATAAGGTACCAATCAATCAACATGGTAAGAAGGTGCTAAGTAAATAGCAAAACCTTGAAATCGTATCTCGAATGGAACAGGAGCCAATGCAAGTTGGCTCGTAATGGTAATATGATCAAACTTTCTCGTCCTTGTCAAGAGTATAGCTGTAGCATTTAGTACTAACTGCAGACTTCTAATCTTGGACATAGGAAGACCAGAGAGCAGTATGTTGCAATAAAAATTCAATTGCAGTAATATTCTTAGGGTGCATTTGAAAAGCGAGAGTTGATCCAAACATGTCATGACGATTTTTTTGCTTAACCGTTTTGCGTAATAGTACATTTGTCAAGACTCAGAGTGGTGTCTTTCAATTGGTGAGGATGACGAACATCTGTTTCATCGGAATTAAGAAGCAAAAACTGAAAAACATCCATTGTTTGATCACGGTAAGGCATACCTATAGAGTACAATAATTGCAAAGATTTGCTTTGCTAACGGCAAATAAAATTGGGTATCATTACCTTACCAGCGGCCCGGTGGTCGAGGGGTTAGCGCATTGACTTCACAGTGCAGAGGTATCGGGTTCAATTCCAGCTCCGACCACCATGTGTGGAGTTTGCATTTTCTCCCCAGGCCTGTGTGGGTTTTCTCCGGGTACTCTGATTTCCTCCCACATTCCAAAAACATTCATGGCAGGCGGATTGAACACTCTAAATTGTCCCTAGGTGTGAATGTGAGCGCGGATGGTTGTTCGTCTCTGTGTGCCCTGCGATTGGCTGGCAACCGGTTCAGGGTATCCCCCCCGCCTACTGCCCGAAGACAGCTGGGATAGGCTCCGGCACCCGCCGCGACCCTTGTGAGGATAAGCGGATCTGAAAATGGATGGATGGATGGATTAACTTACCAAGATGAAGCATGTCGATACTGAACAATAAAAGGCAAAGTACCGATCCCTGCGGGACTCCACATGTAACATTCCAAATCTCAGAAGTTAAATTCCCATGAATTATACGGTGCATCCTCTCAGAGGTAAGAACTAAACCATGAAAGTGCTGAGCCTGAAATACCAACACATTTTCTGAGGTATTCTAATAGTATGTTATGATCGATGGTGTCAAAGGCAGCGTTAAGATCGAGGAATAATAATATTGATGAGGTGTCAGGGTCCGGAGCTAGGAGAAAATCATGAGTCACTTTAGCAAGGGCCGTCTCATTCGAGTGGTCGGCTGTAAATCCTGACTGAAGAAGTTGAAATCGATTGTTAGTGGCCGTGCAATCATTAAGCTGTTGCGCTACAACTTTTTCAAGAATTGTCGCAATAAACGAGAGATTTGAGCACAACCTATAATTACTGAGGCTCTCTGGGTTGTGGTTTGCTTGCTTAAATAGGGGTCAAATAACAACGATCTTCAAAGCTGCTGGTACAATGCCCCAGATGAGTGATAAATTAATAATATTTAGGATGGAATGTCCTAAGTTTGTAGGGAAATTCAACAAGCCATCTCATCATCTCAAATGGAAGACCTCGAGTTTAGACGCACGCCGTTTGCACTCAAGCTTCCTACATGATTGTTTAACTGCACATTTCACCTGTGAACTGCAGAGTAAGAATCTTTGGATGAGTTTTAAGTTGAATTGGTGCTACAGAGTTGGGCAGATTTAACAGAACGGCACTGACATCATTAGTGAGACTTGAACCACTACAAGAAGGAAAGGGAGCGGGTGCCAGAGGCAGTAGCTCAGAGAGTGCAGTGGTGGTTGAAGAACTAATATTGCGGCCGCTATAGCTTTGATTGTGGTGAGGACGAAGGCAGTGAGTCAAGTTTTCAAATCTTATAAAATAATGGTCAGATATAGCAGTGATATATGACGATACCATGACATTTGAGGTTGCTTAGCCCCGGGTTTGTACCATATCTATAGTGTAGCCATTTTTCTTGGTTTCTTCGTCTATTATCAGCGGGAAACCCAAAGTATCAATTATTGACTCAAATGCCGTGGTAAGTGGTTCAGACCATGAATTCATATGACCATTAAAGTCACCCATTATTAATATATTATCTGCATGAGTCACCAAGTCAGCCACAAATTCAGGAAATTCATGTAAAGAGCCAGTGTGAGGGCCAGGAGGACGGTAAATCGCCAAAAGATAAAATGGCGACGAGGCTATAGATCGCACAGTGAGAACTTCAAAAGTTTTCAAGGCGTTGTTTGAGCGAGGACTAAGTTTGAGAGCAGATTTGGACAAGAATGGCCACACCCCCGCCCTTCTTACGAGGACGTGGCACATGTGAACTCACAAAGTTTGGGGGCGAGACCTCATTTAGCAATAAAAACTCATTTGGTTTCAACCAGGTCTCGCAAAGACCAATCATATTAAGGTTATGAGCTCTGATCAGGTCATTAACTGGCAAGGCTTTTGAGGGGAGTGATTTAATATTTGCAAAATAAAGTAGGTTGATCTGAGTTATTTGCCATTGCAGGATTCCCATTTGTAATATTAAAAACATGTTGCCTGGGTCCCATGCTGTACTTCAAGCAGCTTTACAGTGGAATCTGATTTTTATTTGTAAGCTTGCGAGTACTATTGTTCAGAGCGAATACTGTGTCATTGATATGACCGGCCAAGGAAGAATGTTTAAACTCATCACATATTACAATCTCAGAAGAAAGCACGTCAGTATGCAAAACAGCAGCAGGTAGTGAGTCAGTGAACACATTGATTATTCACCTTCATATTATTTCCTGTTAAAGACTTTCCCTCCACCCCGACACAGTTCACAAATGAGCTGAATGGCGGATCCCACAAAACGTGGGCACAAACAAAAGTCCGTACGAAAATATTTAATACAAAAACGCACTGACAAAATATAAACAGAAATTGCTGGTCAAAAGAACCGGGAAAATGATACTAGAAAAAAATGCTTGCAAAAGGCAAGGTAAGTAACATCGAGAATACAAACGAAATGACTAACATCCAATTTCGCGAAATCAAAAACATGAGCAACATCAAAGACAAAAAACAAATACTTACAAAGTGGGAGACAAGAGCGCAAACGCGACTATGATGAGATCGGGAGGTATAGAAAACAACCCTTGAGTAATAGCAGCAACAAGGTCAATAATCCGACGAGAGACGTGGGATCTTGGCAGGCCTTAAATACTTGGCTTACTAATGAACACATTGGCAGCAGGTGTGCACGCTGAAGGAAAAGCCCTCCACTGCCACCTTCTGGAGAAACACAAGAACAGGATCATGACAACCCCACAAACCTCCATAAGCCTGAATAGGGTGGAGTTTTCATTGTTTAGGTGTAAGGGGGCGTTTGTGCCTTTGGGTGGCATTGTGGGATGGAAGTAGTCTTTTCCCGATCAATCTTTGGCCAGATCTCTCATTCGCATCAGGTCTCAATCTTTTGCCGTACAGTCACGGGCACACCCCGGTCACTGGCACAGCCACATGCTGACATGGTAGCTCGGGCTTTAGGAAACTTGCTGGCTACAGTATTTTGGGGTATCCATTTTGGGAAAATAAAATCCCATTCCTCATTTGCCAACAACTGGGCGAGACTAGCAAAAAAGGCAGAGTGAAGGGACCTCAGGCAGCAGACAGACAGGATTCAGAAGCCTCAGCAACAGGTCTGAGAAGCTGATTCAAGAATTCCACATAGGAAAACATTATCATATAGCCTTATCTGATCAGCTCTCTGTCGAGAGTGGCCCTGATTAGGGACAAGGAGGGGCATTCCACACTTGTGGACCGCTCCACTGTTTATTTGCACAGGAAACCCAGACGCTGTGAAACTCCAACTCGGAGGCACTATGCAAATATTGGAGCTATTTGCAGAGGTGGTTTTAATTCTTTACAGAGCAACGATTGGCTCGTTTCATTCCGATCCCTGCAAGAACTTGGCGAATGCATTCCTTCATCCTTCTCGCTTCCCTCACACCAACTCACCCAAAAATAAATAAATGTAAGATATATTTTCAACGTCGTGGATGGCCACTGAAGATTCAAATCTAATTTTTTCTGCCTCTGGTATCAGATTCTCAACTGAAACATACTCTTATTGTTCATACCGCAGCTTCTTGAGTGACCAAGGAGTGGTTCCAGGTCCGCCGGTCTGCAAGGAGCCTGATACTTCCTGAAAAAAGGGGGGAGCACGTCCACTCACCTAGAGTGTGAAAACAAGGAAAAGTTGTGCAAAGTAATGCGATTGTTTCACATTATTTGGCGCAATGTGTGAGGTTCTAAAATATGAGGCTAACTTTGCTATCAGCTAACAGTGAGAGATATGTTTGTTGTTGAGCCCATCAGATGACAATTTCATTCTATTTTTCACTCTTGCTTTCTCTTTCTTAGGATGGGAGCGTAACAGAGCCGTGTTCTGTTTGGAGGGATGATCACAGCAAATCTAAGAAGCTCGACGCTAACACAAGACTGACATGCTTTCGGCCGAGCTGAGGCTTCAAAGGAGACATTGTTGGCCACAATAGAACTAACTAACCAGCTTTTGTCATACAGACATGAAAAGGGACCTGAACTAAATGTGTATCACAGGAATTAAACAATCTTCTGTCAATGCAAACATGATGAAAGGACCTCATCAAAAGCGACAAACATACACCGAGAGAGAAAGTAGAATGAAAGCAATTGTGCTCGCCCTGCTTTCGACAGTGTCTGGCATGTACGTGGAGTATTTGTGTGTGGAGCTGTCGAATAATGTGCGATTGTAACCCATCAATGCCCGATGGAAGAGTTGAACAAAATTTACACTGATATAACAAAAACAATCTTCATGTTTATATCAGATAACTAGAGCCGGAGGGCATCTTCAAGTCGATATAACGATGATGTCACAACCGGATAGACGTGAGTAAATTTTCTTGATTAGCAACAATTGAATTGCTCAACTTCCCATTGCTGACTTCATGTTATCGTTTCCGTAGAGCACAAACGACGGGCTGACTCAAAAGCATTTCTGTTGGTTACAGTCAAAAAGCAATTCATTTTGCCAAAAGCGTCCTAACAATTTTTACACGTCAACTGTTCCATGATGCAATCCATCAACAGCTAACCTCCAGTCTGTACACACCACTCAAATCTACATTCGCACCTCTGCATACAGTGTCTAAAACAAAAGCTTACAGGGGTAGTAGTAGTAGTTCCATATTCATACCTGAGCAATGGATATAAAACATATTTCCAAATTCACGTGGATGCACGATCTGTTTGGATGAAATGAACAGTTTTGGAACTCTTTTACCGCAAGTCATAAAAACATGCTAAAAATACCACGGTTAGAGTCAGAAAATATTTTCAGACTCGTTGGTGGATACTTACATTTTCATGTTTTGAAATGCTAAAGCAGACATACTATAATGTACAGTATATACAGTACATGTTAACACAAGCTCATCAGTCGATATGGACCCGCATAGACTCTATTTACTGTACAATTATTGTGAGTCATCTACTCACACTATTACAATTAAAAGAAAGCTTTGTGGACAGGTTCTTTCTTTACTCATCTACAATCAGTCGCCAGTCCATCACAGGGCACATGCAAACCACAATTCACATTCATACTTAAGAGCAGTTTTGAGTCACCAATTACTCTTAACATTTAGGCAACAACATCGCAACCCTTACATGATCCAGGAGGACATTTAAACGCCACACAGGAGGGCTGGAGATAAAATTCCCAACCAGAACTTATTGACTGTGATCAAGATGTTTGTCTACCTTCTTGTATTTTATCTACCGATGCCTTCTAATGAGCCCCCCTGTCAATAAGTGTTGAGGATGAACACTTGTGCTAAAATACTTAAAGCAGTGTTGTCCAATGTTTTGCTCCGTCCAGATCAAATAAACAAATGAATAAACAAAATGTGCTCACCACTAATGCTTCATTGTCAACATGACATTATAAGCAGTGTTTTAATTGGTTTGGCTGCATAGTTTTAGCAGGACACGTGGTAGAACACAATCTAATTGTACTGAAAGGTCAAAATCATGACAAAGTGGAGATGCAGGATTTTCTTTTGAAATTATGCTTATTAGACTAGAAAAATCTTGCACACATACATGCAGTATCAGTATTCTGAGTACGTACAGTGTCAATTTGAAATGAGTTGACTTATCATATATATACGGTTGAGTCATTGTATTCTCTTCTCTGAACTACTTCACTCAGGTATTGAATTGAGAGTGACTACGCCTCTGCTGCAGCACATGACTCATAAGCTCATCTAATTCTCATTGTGACCAGGTCTAGTGCGCTCGCACAGTCAAAGGCTCTTTAGAGGGCCTGCCGTCATTTTCTGTGATTTCAGTCCAAGTGGCTACAGTACAAAAAAAAAAAAAAAAAAAAACAGGTCAACACAATGACCTTATCCTGTCCTTCAACTTGAGCATGCAAGGCAATTCCCTGTTGACAGTGAGGCCCACTTTGTCGCTACTCTGTGAAGTGTATCGTGCACAAATTAAAAGAATGAATAAATACCGCTCCTGCCATAAAGTCTGTGCATGCAGCCATCAGTTTTATGGGATGACATGTGAGACACAGGTAAAGAATGTTAAACATTACTTAAAACAACTTGTGACTGTGGAACGGATTGACAACATTTTCCAGCATCCATGCAAACATTTTGTTCAAACGTTATGGTTGCACTGGACTGTATTTGACAGTGAACCAAAGAAATAACAAAAACAAAATGTCTTATTTTCATGTTTTTAACATTAGGACTGTTTAATACTGACCGAACAAATTAGGATTTTTGTGCTGACAAGCTACCGAGAAACCAGATGTATTATAAGCATCAGTGAAGAGCCTTGCGGCCTTGTGATAGTTGAGATGTCTTCTCTGTGTAATGATCTTTTTTTTCATCAGCCACTCAGCGGGCGACCTGAAAATAGAGTTCATTTTGGAGAAGAAAAAAAAAATGGTTTCCAAGGGAACAGGACCCTCCATCTAGCCCCTTCGGAATACAGTCTCAATGAGGTGTTTGAACTTGTATACACGCAGTGACAATTGTACAGCAGTTGTGGACGCTCTACTCTGCGCGCGCGCGTGTGTGTGTGTGTGTGTGTGTGTGTGTGTGTGTGTGTGTGTGCGCGCGCACGCGCGCTGTTTTCAGTCACAAGGCTGAGCCACACAGCCTTGGCGGATAAATGGAATGAGATAAGTCACCTGGGAGGTTCCAGCCAGGTCATCGATTTTATGGGTCATCAGATAGAACGGAGGGCGGCTGAGAAAACAACCCTTCAGCGTTTGGAAAAGGCTATCATTTAACCTGATCAATAGCTCCAATTACCCCGCTCCTCCCATAGCTGTAAATATAGATGTTATGTTTTCAAGGAACCGAAATTGTGAAACCTTACTGATGTAATCACACTCTTAGATTACAGTTGTGTTGCGCAACTATATTTCACGACAACAATTACATTGCTTGTGATTGTCCACCGCACTTCATTGGCGAAATCTTCAAGATATGAGCTAAGCCAACACAACAGGTCAAACTGATGTTAGCGGGTGTGTTTAGTTTGGGAATTTCTCGTGTCCTCAAATGTTAAAGTTATGGGGTGATGACAGATTGGCTCAACCGAAGCACGACCAACAGTGGTTTCCGTCAACCATATTCTGTAGCTTGGTTTGCCGTGTTCGGAACCGTGGCTGACCAGATACTGGAAATAGTCTATTACAGCCAACAGAAAGATATCAATATAGCAAGTAGAGTCGTACCAGTAGAGCAGACTGGACTGGTCACAGATGTCACACAGAACAACCACAAGAAGAGAGAGGAAATGCAAAACCCACGAAGATAAATTGAAGCCAACACCAACTGAAACCTGCATCGTTCTCGTTGGGAGATATTCATGCTAACAGGCATCTTACAGAAAACACTGTACTCAAAACAAATGGTTATCTCACTTGGATCACTTGTTGAAACAATCGAGGAACAACTTGGAAGTGTCAAGTAACGAAGTAAAAAATACTTTGTAAACTGAATTAAGTACAAATTTTGGGTATGTGAGCCTTAGTGGATGAGTTATTTTTCAGCCTTTGCTGAACTCAAGTCATCCTATCTTTCACTCCATGAAACACATGTTAAGTAGTACACATGGCTTCTTCAATGTATTTGCCTTGTAGGTCATATATAGAGATCTCTATGTATGAGAGAGAGAGAGTGCACAATAGGCAAAAATTTGGAGTAAGGTGGATTCTATTGATTAATAATGATTTCCTTTCACACTTCACTTGCGTATTAAGTCTTTTGAAATAACAATATCTATCTTTTTACTTTATTTTATACGTTCGACGCCTGTGGTTACACTGTATTGTTTTCGCATGAAGACCCCACAGAAATATGACGTAAATCCGGATACACACACAAAAAAAAAAAACAGTGTCTTTAAGTTGGCCACCATAATAATTTGCACTCTATTCCTCACCAACTACAAAATGGCAATTTGACCTGCCGTTTGAAATGGCCACTGACCATCTGCTAACTGTTTTCTGACCATTTCTTGTCTTGCATGAGCAAAGACAGATTCACAGTCACTCACATGGTTGTAAGTGAAACGTCTTCACCTGTTTGAAATAATCAAGAGACAAGTTCACGCACGCATACTGACAATGCACGCAAAGGTATCATCATTTGTACAGATTGACATAAACATGATCACAATTTGTGTTAATTTGTATTTTGTCATCCTGGATGTTTTGGTTCATGTTAAGGTTTCTCACTATGCTGTCTGGTCATTGCAATGCAGGCAAATCTCCCAAAAAGTTTTGCAGCTGGCTGCGGAGCAAGTGGAGCTGTTTAGTCCATAATCGCGACTGCTAAAAATATCAGCGGGGAGAGGTAAATCCAAAGTACTTGTCGACAAGTGATATTAGGCAAGATGGGGAGTCTGGCCATGAAGAATAGATGACAACATTGGAGAAACATGCACTGACTCACAAAGTGGCTCTCTTTCACACCAGTGCTGCCAAACAGAGGATACAGCAGCCATCTATGGCCGGTATGTCATTTGCACTGTTTCATTCCACAACCTAACAAAAGGAAACTACACCAACTTGGGCAGTTTCTGCCATCACATTTTATACAATTGGACAGCCTGTTAATTTCCTTTTAAAACAATGTCTCCCTTGTAAGGAATAATCTAAATGTTGGAATATTGTTTGTTTGTTGATACTGGGCAGGTGTGCTGCCTCTCATTTAACATGAGATTGAATATGATCGGTTGATTTCCGAACACAGACACATCCGATATAACAGTGTGTGCACCCTGGTGCGACCACATTATAGCCATTGTTGTTGTTGGTTACTACAGTGAACAGCCCATCATGTCATCTAGTAACAGGTTATCATTTTTGGTGCACGAAAGGGTTAAACTTCCCCCGGCAAGAAGAAGAGGACACTTTGTTGTTGTGAATCTCTGCATATGTCTGAAATGTGTCCTTTGCATTTAACCCATTGCAGCTGTGAACACAGTGGTGCAAACCAGAGCAGCAGGGTGGGACAGTTCAGGATATCAGTGTCTTGCTCATGGACACCATAGCCGTCAGTCTGGGGGATGTTGGGGGTGGACCTGTCACAGCAACCTCTCAAACTCTGTCCACTGTGTGTTGATGAAGCTCACAGCTTTTTTTTTTTTTTGTCTCCACATTCTCCTGCCACTTGATGACTTGAACCAGGATCCACACAATGGAAGGCAACAATCTTAACCACTTAGGCACGTCTGTACAATCTGCTTTTTGTGGAAGATCACATGACCAATAACCCCGGAAAACAGGTTAGCGGGCTTCCTTTGTATGCCGTAATAACAAGCAAGATAACGGGTTGTTAACATGATTGTTTGAAGATGAAAAAAAAATCTTTATGCTGGTGACTTTGGAAAAAGGTTTATATATATATATATATATATATATTTGTATCACTGAATAAAAATAGGATATGTAAACACAAAGCTAAACAACAACTATTGTCATCTTTGGTGCATGAGGTTGTGGTGATATTTTGTGTTTAAAAAAAAAATACATTGTGGAGGTTTAAAGATTTGACAGATGTCATGGCCTCCTTCACCATTCACCTGGGCAAGGAGGAAATTATTTTGCATGTTTTGTCAAATGCGGCATGTTTTGGGTCTCATAAAAGTTTTGAAATGATCTTGGTCTCATTTATTTCCCAAAGATTTTAGAATCTTTGTATGGACGCTTCAACCAGTTCAGGGTGTCCCCCGCCTATAGGCCAAAGACAGCACGCCCGCAACCTTTATGAGGATAAGTGGTCCAGAAGATGGCTGGATGGCTGGATGAATATACCCTAAAGGCTTATTTCTTTCAAACATTGCTCACAAATCTGCTTAAGCAAACTTTTCTTCTTCTTCTTCTTCTTCTTCTTCTTCACTTCTATCCAGGTCACAGGTGTAGCATATCAATATTCTGCTTAGACAGCATCTAACTGCACACGTGGGCCGTAGGTTGCCCACAATAAAAGGCCACTGTAAAGTAGGGTTTTACTGCATTGCTGGGTCCGGGGAGGGGCAGAGAACCAGTCGGTAATGTGGTGTGAGTGACATTTTTACTCTCAAATCTGTTTTTTTTTTTTTTTGTTTGTTTTTTATGTTTTTTGTTTGTTTGGTTTTTTTTCATGGATTTGGTCTGTTGTTCCATTCATCCACAGCACAATTCCTGGAAGCTGAAAACATGCTAGTTCTTGGATGGCACTCGCACCGGGTGCGTCACCCATTGAGCATGTTTGGGATCTTCTGAATTGGTGTATAAGACAGCATGTTCCAGTACCAGCTAATGTCGAGTAACGTCTTAGCGCATCCACTAAAGAGGAGTGTGCCAACATTCCACAGGGCACAATCCAAAACACGATCAACGTGACGCGAAGATGTGTTGCACTGTATGAGGCATATCCGGTTCCGCCAATTACTTATGGTTTTGTGGCTGGTTTTGTTGTGCTTTTTTAATCATCGATCTTTTATTTATGATGTCATCAAAACTAGCCATTTAAACAGGGGTGTGTAGTTTTTATATCCACTATATGTGAAAATAAGCATCGATGTCTTCAAGGACCAATTTTTTCTTTCCATGGTTGTGAGCTCACCGGATTGTGCAGGTGTACCTCATGCTGTGGTTCCCTTTAAATATGTCACTACAACTACAATCATCTCATTACACTTTCCAAAGTGTCACAGTACCCTGAACATTAACACTTGCAGGACACACATTGTTTTTATTGCGTTTACAACATTGTAAAGTGCAAAAACTATCCATACATACAATAGAGGACATTCCATTTTCTATTTTCGTTGTCTGAAGTTGTGAACTATTATATCCAACGGAACAGAAACACTATAAAAACAACCGAAAAAGGGGAAACACACTTAATTATTAATGAGCTTTTTGGTCTTGGGGGAAATTTAATGTTATTCATTTTGTCATCAACGGAGAGCTGTTAGCTCTTTGAAACATTCCCCCAGAGAACCATCCTTCAGTTCTGATTGTGTTTTGACGCTCGACAAAGTGCCACCAAAGTGTAATGAGTTGCTTTAATCTGACAACCTCCATGCATCATTGAAACACTCACCTACTGTATAGTTGGGCTTTGTTGTCCACCACCCTGCACTCTCCCAGGGAAGGCTTTTAGTAACTTCTGCATTAGACAATATGTCTTGCGCAATTTGTGCAAAAGGAATCTTAAAAAAAGGATTTCCTCTGATTTACATTATTCATGTGGAAAAATGCATTTAGCACCAGTCTTTTCAAAGTTAATGTTATGCTAATAGGGAGACCATGTCGTGCCAGATGATGCAGAAGATGACATGGCTTCACACGTTAAAAATATTGTATAGTGCCACCCTCTACTCTGTGCCTGCCTGCTTTTGGTGCCAAGAGTATAGCCAGACATTCACGTTGTACGGTTAAGGCTATTCTTAAAAACAAGTACAGTCCTAATCTTAGGAATTATTTGTGAATGTTATTGCCATGCCACTCAAAGAAATGAATTGGGGAAAAGACTAATACTAATACAAATTACTAATAAACAGCGTACCATAGGGTGTGGCCTTAGGGGAAAATAACACAGTCACTGTAAATTAGCCGAGTGTTCAATTCATTCAGACACACTTGTTTTTTTCATTCAATGTATTCTACATTTAATACTTTGACAATTGTGTGCAATTCAAAAGAATTTTGAAAACCCCAAAAGAAATTTAAATTCAGAGACGATAGTGCCAGGTTTAAATTCCGGAAATCATTTGACAGCTTTAATAATGGTCAAAATTTTGGACATCAGGGGCCCTATTTTCTTAGACAAGCACCTGTGCGCTTTGTGTAAAAATGAGCACATCTTCATATTCTTACCAGGGGAAGTATAGTTTTGCATGTTTGGGACCACGTTGCCCCTCTATGGGCATTTTGGCAGGCGGTGATGCCACACCAAAAACACACCTGACAATTTGGTTGCAGAAAGTAGACTGCCGTTGGCCTAAAAACGTGTGTATATTAATTTTTGTGCCGGGGCAAGTCTAGTTTAGTGCGTTTGTGAATTTGGTAAATGTGTTACGCCTCGCTGGTTGTTCTCATGGATTTGGCTGACGCTCCCCCAGCGCATCTTGTAATTTGGTGACAAAACACTACATTTTAGATTTGCAAGAAGGAGGTCTAAGTGGTGGCACAGGTGGTGTAATGTGATTTGGGTGCATTTGATGGAGGGGCCGGCAGACGGATTTGGTTCTCCACATGATGTGTGCTGGATTTCATTAATAAATATGACATGTTGTACAATCTCTCCAAATCATTGCAAATATCTATTCATTTAACAAATTATTATCATTATAATCGTATAAATATTTTAATAACACCCCCCTGACCATGTGTAAAAACTTAAGTGGGTATGGTGGTCACAATCGGGTGTGCAAGGCAGTCTCCAGTTACATCATCCACAAGGAGAGATCTTTTAGTTTATAGTTTCCAGCAGATTACATCTTGCACTTTGTTCACGAAAATCACAAGCGCAGATCCCAACAAGTCAATTTCTGTTTCTGCACTGAAGCGCTGTGTGTGCTTCCACTACCCTGATTTTAATGGAAATAAGGGTGGGGTGTTTTTATGTACAGTAGTCGGCAATGTTCCATTCTCAAATGGCATACAATGGCGCAAATGCCCCCTTATACTCAATTTGACCTGTGCAAAGTCTCGGAAAATACCAGAAGAAGGAAAGCTCCACCCATGTGCACAATTACAACGTGCTTTGCGCTGCACTGAAATTCCTATGTTAGTTCAGAGACTCAATTGCCAGGTTAAAATTCCAGAACTTCTGCCCTTGGGTAAGTTATGTGCGCGACTTCCAGTATTAACCAAAATCGGGCTTTTGTTTCCATGGTAATTGCGCGAGTCCACTTTCTATCACAGTTACAAACTTAAACAATGTGAGTTGCTGCAGCTTAGAAGAGAAAACATTTCAATCCCACTTCCTATACATGTAGCGGGGAAGGAGGATAACATAAATAAAAATAGTCCAGAGACAAGGTACAGTCACATGTTTATTTTCCGAACTCTGTCGCTTCAGACGTGATGAGCCATGGGACCCACCGCTAAAGCCAACACTGTTCACTGCATCATAACCGCATGACCGGGACGCTTCATGTAATCGAGCGTCACGTCGCTTGAAGTGTAAAGCTGTGATTGATTATGTGAACATCTCAATTTTAACCGGTTGAGCAAAAGAGGGCTCACCATGTTACTATGTTCTTTAAAAATGCTGTGTCATTGCGGATTTATTGAACTATAATTTATGAAATACACAGGTTATCTATTTGAATAAATGATTGACTAATTTGTCATAGTTCTGCTTGGATCCGCTGTCATTAGATGAAGTACAATATGTACAATTGTTCACACATCAGTTGACATGCGTTTGAACACCACTGTTGAAAATAAATGTGGATGCAAAAGAAGCCTTTCAGTTCAATCGGGGGTCACAGAACTGTCAAGAAGAGAAGATTGTTGCCAGAGGAGCCTTGCAAAAATTACAATTAAACCGTCAGAACCAGAGTCAAGAGCTGCCACTCCAAACCTTTTTCTTATTAATTGGGATTTGGGGAGTACCTGGGTTTCCTTAGTCGGAGGTTCAAGTGGTGCTTAGTGAATGATAGAGCGACTCCGTGAGGTGTTCCATCTTCTTGGCCTGTGAAGATGAGATTGCTGTGAAGCGTGATCAACATCCTCTCAGGGGTCATGACGTGAAGCTTTCTAGCACCTGAAGAGCTGTGTGCTTCTGTCTCATGCTCTTTGTAGCAGCACTCACAAATATATTTTAGGAGCTGACTCAAGTGCCTCTCCAACGACAGCCGTCTCCTTCAAAGATCCATACACAAAGAACGCCACCTCATTGCTCTGCGTCATTGTTTTGAAGTGGCCCTGGCATTCGATGTCTTTAGAAGAGACAAAGGCTATTCTGGGGTTCACAAGATGAGCACCGAGTGTGTGCGGCACTTATAAATTCAGAGTACAAAACGTTGCACTCACAATTGGTACTCCATATTATTCAAATGGGAAAATAATGGGTGGAGGGAGGGAGGGGGCGGGGTTCTTTGGAACTGCAATATAGACGGCCTACAGATGGAAAGCCAATGCCAGTGCTGATTTGGGACTTGTATTAATGACAGTGCTCAATTTGCTTCAACTTATGCAACTTCAAACACAAGTTTGACCGCTCTACATCATTACAACTTCAATTTGACGTCCTCTGTTTACAAAGTTGGACTGCCTGGACATTGAATCGATCACCTGTCAATTGCAAGGCTAACACACTAAGGCAGATCATTTTTCACGAGCATTCGCAGAATAGGGCAGGAGTGCACTCACCTGGAGTGAACTTACCGTTAGAGGGAAAACATACAAACTGTACACTGCCTTCTCGCTGTGAGGTAGGCACGCTAACCACTTCAATTCAATTTTAACCCAAAAAGACAATGTATTAGAGTGAGCGGCAACTTACTGTGCATTCATAAAATGGTATCCTCTTATTTTCTTTCCGACGCGGTTTGTAATACCAAAACCCTTTCCATTCAGTTATCATATCAGCAAAAACCAAGCCATTAGTTAGAATAACTGCCAGTAACTGTTGCAATGCACAGCTCTAGGCCAGGCTACAAAAATAGAAGAAGAAAGAAGAGGAAAAAAAGTGTTTCCAAGAACACTTGGAAACATTTGTTGAATGGGTAAAGAAAAAATTGGGAAAAGTAGGACTCTTCCACGAGGAACCAAACTGGGGAAATCGAAGGAGAAGAGCCTTCAATGGATTTTCTCAGTTCAGTGTCACAGAGTATTCCGTTTCGTTGTATTGATCATGATTCCAGTATTTTCATTTGCACACTATACGTGTTTGTCTACCCGCTCTTTTTTTTTGTATCATGCTATTCTATTTCCTTTGGCGGTGCCACTTGACTGAAAAACATCTTCCTATTGGTCAGAGCTGGTATCACGTGTTTTACATTATCTGCTCATCGCAGACTGTTTCAGCTGACTACTCCGACGCTGATTACCGTTCTCTAATCTCATTAACGGCTATCTTTAGGAGCACATCTAAATGGCTTTGAAGCAGATGATGCACTTTAGCACAGATTTAATTGGTTCTGCCTCTCTGGCGCAGGCTGTTGTCGCAAGGCTTAATACAGCTTGATTGTAAGCGTACAAGTGTCGTTACTTAATACTCAGGTGGTTAACTTGTGGGAACTTCACAATGAAATGAGACCCACGACGAGTTACCAAACGTATCATTACGAAGCGTGTTAATTATGATCAAATGTGAATGTTTTTTAACAATATTATTGATATATTAAGTGTAGATGGAATGGGGTTGCTATTTCTAGCATAATGAGAGATGTTTGTAAGAGAGATGCCCAGTATTAAAAGTCAACACTTAGTATAAAACATTGCAGGAAGACTATACTGACTAGAATAGGAAGTTTGATCTTATTACCCCTATAGCGGCCAACTTGCACTAATATGGGACTACTCTCTCACCCTGCATCAACCGGCCAAGACCTGAGGAGAACCCACTTCTGCCGAGCTCAGACTACACGCTTGTAACCCGGTTTGGATCCCAAAAGACACTTCACAAACAAACAATCACTGTCATGGCCGATTGAGTAATGAGTTGTGACACAAACAAGTTGTCACCCCGCGTAGTGTGGAATAATCAAATAATAATAATAATAATACATTACATTTATAAGCGCCTTTCAAAACACTCAAGGACACTTTACAATCAAAACAAGAACAATAAAACCACAGATAAAATTATAAATAATAAAAGGAGAGATGAATTTAAACTGAATTTAGCGACTCGAAATAGTTGACGCCGGCAACATCGCCGCCGCCAGGAGCACCCGCCGACCCCGCCAGGCCGG
>NW_017805139.1:352085-352590 GCF_001891065.2 Hippocampus comes
GGACAGCCTTGCGACGACCGACGGTCCAAAACCACAACGAATTGCGGCAGGAGATGAGGGTTTCTCCCATGACGAGAGTAAACCGTAAAAAAAACGTAAAACAAACACTAAAAAAGAATAATAGTGGGTGAGCAGCGGCAGCCAGACGCGCCAGCGTTCACTCAACCCGGAAGTGACCCGGAAGAGTCAAATCAAAGACTGCCGATCTGGCGTCTCAGATGCCTCACAACCACGACACAGAAAGTCTGTCATGTCACTTTGTTGTGTTTTGTGTTTAGTGTGGCATGTCCTACACGGCCCAACGATTTCTTCCTAGAAACTGACCAATTGGAGTGAACGCTGGCGCGTCTGGCTGCCGCTGCTCACCCGCTATTATTCTTTTTTAGCGTTTGTTTTACGGGTTTTTTTACAGTTTACTCTTGTCATGGGAGAAACCCTCCTCTCCTGTCGCAATTCGTTGTGGTTTTGGACCGTCGGTCGTCGCACGGTTGTCCTCGGGCGCGCT
>NW_017805139.1:352921-465239 GCF_001891065.2 Hippocampus comes
AGTTTAAATTCATCTCTCCTTTTATTATTTATAATTTTATCTGTGGTTTTATTGTTCTTGTTTTGATTGTAAAGTGTCCTTGAGTGTTTTGAAAGGCGCTTATAAATGTAATGTATTATTATTATTATTATTATTTATTATTAATTGTGTGATGGAGTGAAACGCCCATCACTTCCTGACCAGCGCGCTCTAGCTCTCCTTTATGCCCGAAATATCAGCCGTATTGCTCACACCGGGGGCTGACCAGCCTGAAATGCTTCATTTCTTTAAATGGACAATTATGCTGTTTAAAGTAACATGGTACAGCATCATAGCATGTGATTGATGTTGCCTGCTTTGTATTCATTGCAGCCCGGTCATCTCCATCTGTATTTTTCCTCTCAAAGTTTCTTCCTTTTTTTTTTCTCCAAAAGTTATTTTGTTGCGTGGTTGGGATTCTAGACTAGCGGATGTTGTTGATTTGTGTAAATTGTTCTTTTGTGATGAAGGGCTATACAAATTATCCTCTCATATCAACAGCAGATATTTCACCATATATCACAAATAAACTAGTGACATCGCTGTTGACATTGGTTGCATTAAACTGTCATGGATGAAGCTACTTTAAGTGTCACAACCGCATACCACATGAGAAGACAATGACAGTCTTGTATTAACATGAGTACATCTCTGGCAATTCCTGACAAATGAAACATTGATTCATGTTCCAAATTTAACCTCATTGCACATCCAGCAGTGCAGTTTAATTACAGTCTTCCTAAACCTCTCTTTGCTGAGTGCTGAAGCTGTAAACACCATCTTGGTGTGCTCTGAGCCTGACACTGTAGCTGATTAGACATATCATTATAAATTAACATATTTAATATATCACTGCAAGTGATTTCTTTTTATTATTAGTAGTAGTATTTTATTTTTTTGCTCGCTGATCCTAATGAAGATTGTTAAGCTATACGTTCCCTATATACAGCTCCAAAGAACAATGAGACTGCGCGTGTCCACGAACACTATAAAACGTTTACAAAGAGGAGTCGCCATGGCAATGATAGAGACACTGTTCAAGACATTATTTCTGTGTGTACTCGCAACTCCCAGGTTTACATACGGTCTGGAAACCTAAACAGTATTATGGTTACAATGCAACCTTGTCGTATGTTATAGTATACTCTGTGTAATATGTACTGTAATTGTGATATTTTATGATTGTTTCAACATAGGTTCATGGTACAGGCTTGGATGCATTCCGAATTACAAAACAAAATGCACAACATCAGCGGCTGTGTCGTAGGAATGGATCGTTGCATTGTCTTACTGTTCGTGGTTATTGAAGGTCTTACTGTTGCTTTCAGCTTGCTTGATGTTATGATCCTGTCCTGTTTGGTTTTCAGTCTCCGGCAGGAGTGGAGGGGGTTCCCTCCAGAGCCGCACCTGTTGTTAACCATCCTCGTTATGCAGCTGCCTTTAAAAGCTCTGCCACACCAACCACTGGTTATCCCATTATTCAGCCTTGCTCACAACTCTTGTTTCCACGTGCCTGCGTATTGTAGACATTCATGACTTTTTGCCTTGTTGTTTTCCCTTGACGTTTTACTAAGTAGTTCTCGTTGACTATCTTAGCTGACTTTGGGCAGTAGGTGGGGTACACCCTGAACTGGTTGTCAGCCAATTGCAGGGCGCACATTAACGAAAAACATTCGCGCTCACAATCACAGATTGCGACAATTAAGAGTGTTCCATTAACCTGCCATGCATGTCTTTGGATTGTGGGAGGAAACCAGAGTACTTATAGAAAAACCACGGCGGAACGGGGAGAACCTGCAAACTCCACACAGGAAGGCCAGGGCCCGATACCGAACCCATGACCATTGCACTGTGGCACAGACATTCTAAGCAGTCCACCACCGTGTCGCCCCTTTTCAAAACAACAATGCCGAAAATTCCAGGATTTTTAATGAAATATTTGGGCTTATGTACTTCATAATTTAGCAACGTCCAAGCAGTGATGAGAAAAAAGTCAAAGCGCAGCAGAGTTAGAGACTCTCTTTTGAAACAAGAATGAACTGCTGATTCCAAAACACATAAAAGACATTGACCATTTAATTGAGATTTTCCAAGACGACCCTAGGCTGAGTGAATGGAACGGTGTGAAATATATACACAACAAAATAACTTCAATAAAAAAAACAAAAACAAACAAATCTAAGAAAAATGAGTATCTCCATGTTCCAGAGAGGAGCCACAGCATTGTAAATATTATACCCAATAACATCATAATGACTGTGGCCTCTAAAACGTTTTTCTTTTTGAGGAAAATGAAAGCTCAGCGGGGGAAGCTGTGGTTTTTAAGAATGTGTGTTCAATCCGCCAAATGGCCTTGATATATGCGATGCGTGCACCAAACTCCCCAGGAGCTGGAATGTGGCCAACAGCGCCAGCGTGTCACTAATGGTTTGTGCTCACTCATTACTAGAACATCTCAAAGTTATCCATTAGATTGGTCACATGTAGTGGACTGCAACTTTTCCAAATACTAAAAACAGCTCTCTGTACGCTGCAGTGCAGTTCTTCATCACGACAAACTATTTTTGAATAATACCGCTGACGTTGAAAATCATAGCACGTGGCTTTCAACCAGTTTGTATGATGTATCCATAAAAAAGTAGAAAGTTGATTCTGGTTTAGTTTTATTCCGCGTTGAATGGCACGCTCAGCTCTTCTCGCTATATGCAGAAGAGTGTGTGTCACAGCACTTTTTGCTGTTGAGTCCAATGTGATCTGTCATTCTCTTTGTCATTCACTCGCTCTCTCCCCCTGCGGACTTCTTCCATCACTCGTCCGAGTAAGACGGTGGAGTGGCATTGACGTGATGAGGCTACACAGACTGTCAAGATGAATTGCAACCCTGGGAGATTAGCAAACAAACACACACAGACACACAAAGGACATGTGGCACTCAAACGTACAGAGTCACACATGCATGCGTTCACCCATGCTGACACACACTATTGCACAAATGCACGACCGTGCAGTCAGGGACTCTGCTTCGTGCACATGCACACACGGTCCGGTGAATCCGAGGCCTGTCAGCCAAAAGTTGCTCAGTCTGACACAGTATTTCAGCTGGAAACAGACTCACGCTGGCATTATGGCTCCACTCCACCACGCCATTAAACACACAGTGAAGCAGCTGCATAATGTTCTCTTTATACGCAGCCATGCTTCTTATTTCAATCATTTGAAATCGGAAATAATACACTCTCTGTTGCAATGGTGCCTTTACACACACTTCAACGGTGTTGTAGAGAATGCTGAGTTAATTACACTGATCAACGATACATTTTGATCGCAGATGGCTTTATGTGTCTCCAATTTTTGATGCTGGTTTCAAAAATGCCTTTACCCTTTTCATTTGTTGTTGTTAAATGTGACCTCTAAAAGTTTGCGTAATCCTAATTTTACGATTGTGTTGTAATAGATTGCTGTGACATTTCGGGGAAAAAAAAATTCCACCGGAAAGTAACCCATGATAAATAAGGCGAGTGTACCACTACACTGTCAGCGACTCCAAATATGTTACTTATTATTTTTATTATTATTGTTATGGCGGCTCGGTGGTCCAGTGATTAGCGCATTGACCTCACAGTGCAGAGGTACCGGGTTCAATTCCAGCTCCGGCCTCCTTGTGTGGAGTTCTTCCCGGGCCTGCGTGGGTTTTCTCCGGGTACTCCGGTTTCCTCCCGCATTCCAAAAACATGCATGGCAGGCTGATTGAACAGTCTAAATTGTCCCGAGGTGTGAGTGTGAGCGCGGATGGTTGTTCGTCTTTGTGTGCCCTGCGATTGGCTGGCAACTAATTCAGGGTGTCCCCTGCCTACTGCCCGAAGACAGCTGGGAAAGGCTCCAGCACTCCCCCCAACAATGAATGAATGAATGAATTATGGTTATGAAAAGCTGACGTGCCAGAGAATGGGGACAGATTCTGAATTAATCTAAAAAAGTTTACTGGTGCCTCTGATTAAAATATTAAAATTTAATTTTAGAGGGGCAAAATACTCCAAATATTTCTTGATATGATATGGTGATATTAGACACAATCAATTAACTAGTCCAATTCAACCAATGAATAACCAACTGAGAGTGTCAGACATTTGCAATGACAGATTTGATTTTGGACGCAGCTCTCAGATTGTGCATTGGTTGCAAATGAAATGCCCGGTGAGCGTCATCAATGCCACAACACACACAACCGTACCAACATCAATGGCCTCAAGATCACACATGTCAAGGCTGTTGCCAGACTGACAGACATGCACACAAAAGCAGAGTCGATACCCACTGGACAACATGTCAGCCAAAGGGTTTAAACTTGGCAGGGCAATGCAGCAACTCAGGGGGTTCACCCAATTTTTTAATATCCATACACCCTTTCTGCCCAAGAAGTCATCCACAAAACAATGATGGCAAACCGGAGGCACAGTGACAGTGGCCCACATTTGACAATATTGTCCAGCATTTTGGATGGGCACTTTCCACTTTGATTGATGATTGGGAAATTGTCCATAAATTAGCAACTCTTACGCAGACCTTGTTAGTCTCGTGGTGTACATAACCTACTTTATGGCAAAGGAGCAGTTATCGCTGAATTCATCATCACCCAGGAAGCCAGCTGACGTTACCCTCAAATAATTATCGGTATCAGACATGTTATTTCAATGGGGAAAAAGGTGTATAATTAATATTAGGTGGAAGAAAATGCACTGAAAAAATGGTGTTGAATTTAATCAACTTTATCTGGTTGAGTGGCTGCATCTTGATTGGCATGCATTTTTTAAAAAGTAAAATTGAGTAAAGTCAACATAACCTGCTCTGTTGTTCTGTTTACTTTCCACATTGAGGTCTCCAGTCGTCTGTTGAAGCAACGTTTACACGATGATCCCCGAGACCTTGAAATGAGCGTCACTTGACTTTTGTTGTGCAAAAAGATAGAGATGCAACTGTAGAACTTGGCATTTTGAAAATACTGTCGTGGTCACCAGCTGTGTTTAATGACTCCATATAGTCATTGTTTGTACTAATTATGAGATGAGCTTGTCTTGATCACACCATTAAAAGCTCATCATTAACACTGCTTTAATGCCGCATTAGATGGGACAATCATCCAGTAAACGGAGTGCTACTCCCCCACTATATTAAAACATAGTGACACCGTGGGTCAAATAAATTAGAGCAAGCACATTTATAAACGATTAGCAACACATTCGCTGAAGGGCTAATTAGGCCTCAAGGGTAAAGACTTTGTTTTTGGCACAGACCTGGACAGTCACCGAGGAGAGCTTGTGTCCGTCATGCTGCTCGGAGCCAGTTGACCTTTTGTTTTGCTTTGTTGAGCCACTTTTCCTCTGTAGGCCTGCTTGCTGGTCTTTGTTGGTATACAGCAGTACACTCAGACATTGTGGTCGAGGTCATTTTAGTTTTATACAAAAAGAGTGTGTGACAATCAACAGACTCAAAACACAATCCATTCATGGACAGCGGGAGTGTCAAGAAGGAAAATAAGAAGGAAAGAAATCAGCAGCTCTCTCCCATTGCTATTTCTAAACTAAACTGTGAAGACGCATCGTGCGGCTTTGTCTTTCAATCATCATTGTCCGATGATCTGCTTTAAGCGACATGAAAAAAGACTAAATGGAAGTCTCAAAATGAAAACCAACCTCTGCAGAGTTACACTACGGCTATTTTTTTTGGACACTAAGCTGAATTGTGCTGTTTGGAACGTGTTCTTGCTTGTAGCGCCGGCAGTGTCCGTGTACCAATGACAGGAGAGGTGGCCTAATGAGAAGTGTGTCTGAGCTGACAGAAGCTAACCCCTACGACCGCGAGGCACACACATGCACTCATGTCCTGGGAGACAAGTGTGGAGAAAGTCGTCTCAGTGTGAGAGTGGTAATTAGACTCCCATCCATTAACACGAGGGGCTGTGGTGGAGGATGAGCAGCAGGTGTGTGGGTGTTTTGGTGTGTTTCTTCCATTCTCTAATTGGATGCTCTGTCTTGTGTGTATTTCCACAGAACAAAAGCGGTCTGACATTGGGAACACTTGAGTTCAATAGCACGATGCCTAAAGTAGCTCAGCACGTTGGAACAGACAGACCGTAGCTCATTTCAATTCGTAGTCATTTTAAGTGTAAAAGATTACAGTGAATTAAAGCGACGTTAACCAAACAACAGGTAGTTACAAACGAGGTGTCTCTCTGAATGGAAATTTGTCTGAGATAATCTGATTAGCCCCTCGGGTCTGAATGGTCGCGAACACAGACTGATGCAATATTTTAATGTCACCTGACAGGATATTTTTAAGGTCCATCTAATGAGTTCCCATTAGTGTACATGTTCCCACTAGGTTTGGAACAGATCTTAAAATGCAAAGCGCCTCCTGATGAAGAGGGTACGGGTAGGTTTGTCGGCTAGAAGTGTTGCTAGGCCATTACTGGCTTTAGACGCACACCTGTGGGAACGTGTTTAAAAGACTCTTCATTCGATACACCTACAAAATGTCATGATTTCTAGTTTAAGAAGTGGAACCTGGATCAATTCATTACAATGGCAAACATTGAAAATAAATAAATCAATACAAACAAGGTTTATCAATAAAACAATAAACTGATATTCATGCCCATACTGCTACACGTTTCAAAACTTTGATTGTCTCATGTCTTCACATTCAAGTGTGAGAACTATAAAAAGATGGAAAGCAAGTTCTTTTCTTTGAAACTGTGTTTGTTTCAAATCATTTCCACATTCAGTTGCCTCACGTTGTAGCCCAAAGACAACACATAGAAGACCACAATTGGAGACTTGTGAGTTTTTGGTTTTGTCTGTTCAGTCGTTTGTTTCTCATTGTATGAGATTTCTGTATTATTATTTTGTTTTAATGGAAAAAAAAAACATACCACATCCTAAATCATAGTATGTCAATGTGTTGAATTTTTGTCTGCATTTGTCTGATTATAAAAAAATCCAATGATATTTATGTCATTTGAAGTTATTCACAAAATCATTAATTGTTCAAATACTGTATTGTATATATTTTGATGATGAGACCGCTTGACAAACTGATGTGCTGAGTTAATTGAGGACAGCATGCGGACGTTAAAGTGGGAAGGGTGGGTGTGAAAGAGGACGCGAAAGGCTCGCCCCCAGTAGATGCCAGTACGCGCATTGTGCAAAACAACATCCCGAAAATGGCACCTTGTGATTGGATTGTGTCTGCTTGCACTGTTGTTTGAGCTTTCGCAAAAGCCGACATCATTTCTGAGGAGCCGCACGGCAACGCGACCGACTCTGAAAATGATGCGAGGTAACCTGGCGTGTTTGATTTTGACCTTGCCCAGCTGTTCATTTTGGATACAGAAAATTAGGACTTTGATGGATTTGAGGATGAGGATTGTTAAATACAATAAAATAAAACTGAACTCCGTTTTGCTCCGGCTGCCCTTTTAAAAACACACGCTAGCGTGCATTCATGCTACGTATTTTTTAAGAGAGCGTTTACCTTGCCTAAGTCCAATAATACAGTGCTTCTTGTGTATGTATTAAATACAGCAATAGCACGCGTAACTGACAATACACTTTTAAATACAGTGCGCCGTATGGTCATGAAAATATGGTAATTATTCGGGTCGGCTTTATGAAAAATTTTGCATTTTATTTAATAACAGCAGAACTATATTTTTTAATACTGCGCTTGAATTTCTTTCTTAGCTATGCCTGACATTTTCATTAGTAAGTATGAACTGTTTTCATACTAAGTTCTCACCAAGCAGTCCTGTATGCAGCCGCTTCCCTGTTTGCGCGCGTGTGTGTGTGTGTGTGTGTGTGTGTGTGTGTGTGTGTGTGTGTGTGTGTGTGATAGAGTGTGTGTGAGAAGAGACACTCAAGTGAGTGTGTGAGTAGGTTGCATACTAACCACAACTTTGCTCTGCTCTGTAATTTACCCTTCCACCAAAACCACAGCTACTTCTGCAGCAGAGCTAAGCTTCCCTGGCTGTCTTCACTGGCAGAGCCTGACTTGCAGCCGTAGACAGAGGTTACACTAACCCATGACTGTTTGTTTGTCTTGCAGCTGAACCGACCATTAAAGCGGGCCCTCAGTCAAAAGCACAAAAACAGACGGTTGTCATGTTCGAGGGCTGTAATTCTAAGCCTCGCGTGATGTTTTTATTTTCTCTCTGACCTCACTGGATAAACTCACGAAGCCACTTAACAAGGCGCTGCTCTTGCCAGACTCCAGTGAGCGAATTAGACAACAGTCGCTCCAAGAAAATTTCTTTTTTCCCCCTTCTGTTCCATAAGAGCCATCATTTGTTGTTACTTTTGACTGCACTTCTCATTCTTGGATTTTTGAGCTAAAAAGTACCTGCAGCTTTCTAAATAAATCTCCACGCTCGAGCATTAAATCGTATCTATTATGGCTGAGACTGAGATCAGTAACGCGGCAAACAGTCAATGCTGCCATCTGTGTCGTAAATGCTGTGTTTACTATAGGAAATGGTGTCTTCAAATTAGCCTCCTGCAGATTACTACATGGACAAAACATCCCTGCCTCAAGACTCCAAAACATAGCTTACCCTGAAATATAATTCCAATAGAAGTGCAATCACGCTGTCCAACTTGCATGAAATGTTGACAAGCGCTCCGAGGTTTTAGACTTCACTTGAAGTTGTCATCAATTCTGCTGGAAACACACAGAGAGCTCCGGGGACACAACCTCCTCTCCCTGCTCTTCTCCTTCTTATCCTTGCTCGTCATTTTCGTCTCTGTCTGCTTCAAGTCATTTTGAAATATACAATTATAGTCTCATAAAAATGACAGCCATGTCATTTTAGCCATCAGCTTGAACAGAAGAGGAGAAAACGAAGGCATAGAACCATCAGGGTCAAAAGACAGACAAAGCAATTCCAGGAAAGTGAGAATTGGCAAGAGGAAATTGGCTTGCTAACCATTTACTGTGTGACAGGTGCAATTGACAATGTAAGCCGGGCCGAAATGTCATCTCGTCTATTACGCTACAGCAATTGAGTGTAGTAAGGTACAGACATGCGAGTTACTTCAACGTGACATGGGCAACATAAAATTGCTGTGAAGAGATAAATCACATAATGTACATAAGAGGTACATTCTGCAAATGCTGATTGGCTGACGACCAGTCAAGGTGAATACCGCTTCTCACCCAATGTCAGCTGGAATACCGCCTCTGCGACCCTAATGAGGGCATGCGGTATCAAAAAGGGATGGATTGGTTTATAAAATACATGACATCCAACTTTTTATGCAACAAAGCGTGAACAGAAATCACATCTCTCCTTTCTCCTTCCACTGACAAGGGCACCCTGTAGAGGGCATATATTTACTAGGGACGGACTGAAAAGGGGACCGTTCCATTCGTGCCAGCAATGAAATCAGGTCTTTCGCAGCTCGTGGGCTCCCTATCCACAAAGTTCAAATGGATCTGTTGGTACTTAAGTTGTTCTTAAATGACCCAACTTGCCATTTGGTTTTCCTCATACAGAAAACCAGAGGACGCAAGGGCCATTTTGACATTCTGAGGGCTCATCTCAAGTCTCTAATTGCAACGTTCCTGGCTCCTCAAAACATGAAACAGATGGACCAAGCACGATCATCTTTGCATTTGAAAACTTTTGAAGCATAGTAGTGTCGGTGTTTCATTTTAATTGAATCTCAGTTCTACCAAATAGTGTGAAGTGGACATTTGCAGTGATAATCATAATTCAGCCACACAGACACTTCATTTGTAACACACGTCAATGTCATGACTTCATCTTTAATACCCGTCACTGTCAAATGACGACTTTGAGGAGCGATTGTCTCCTCGCCCCCCCAAACATTTCTACCTACTCCCGCCTCGCTCCTCTGCCAATCTCCTCACGTCTTGATCAAATTTCTCATGCCTGGCGTTAGCATGTAAACAGAGCCAAGACATAGGAAGCGGCCATTTGACAAATGAGATGAGCCCTTACTCTACAACCAGTCTTTCAAGCAAGTATATGTGGTTTATGTAGTGTTATTTTGTTTCTTGGGTGGGAAGAGGTACTCGTGAGGCTAAAGCTTTCTGTTAAATCTGCTGTGGCACATGATTTAGGACTTTTTTGACACCCACCAATTTTCATGCTTTGTTTTCATTTGGGAACAGAATTCATTGTGGGACGTAGAGTGCTCCCTTGTGATAGTTTCTGAGGAAACATATCATCCGAAAAGAAATTGTTATCCTGACAGGCCATATCGGTGACTTACTGAAAAGGGCCATGTTCGCACTACATTCCAGGTGCAAATTGGGGCATCAGATGCTTTACAGTAGAGCTGTAATTTATTTATCTGTCTCTTTCAGACCAAAATGGGAAACTGCCATGTCAGCGGATGTTCACACCTAGGTTTTTCGTGAAAACTAATGAAAAAACTAATTAACATCTAAAAAAATATAATCAAATAACAATAGAAATAATAATTCGAAAAATAACTGACACTCTGATCACAACTGGCAGCGGTCCGCCTCTCTTATTGTCACTTTGCAAGGTGGTGGTGGACCCCAAAAAGCAGGCAAGAGGGAGGAGCAGGGTGTATTTGAAGAAGTGTATTGATAAAACACAGAAAACTAAATCCAAAACAAATAAAAGTGTTAACAACAAAACGAACCCAAAGTATCAAACAAAACCATGACTGAAGCCAAAACAAAACCATGACCGAAACATGACTGAGAACAACCATGACAGTAGCATACAAACAGCCACAATGACCCGACAATGAGTTGCGGGAGTTCTTTTATACTACTACAGTAATTACATAATGACCAACAGGTGTGCAGCTGCAGGGGGAGCCTTACAGTGCCACCTGTTGGTCACAAACAGAATCATGACACTTATGCGATATATGAGGTCGGAAGCCATCAAATCACTTGATAGACTTCAAGCCCGCACATCATAGATCACTACTGGGAGCAGCCGAAGACGACTGCCGTTGTCTTGGTGGCATTCATATTGTGTTTTTGAAGGAAGCTTCCATGTTGTACTTCAGTGAGTTTGTGTGTTTGCGTATGCATTTGTGGTTTGCCTGTGGAAAGTCTTTTATTATTCTGGAATTCCACTTTGAAACAGCGTCTGAGTGTTTGTTATTGTAGAGGAGGTGTGTAAACAGAGGATATGTGACATTTCCTTTATGACGTGTTTTCTCATTGTCTTCTCCGAGGTGGCCCCTGAGCTCTCATCAAGGCAGGAGATGAAGATGAGGCAAAGGAACACAAGAGGCCGCCTCTGCCCTTTTGTGGCAACAAATAAATGACCGGCATTCATGGTGTCCCACAGTAGCCACATCTGACCAAGTTTTCCTCAAACCTCCACCCTCTGCTGCGCCGGATTAGATCACCGGACCATCCCACCCACTAACTGAGCACTGGGCCGGGCCAACACACTTAGGCTGGATGGTTGTCTGAATGAGACCGCAGGCCGTCTTGGCTGCCTGGGTCGGCCTCCTTGGTAGACCTTCACTAAAACTTCATTACAGGCTGGAGTGCCAAACGTCGGACCACACTGAGTGCATGCATATGTGCGCCTGTGTATTGGCTAGCATTTTTTGCAGAGATGTCTGTGAGTTAGTGTATTCGTAGTTGCTTGGGTGATTCTTCATTTCTCTGTGTGCATCTGTTCCCCTCAGATTACATGTTTAATGTGAACGTGTGTGTTTGGGTTTGGTTTGAGCACGCTCCCCACATTAAAAGCCAAATTACATCAAAAAAAAGTCCCTAGACTGGTAAGTCCCCACAACTAAAAAACACCAGGCTCTTTCAGAAGGACCCCAGGTTTCAAAAATAGAAGTTATCTTTACATAACCACGAGCAGGGGACTGACCCATGTCATTCAGGAACCAGAAAAAGGCCCAACTTTCTTGAGGGTGGTGCGAGTGGCCCTATTTTGTAGTTTCATGAACATCACTGGACTTCAACCGTCTGTGAGAGACACAAACAGAAAGCTCAACCATCAGCGCAGGAAAACAGTAGGCACAATCTATATTGCAATGCCATCTGTCAAATCCGTTCTGAGCCATTTTCTCACATTGCTGCTCCTACCTGATATGTTCCATGTTGTCCATCTTCATGGGGTCTATTTCATTGAATGTGAGCCTTTGGACATCTTGTTCATTTTCCTCCAATTTATCACACTGGTTGTTCAAGTCCCTTTCCTTCAGCATCCCTTTTTTAAATGTTGATGGGTGTATGTCTTTCAGCTCGCCGTACTCCCACCACTTTCTGAAATCATTCATCTCCACAAACACACTTGAAGCATACTCCTACACTGAATGGGCACACAAAAACTGTTTCAACGCTGGGCACATGCATCGATAGCTTCAATTGCTTCAGCCTCCCACACTTGTGCTGTGTTACCCCCTCCATTCTTTTTTTTTCGCCAAACCCACAAATAATTTGTTCTTGGAAAGCTCATTTAATAGCAGCCTGAAATCTAAAAAGGGAAAGCCTCGCTCCTACAGCCTTGCCAAGGCTTTAAATCACGAGATTATTGGCTTTATGAGGGTAAACCATGTGAAAATAATTGCTAATGTTGCAAGAGTAACCAGTGGAAAGCTGGGTAATGGGGCAATACATACTGTAAATTCTGATTGCAATACATGGAAATCATCCAGGCAATACCCCCGCTGTTATTTTACGACTACTCATAAAAACAGTCCAAGCAGGACAACAATTGCAGTGACCACATCCATTAAAATCAATAATGGCGTCACAAACCCTATTACTGCTTCTTGCCCACAATTCAAAAAAAGAGGCTCGCCCTGTAGATTGCAGCAATATTCTTCAGTCTATTAATGGAAACGCGATTTAACAATCACGTGAAATATATGCTACATATTGTACGTGTAATGGCAATACACTGGATGACATCTCAGTAGGATTTCGAGCCAGAGAGCAGAATAATAATTCTTGGTCTTGCATTCTTGTTCAACTTCCATTATTTATTATTCCATAGTGAAGTGTAATTCACAAGTACGCAAGTCACAGAGCTGAAGTAAGTTATGAACTGTACATTAGCCCAGGGGCCCCCAACCTTTTTTGCCCGACGGACCGGTTTATGTCAGACAATATTTTCAGGGACCGGCATTTAAGGTGTGGCGGAAATAATACAACAAAATAATATGGGATGAGCTGCATGAAAACTGTGGCGTTTTCGAAATATAATAATAAACACAAGGAGCGTCTAATCTGGCCGCAACACTCCGATCGCTATGGCAATATTTAATGCCTTCAAAATACGGTACAACGCAAATTCAAAGTGCATGAAAATGACGACTCACCACAGCACCGAGCTTGATTTTCTGCAACCAGACGGTCCCATCTCGGGGTAATAGGAGACAATGACACCTCAAGTGTGTGGTTTATGTCCAGTCTACTTCGTAATTTTGTTTTCGTCGCCGTTGCTGCAGAAACCCCCCGCCTCACACAGGTAGGATGTCGGAAATAGCAACAGTGCTACTGTGGCGATCTCAGAGTATTCAGCCATAACTTTAATCCAGTTGTCTCGAACGTACTTTTAAGGCCGCCGTCATTTGCGATCTCCAGCAGTTTTTTTTTTTTACTCATTTTGCGAGCTCCTGCGTTTTGTTTTGAAGTAATCGGTCACGTGATGGAGAAGCGTGGCTTGACGTGTGTCACGTGTAACACAGACGGATGTAACGGAGAATCCGGTAGTTTTTCAAAATAAAACATCTTTCGTATTCCGAAATAAATAAAACGGAATTAAGGCAAGTTCTTTCTGTGCGGCCCGGTACCAAATGCCCGGCGGACCGGTACCGGTCCGCGGACCGGCGGTTGGGGACCCCTGCATTAGCCCATCAGCTGGAACTAATTGAAGAATGTCAGTCCCATAATAATTTTCTTGCATGTGTTAAACACATCTGAAATAAAATCCTGTTGCATCATCAGAATTCACTCGTTAGGAATTCACTGAGTAATGGATCTCTGATTCCATGTCTAAAATTTAGCTGAATACAAAGCAAAGTTCAGGAAACCCTGTCTTTGCAGCTAATATCGTACAAGCATTGCGCAAAGCTCTGAACAGTAATTTTGGCACCGGAAATAACACTAACATAATAATAATTATAATAATCCTTTTCTTGTCCACCAATGGTATCAATCACAAAAATAGGTTAATGGAGTGTTGCTGTGTTGCTTTCCACATACCTGAAGGTGTCATATTCATCCATTTCAACTTTATACCATTCCAATACAGTATTCAGCTACCACACCACTCTGTGTGCAAAATGTACAAATCAATCCAAGAACAACAACACCAACATACCTAGTGAAGATGCTGGCTGAAGCGAGTAAGAGTGTGTCATTTTTCCCGTTAAAACGTGTAGTCTACTGACATGGGCTGAAAGGACACTCTGCTGGCAAGAAGCCATTACTCCAAAACAAACATTAAAAAAAAATAATAATTTTACACTTTGCAAATGCTCACATGGAGAAAGGCGTACATTTTTGGAGACATGTCCTATGGTCTGACACAACTCAAATTGAATTGTTTTGCCTACAAATGGACAAACTACGGTAATCATTTCTGAACTGCTCCAATGTTGGTTTGGAACCGTCAACCACAGGTTGAAGTTTGAGTACTGCGTTCACGTCAAATGACTCGCATCCCTTGGAAAAAATGAACATTTCGATCACAGGGTGCAGGATTTTGAAAACAGATTAAGGCTTATAAAGGTGTGCAAACTCAAGGTTTGCTGAAAAGGACTTTCAACTTCTAAAAAAAAGCTGTGGCTGTGTTTGTATCATGTGGAACCCCCCAAAAAAAGAACAAAAAAAAAAAAACATGCACCCGACCACCAGAGAGATCCTCCACACAACTCTCCAAAACATTCCTGCTGTATTTGGGATTTCCCAACACTTTCCGCGATCATTTTAGCTCTGGTCTGTTCTGCATTCACGTTTTAACAAAACACACGAGAGTTCAAGTGCAAACAAATTGAGATGCCTCTTCAAGCAATCTCAGTCTCGTCACTTGTTCGGTACACACCTGGGTCCAGGGTTCGGATAACAAGGTTAACACCAAGCAAACCACACAAAGAAATCATGGGTTTACGCGCCAGGGTTCATGTTAACGGTTTGTAACTTTTTTCCCCCCCATCTCTTTGTTTTGCAAATAAACATTTGTTTTTTCCCCCCTTCATATTTTGCATTGAAAATAAAGCGCAGTGTCCTCTATGAATGACTATATAGTAGCCTATTCCATTTTGTATGCCTTTTCCCATGTTGAATGCTGCTCCTAATTTTTTTTTTTTTTTTTTTGCAGGTTTTCATTTCTTCCACACTGATTGAGTGTGATCACATCGTTGTGTCCTCAAGGGGCCTGGACGACGGCAAACAATGTTGGCCACCAGCTCCCTAGGATGCTCTGCCGTCTCGTGGCGACAGAGAATGACGCCCTAATTACCGGGACACAAAGAAATTGCTCCAAGATAGTTGAACCTCAGTATAATAGAGGGGAGGGGGGAGGTTGGGGGCACCCTTTCAGTTTAGCCATTCCGACATTTCCCCCTCCCCGCTCATCTCCTGCAAGGTTGGCATGGAACGTGTATACAGTATACACAATGAAGCACAACGAAGACAGCTTGGGGAGTGCACTGACAAAATAGTACTTAAAAATATGCAACCGCGCTATAAATAACCGAGCAGCAATATCCTCTGTTATGAATATATAATTTCTGTCCTTAATAAGTATTGTGGCCCGAAGGATGGTCTCCAAACGGCACAGCGAGCACCGATATTTGAATATAATTTATATTGAATTATTAAGGCACCCGCAGACTGGTCTATTTCCTGTCGGGTGATTGGCTCTTCTGCCCACCGACACCTGTTTGGTAGCCAGGGTCAAATTCAAATCATCAGCACAAATGAAATGAACACGAATGAGGAGGTTCAACCCCAGCAAATTTATTTCCCAGATTCCAGGCAATAGAATGGAACATGATTATTGGTCCCTGACCCTGCAGAGGCAATAATTGATTTATGCAATGACATGAATACGGATTCTTTCTACCGCAAAATGAAAAATAAAAATAAACACACGTACACACAGTATGTTTGACAAATAAGTATTGGGGAGGCCTCTCCTCCTATTTACAGCTGTAACAGTTTCCTTTTTTTTTTTCGGACCGACTCATTAAAAGTTTGGAAGTGCAACATCATCAAGCAACATTTTACTTTCATGTTGAAAAGCAGGCACGCATGTTGGTGTTTGATGGGCGTTTAAGTCGAATGATAGCTATTTGGTCTCTGATGACTCCGCGATCGTCTGCCTCATTACAGACAGCGATGATCGGGAGTACAGGGGGCTGACGGAAGGCTTCGTGGCCTTGTGCCTGCAGAACCACCTCCAGATCAACCCCAGGAAAACTAAGGAGCTGGTTGTGGATTTCTGCAGGAAACAGTCTTCACCTGCACCGATGAACATCCAGGGTATGGACAGAGAGAGGGTGACCTCATACAAGTACCCGGGTGTCCGTCTCAACAATGAACTAGATTGGTCTAACAACACGGACACTCTGAACAGGAAGGGGAAGAGGCTCTTCCTGCTCAGAAAAATGAGGTCTTTTGGAGTTCCGGGGTCACTCCTTAAGACCTTCTATGACTCGGTGGTGGCCTCAGCAATTCATTATGGCATAGTCTGCTGGTCAGGCAGCATCTCAGCCCGGGACAGAGAGAGACTGGTCAGGAGGACCAACTCTGTCCTGGGCTGCTCCCTGGACACTCTGGAGGAGGTGGGCAACAGGAGGATGCTAGCCAATCTAAAGGCTATGATGGACAGACCCTCGCACGCCCTCCAGGCCACCCTGAGAGCGCTGGGCAGCTCCTTCAGCCAGAGACTCCCGCGCTGCAAGAAGGAGAGGTACCGCCGCCCGTTCCTGCTGACTGCTGTCAGGCTATTGAATAGAACCTGACTCACCCCCACTCACCCATTTTGAATATGCTTACATTTATATTTTATATTTATACACTTTTTGTCTTCTACTTTCTCTCTTTCATAATTTTGCTGCTATAAATTGGGAATTTCTCCATTGTGAGAAAAAAAAAAAGCTTTTCTTATTATTATTCTTATGGGGAGCAGCTCATGCTTTTTCTTTTTTAGGCACTGCAGTGTTATCAAGATAAGTTTCTGTCTGAATGTTTGTACTGGCATGTGTAAGGGAATTTGAGAATCACTTTAAAAGATAGTGCAAATGTGTTTCATGTCTGATTGTGTTCTCGCGTTAACTAGATTAGTTTGGAGAAGAGTTACAGCTTTGAATTACGTATTATCCATCCATTTTCCGATCTGCTTTATCCTTACAAGGGTCACGGTGGCTGCTGGAGCCTATCCAGGCTGTCTTCGGGCAGTTGGCGGGGGACACCCTGAAACGGTTGCCAGCCAATCGCAAGGCACACAGAGACGAACAACCAATGACACTCACAGTCACACCTTTGGTCAATTTTGAATGTTCACTTAGTATACCATGCATGTTTTTGGAATGTGGGATGAAACCGGAGTATCCGGAGAAAACCCACACAGGCACAGGGAGAACATGCAAATTCCACACAAGAAGGCCGGAGCCAGGATTGAACCCACGAACTCTGCACTGTGAGGTCAATGCACTCACCACTGGACCTCCGTGCCCCCCCAATTACATATTGTTTTACTTCAGAATTATTTTGGGCTGATTGACTGAATATTTCTTCGATTACAAAGCGTTATTATTCGCAAAGTATAATTTTAAAATATAGTATTGCCAAAGCTGTGGCTATGATTAACTTTGCCCTTTCTCCAAATCTTACTTATTTGATGGGAAGGGAGTTGACAAGCACCCGGCTTTTTTAGCTTCACATGAGACTGCAGAAGTGGCCTGGTGTGAATTCGCAGCCTATAAAAGCTGAAGCCAGTTCTTTTTTCGCTCTCTTTTGTTCCGGCTCTGCTTTTGTCTCTCTTGGTCTTTTTTTGTTGTTGTTCCTCTTTTCTAGTTGAACGGCAGACCCTCTGGCTACTGCTCTTTTCTTTTCTACTGGCCACGTGGGCGCGGCTGGGTCCTCACTGGGAACCCCTTTTTTTCCCCTTGCTGCCACATTTATTTGTCTTCAAGAATCTTTTTTTACTGTTTTGGTGGCATGCTCAGTGTTATCTAATCGTATCAGTTATACTGTACTTGCAAGAACCAGGCGAAGGGCTTAAACCCGTGTCGGCCAGACGAAGCGTCCAAAATTACCTCCAGTGTACCTCTGAAGAGGGCCAGATTTTCAACAGCAAGGTGCACCGTACCTGCCGGTCTGATCCGTGACGCGAGAGCAACTTTTTTTTTTTTTGTCCTGTCTTTTTCTTTTTTCCATTTTTACTTTTTTCCTCCAATTTTTTCCCTACCACCTCCTGTCTTCACAACTTGGCCAGCTCAAATGCAAGGTTCATCATCCATTCCAAGGACAATCACTGAGTGTAAATTACAAGTGTACAAAATGGATGCTTAAAATTGGGTTTTAAAGGGGATTAAGTTAGTTATGGAGCCACATGTCTGTCTTTTCAGAAAGTTAACAATATTGTGCCAAGATGATCATATGTAAATTTATTTGTTTTATCTCAGGGCGGCCCGGTGGTCAACTGCACGTGGGCCTCACAGTGCAGAGGTGCAGGGTTCGATTCCAGCTCCGGCCTTCCTGTGTGGATTTTGCATGTTCACCCCGTGCCTGCATGGGTTTTCTCCGGGTACTCCAGTTTCCTCCCACATTCCAAAAACATGCGTGGCAGGCACACTCCAAACATGGGTATAGATTAATGAGGCACTTTCGCACGTTTTGGAGGTCAGGTGACTTGAAATCAAAGGTGTTCTATCAGTGAACAAACTTAGAAAAATAACTTGGGTTTCACAGAGAATTACACCTTGTTACAAAGGAGGTCACAACAAGTTGGCCATTAACATGCTGCTTATTTCCCTGCAGTGAGTTACTTTATTAAATAAATTGCCAAATTATCAGGAGTGCTGGTTTGTCATGAAGGAAACAGTAATAATGATAACTAAAGAAAAACAACATTAAACAAGTCTTACACGCTTCCCTGAGGCCAGTAGCAGTGCTCTCTCTCTCTCTCTCTCTCTCTCTCTCTCTCTCTCTCTCCCCCTTTCTGTCTCTCTTTCCCTCCCTCCCTTTCTGTCTCTCTCTCTCTCCCTCCCTTTCTGTCTCTCTCGCCCACTCTCACTCTCACACCAACACACTTCTCAAGCTGATAATCAGGCGATTATTCCATAAACAATGCTGGGACCGACTTGGGATTTGCCTAACAATGTCTCATTACTAGTGTATGAGCATCTTCTTCTCCTTGAGATAATGCAATTCGTCAAGGAGAACAGATGAGGGAGGGGTGAGCGCGCGGGGGTGGACTTGGGGGGAGGAGGACAAAACATTTATTAATTTGCACGAAATGGAATTAGCAGCGGGGAGTTCGAGGCAGCGGAGTTTCTAATTTTACTCTTGCCCCCGTGCGCCGATGGTAAATGGAGATTTGTCACACTCCACTTGGCTGGCTCTCCAGCTTGATGAGCTGTCTCCCTCGCCTAAATCTCTCGCACTGGCCACAATGCCAGCACTCACATCATTGCCACAACCCCACTGAGACATCACGGCAGTGGGAGGAAGTGTCACCAGATGTCACATTTCACTGGTGACATTGGATTAAAAAGACAGTGTGAGAGCAATGCTTTATTTTCAGCTCCCTTAGATGGAGACGCTGAGGACAAAAGTAGTGATTATCCCCCATTGAACAGTTTGGGGAAGGCCCTTTTCCCTCCAGCATGGCGGTGTACAAAGCAAAGTCCATAAAGACATGGGGCCATTTTTTTTTTGTGACCAGCGCAAGCCAAGCACAAAGCACGGTCTAACTGTGCATATGGGTGGAATGTTCTTTCTTTTGGTGTTTTTTTTTTGTTTTTTTTAGACAGGTACAGTTAGAAATGGGGCCACTTGCTTCCTGGCCAATGGGATAGTCTCCTCGCATTCCCTTTAACTTCAGCACAGGAGAGGTGTGTGGTGTACATGCCGAAGCATAAACGGACTCACTGGCGTCCATGCAGGAGATGGACGCGCGCAAAGTATATTTGAAAGGAACTGCAAGAAGATCTCCATTTATGGATGATGTAGAGTTGGCTGCTACAAAGTGGGCTCTTTGAGACCTCATTCAACCTCCGATCGTGGGTCCGTGGGTGACACCCCGCCACGCCCCAGAACCTATAGCTGTCCCATGGCCAGAATGTTGCATTTAAAAACATGAAAGACGATTTTCATATTTGAAAATGAAGTATGATGACGTCCACCACACACGACTGCGGAATGCAGAATCTGTCTGCCTGCACCTTGATCAAATCCACCAAAATCACACTACACCGCCTGTGCTACAATTTAGACCTGCTTTTAGCTAAAGTCTAAAGATTAGACTACTTTCTGCCACCAAATTATCAGCTGCACTGGGGGCGTGTAAAGGAAAATGCCCTCGGTCCGCCAAAATGAGCTGCCAAACTCCCAAGCATGCCAAAGGAAGCTTAGACCTGCATGAAAATCAAGATTTGCCCATTTTTACATCCCAGTGCATGTGCGCTGTCTATGAAAAATAGTGCCCATAGAGTTTGACATCGAACAAATTGAGAACCCTGAGGTAGACCTAACGTAGACGTTTAGGTTGAGTTACAATGCATAATGTGAGCCTGACCCTCATTTGTTATAACTGCAACTTGCCATTTTAGATATTCATGTTATGCAAGTATGAAAGCATTATACGTTTTTACTAAACATAAAAATGAAAGAGCAATGGCTGCCTTGTATGTCGATTTCCTCACAAGTAAAAACAGCCAAGTTATTACAAAACTTCCCCAGCTCCTGGAACACACTGTGTGCACAACTGTTGGCAATCCAAAAAAACAAAAACAAATTAGAGCTGTTATGTCTCTTCATATCTCCTGCCATCTTGAGCAAAACTGCAACTAAAATGTGTTTATGAATTGCCTTGCACTTGCTGATAATTGCACGCCTATACATTCTCACCACGTGCACCAACAATGGAGTGTGACAAAGAGGGGGAAGGGAATGAATAACCTTGTCATACAGCTCTAAAATCAAAAGCAAGAGGCAGACCTCTTTTCCCCGGGAATGTATTTGTTGTTATGTCTGCAGATTGTTTATCCATTCGTTTGAGTCCCTCCACAGATTTCTCCGGTCATTCGGTCCGCAAGGCCACAGAGTGATTAAAAGGAAGCCACTGAGACACACACAAACACACAGCGCCTACAGCTCTTGCCTGGCGATCAGGATCCCGATGTGTCTGACAGCGAGGTTGACTGCCGAGTGTGAGGGAATTAGAGGGATTAGGGGGTTAGAGAGTAGCGTGATAGCCTCCGGGATGACGGAGGGATTAGCCCGATTATCTCTCCTTCTCCTCTTCCAGTCATGCGGGCCTCGTCTGGAGCCGCCAGATGCGGCAAACCTAAAGAGCAAAAGAAGCAACCAACACAAGGATGGAGGAGGAGGCACCGTATGGAGAGCAAAACATGGGGGAGAAGGAGAAACTCATTGAGTGTGGCTTGCTGATGAAAGGACAGATGATGGGAGTCAGGGATGCTTTTAACAGACAGACGGTAAGAAAATAGAAATATCAGGGAGGAAATTGTGTGGGAAGAGATAAGCAAGGTAATAATAGCGTAGAAAAGGGATGAGACGGGCGGCACAACTCCCTGTTGGCTTGCCTTCATCCTCCTTCCCTCCAGTGCACATTGACTCCTTCCTCACCTTAATATAGGATTTCGTTAAGATGGTGCTCTGAGCAGCTTTACATTTTAATTTGCACATCTCTCTCCATACCAGAGGCTGTCTACGGCGTATCGGGCCAGTCTCCTTCTGGGCCGTGTTACATACTTTACTGTCAGCTGGATAAGCAAATTGTTTTGAAATGAAAATCAATCACTTATTTTTGACGTAGTCGTGACATTGAGAGAGGCCATAGCTGTTCACATGATTGGTAATTGGTAAATGGGCTGTCACTAACACAGCGCTTTTTTACCTTTGTTACTCAAAGCACTTGACACTGTTTTTCTCATTTACCGACTGATGGCGCAGCATCGTGAGCAACTCGGGATTCAGCATCTTGCTCAAGGACAATTCGTCAAAGTTGCGGACTGGGTTTGGAGATGACCACTCTACACTGAGTCATGCTGCCCCCATTTGACCTTTGTGTTGCTGAAGTGGGCGTGTGGTTTTCAGTCCATCGGTATTCCTTTTCTAAAACATTGAACTTTGAACTCTATACACCTCTTAACACAGCTCTACTCCTGTTGACTCAGAAGCAAACGTTACCAGGGAGGGTTTCTCATACCTACTCCACAGTACAGTCCAAACACTCATACGAGTGAGTAACCTATTGTTGGTCACTCATTTGGTCATGCACATTTGTCTTTTCCTTATCGTTTCAACTTTTGGAGATACATACCTTGCTACAATTGACAAAAAATAAATGTGCATGCTAAAATTTTCTCGGTCTGCTCCAATATTAGCCACAGTCTTTGTTGCAGTGGCCTGTTTATTTTTTGCTATCTTCATCTTTAGTCTTTGCTTTAAAGGTCAAGTCAAGTCAATGTTCTATGCCCCCTGAGTAGTGTAAACAAAGCATTCTGATTAATATTGCGTTTGTGGAGTATGAATTAACCCTGTAGAACCCAAGAGCCCTTTTCTTTTTTGGAAAATTATGAATTATACATTAAATGACTGCTATATGTTCACTGAACACCAAAATATCTGTTTTTTTCAAAATTTCAATGCTTTAATCCTAATTTACGATTAGGGCCAAATTTGACCCTTTGGGATTTAAGGGTAGCATTTGAGTAGTAGAATTTATAGGGGCCAAATTTGACCCCGTGGGTTCTCCAGGGCAGAAAAATCCACCTGTTTCTGTCCATCTAGTGGTGCGGTCATTTTGCCTTCGACTGCCACTTGCTGTCGACTGAAAATAACATCAAAGTGTCTCAGGGTTCAGGTAACAACTGTCATGGCTCACCTGTTTTCTGGTTTGGGTCATGTGACGTTCAGGCTAGCGGGGGCATACAGAACATCTAAAGAACATTTGTGAATGGATTTCGCGTTTAATGAAACCTGTCTCATTGCCATGGCCAACAATCACACGCCCGGTCCAAGTGGCAAGATCAGTGAGACATGTTTTTTTTTTTCCCGCCGCATCTGTCATGATACTGTTCAGCGGTGGGATGTGCATTTGGTACCTGGGCCTGTTTTGAGGATTCACCCAACCTAATCCACTGCTTAATTCTGCCATTATCATGTCATACAAGCGTCAATACGATACATCAACACAAAATAACAGCACACAACTGTGCCAGAACAGTTCAGAATTGTTATTTATCTAATAACATGACAAAAAAAGAAATAAATCACCAAAGAATGTTGAAAGCATGTATTTATGTGTACAGATCGCTCCAGCCCGGTTTTGCTAATCAAACTTGGTTCTAACAACTTTTGCTCTGACCAACAAAAGGGAGCACAGAAATATCACACAGGGTACTTTCTTGGACAAATGTGTCCTATTGCTTATAAAAATGTTATTTGTATGACAATTCTGAAGCATCCGGTCAAGTTAGAACTTTGATTGGATCAAAAAACAAACAAACCCCCAAAAAAAATCCTAGTATTCACATACATGTGTCGGAAGCAGCACAACAAGGAGGAATGAAGAAAATAGACTTTGAGGATTAATACAATTTCATGTTACAAATATTAAAATGTAGGTTGTACATTTAGATTACTATGTCTGATAGTGCTTAATAATAATAATAATACATTTAATTTTGAAAGCGCTTTTCATCGTACTGAAAGACTCTTTACAAGAGTTAAAACACGGGATAAAATGTACACTTTAAAGCCAAGCATACATGATTTAAAACAAACACATTCAGAAGAAGAAAAACAAAGCAGAAATGGGTAAAAGAGACTAAAAGGCGTTAAAAGCATTGTTTAGACGACTTTGCTGGCCCTGCCCATCTCAAATCTGGTATTATTCGACTACTGCTTGTGTGGTTGAAGGTTTTGTTTAATCATGGTGTACGATCCGGTTATTCCATCTTGTCTAGAATTGTTTGACAAAAAATAGAGAATGACCTACATTGGGTCATACCGTCATGTTTTATTGAGTTACTGGTGTTAAACAAGACTGTAATTGTGTGCTGACAACTCGCACTCATCAATGCCACAGAGTTCGGATAATTCACAGAGGTTTGGGTTACCTCATCAAAGGGGTGTCAAAATGAATTCAACTCATTAGTATGCTTATGTTTCTTTGTACGCCGTTTATTCAAATGTGCGGAAAAAAGTTAAGCAATTGCAGGACTTTGAGTTCATAGTTCGGTAAGATTGAGTTTTGCCTTGGCCCTTTAATATGGCTCCTGCATACTCTCTATAATTTATGCCACATGTCTTTCTGTTGGTTGTTTCCCCATTTTGTAACCTGTGTAGTTTAACTGCTTACTTTTCAACTTTGTTCATCACAAAACCAGACAAGCAGACTATTTTAAGGTTCCTTTTTTTTTTTAATTCTCTGTGTCACTGTCCCACCCCCGAGTGGTGTCTCAAACAACCCAAATATGTAGCTGACAAGGAAACTGAACCGTTACATCTTATGCAAAAACCCACAAACCCCAAAACCACAAGCGGAACCCAGCGCTCTCCCCCCAGTGCACTAAAACCGTTTACCCTTTGAACACAGACCCAATCGAATAATCTTAAAGTCTGTGTTTTACACTTCTTATTCTTCACATTTTATTGCAGCTTTCATGAAGGTGTTAAATCAAGTGCTTTATCAGATTTTTTTATGCTCTGTTGAAGAGATCGGTTTAGTTTTGGATATCTAACGCAACGGCACTTGACACGATATGCAGTTTGGCTTCTTGTACACTCCATTGGCTCACAGCTACACAGGATGTGGCGGCTGAGCTGCACGACAGTTCTCTTGTGGCGAGGCACATAGATTGTTTCCACGCACTTAGTAAATGTTTGTCTGCATGTGTCTATGAGCAAGCCGAGAGGGTGTAAACAAGATTTGGTTTTGGCCTCAAACTGTGACCAACATGGTGCTCTTGCGAGTACAATGGGCATGCACTTTTTCCCACAGGTTATTTGGTGAAAGAGCGTTCTCATGGCAACTGAGTTGCGCTCTCTGTTTTTCCCTGTTTATTCACAATAGAGGAATAAATTGACAAATGCCCGTTGGCTCGACTACATCAGACTAGCATAACTTGTTGTAAAGGGCAAATCTGTGGCTGATGATTTTGATTTTGACCAACAAATACATTACTCTGGACTTTTTTGTCTACTTTGTGGTTTCCGTCATCAAAGGTTAGTATCATCTTGAAACAACCAAACCCAGGAAGACACCCAGCCTGGATGCTTGTCTTCATGCTTGTTACCAAGTTATCCAACGTGTTTGTGTTGGTAACTTGATCATATTAGGAATTGAGCTCAGTTTCACGCCAACTAATGACACAACTTAACTTTGCACACTGGTCGCAATTCGCCACAGTTCGCCATAGCCCGAGCAATAGATGTAGAAACTTCGAGTAGACTAGAGCAGGCTGAAACACACACCAATGTGGTGGCAATGTTGGCAGTAACGATGTTCCCCCAAAAGGCAATGCATGGATATACTGTACTACAAATTGCAATAGCTATGATAGCAGTGGCGAATGTCCCATCAAATGTCATGGAAAGCCTGGACATGAGCGTTGCAATGCTATAAGCATGACATTTAAATGAGCTATTTTGGGTACAGTACAGTTTGTGTATATGTGTGTGTGTGAGTGAGTGAGTGAGTGAGTGAGTGAGTGAGTGAGTGAGTGAGTGAGTGAGTGAGTGAGTGAGTGAGTGAGTGAGACGCCTTTACCCATGTCATCCAATCGTAATAGAGGTGAAAAAAAGGAATGCGACCAAGATCCTCCCCTCAAGTACCAACAGTGTAACGTTCGATAAACCTTTAAACTTTTCAAACTCTAATTTTCAATATATTTGCACTGCATTGGTCACTTTTGAGCTACAAACAAAGGACAAAACAATCAAGGGCAGATTCTCCTGTTCACACTTGAATCAATCCCTGATGCACCTTTGTTAGGCATTTTTAAGGTGATTTTCCCGTCAAGGCTTCTGACACATCCACCTGCGTAACCGGTGAAAACTCGTGCAGCAACCGAAGAGTTAAGAGCCATTGAATTCTAAGGATGCCTGCAAGTCTCAGATTGTGGACTTTCCAGAGAGATTAATTTGAAATATATTTCTCACTTTAAATGTGAAATTGACTTGCGTAAGGATCCCGAAGTTAAATGAAATATGAGACTTGAAGCCGCATGCATATTTGCACTATCCAAGATGCCAGCCGATCACAGGGCATGCAGAGACGAACAACCATCTGCGCTCACACTCACACCTAGGGACAATTTAGAGCATTCAATCAGCCTGTCATGCATGTTTTTGGAATGTGGGAGGAAACCAGAGTACCCGGAGAAAACCCACACAGGCACGGGGAGAACATGCAAACTCCACACAGTGACGCCGGAGCCGGGATCAAACCCACGACCTCTGAACTGTGAGGTCAATGCGCTAACCACTGGCCCACTGGGGCTTGCAGACAAACTCCAAGCCACCGGCCCAAGTCAAAAGCTCCTTGGTCAAACGGCCGTCACCAGCGGAGCACGGAAGCAGTTCATCGAATCAAAATGTGCAACATGAAGTTTCACCTTCAAGTGGTACAAGACCTTAGTGCAGTTTCCTTTGCGTGCAAGATGCTTTAGTCTCTGGGAGAATACACCCATCACTAGATTGGACTGATATAAAGCTGCTGCTTCGAGAGTGTGCGCATGTCATGTGACACACTTCAGTCAATGGCAGAATTTGCGCAGCCAAAAAAGGGTGCATCATTGTGAATTTTCTGACATGTAAATGCGCAGGAGAATATGCCCCTCATTTTGTACTGGATTGAGGGTTTTTCGGCCACAGGGAATCTATACTAACACATGACCACTTCCACATTTTGTTCTGTAAATATGTCGTGTGTGCTGATAAAATATTTCTTATCAAAATATTCTCTCATGAGAACAACTGGAAAGAAAAAAGATCAGCTGAAAGAAACGTGTAAAATAGGTTATCACCACACAACTGGGTAGCTTTGACCTGTAATATGCTCCAACCAAAAATGTGAGGGTAGGATGGAAACAGTTTGGTTGTGTATCTGTGTGGTTTTGGAAATGTGCACGGTGTGCAAGATGAGACATCAAAATGCTTTGTGTGACTGACAGCACACTTCTTGTTTTGTGCTTCCCACACAGTCATGGCGAAGCCTCGATATGTACACGCAACTGTTTGAGGAACAAATATGATTTTGAAAAAAATAAAATAAAAATGACACCACCCAAAGTAACATGTAGTGTTCTAATCCAGTGTTTGTCAAAGCTTTTACAGCAAGTTCCACCTCAAAGAAGACTTAGCTCTCCATATACCACCATAATTACCAATTTAGAAAAAACATGGCATAAAAAAAAAACCCATACGTTTGATTCCTAAAATTATTATTATAAGCCACTGGAACTTTAAAATGCATTGCACATATTATTAAAATGAAATTGGACTTGAGTACATAACAAAAATGAATGGTTCGTTCACATTAAATCCACAACATAAACTGTACTTAAAAAGGTCCTTAAAAGTAAAAAAAGTACATAAAAGGTAAAACTTTTACTGTCAAAGTTTCAACAGGCTCTATGCAAGCTAACAGGTTTCATGCTAATATTTGATTGTATTTCTTGTTGTAGGTGTACATTTGATAGGTTTATTTCAGTGGTTCTTTTGCATACCACTAGATGGCGCCCGTGTACTGCTAGTGGAACGTGTACTACACTTGGAGACTCATTGAACACATCCTGCAATCCTTGGCACTACCCGACAAAATATTAAATCTTATAGAGCGCCGAAAGAAGAAAAGAAAAACGAATCTTAAGCCCCTTTTCCCACTGAGGTGCGAACAATTGAGACTCTTGGCGAAGGTAGAAAAATGCCCGTTCATGCCAGAGTTGTCAGGGTTTGTTCAAATTCACAAATGTTTCCAAAAATCTTGCCTGACATTCAACAGACATTCGTCAACAATTTTTGTGACTTGTCGCAGGGAAATTTCGAGCATGTTCAAAGTTCCCATGTGCGTCTGACTCGTTTGATTGAAAAGTCACGATGTGTTGGGTGATGGAGTTTCACACCAGACCTTGAAGTGGCGATTTTGCTTATTACAAAGTGGGTACCAAGTGTGCCACATAACACACTTTTGATTTTACTGCAGCTTCATCTGCTAGATTTGGTAGAAGCGTGCCTGACTTGACTTCAATGCAAGATGACCACAGCAACAAATGTTGAGCACCGTTTTTAATCTGCGTAAAAAAATGAATGTTATTTTCAACAAATATGTTATTTTGTATCCCTGTACCACCATTTTGTACAGAAGTCTTGTAAAAAACTGTTACAATAACAATCATCTTTTTTTTTCCTTAAATATATATAATTTTTTTTTTTTACTCAGACAAAACAAAACTACTCTCACCCTGCCTGTTTGTGTGGTCATAAACAAAGCTGTCAGCAAGGCAGACACTTTATTATTATGTCATCAAAACGGATTACTTGCTGGCACGAGCTTGGAAATCACATTGCCTGAAATAGTAAGTATGAGTTTGAGATCTCAGTGGAGACATTTTTTTCACGTCGATTTCACTGTTTGGCTTACGTTTGAGTAAGACAGTTGATTTCAATGTAAATATGGCCCCTTAATGTTCAAAAAGACTGTCTGTCTTCACAATCTTGACATTTGCTGTCTGTGGATTTCCTTCACTTATGCTTTATTTGTGCAGATGGAGCCTACTGGTGTCAGTGTGAAGCGAGTGCGCAAATTGAGCATTAAATCTAAACATGTGACACCAGAAGACAAAATTGCAGTGCAGACGAGACCACCCACAAACATTTTGGCTTCCTTCTGACTCGAAGCAAACTGAATTAGATGCTGTCGCAAATGCTTAACCACAGCGCTCTGAGAAGCCACACGAGAAGCAGATGCATCGCCTGGCGTTTTGACTCGATCAAAAACGTGTTGAATGAAGTTTTGTTTCACGTCAGACAAACATTGTTAAAGTGAAAGGGCAACTGTTTGCATTTCAGCACGGAGTGCAGCGTATTGTGGGCCCGATTGCATTTGTGACGCACTGAATAGATTCTGAGGTGGAACATAATGACTGGCGTTTACCACCTGGAGACAGTTGGGTGCTTGCACTTCTTCAACTGCCACACTGGGCCTGTTTCTTTATGAATAAGTGAGGAAAGTGATCTGCTTTTCCTCCGCCTCAGATTTCATCCTAATCTGAACGAGGACATTCACTGACACTTTATTTTATTCTATCTATTTATCTATTGCCTTCGGGTGCAACCAGTTCAGGTTGGACCTTGCCTCCTGCGCAAAAACAGCTGGGACAGGCTCCAGCACGCCCGCGACCCTCATGAGCATACGCAGATTAGAAAATAGATGGATGGATGGATGGATGTCTTTGGGTGAACCAACCTCTCCCTGATCCTAAATCTAGGAAAAATTCATGGTAAATCAAAATTTAGCTCTCATTATTCATTCATTCATTTTCCGATCCACTTATCCCCACAAGGGTCACAAGGGGTGCTGGAGCCTATCCCAGCCATCTTCGGGCAGTAGGCGGGGGACACCCTGAACCGGTTGCCAGCCAATCGCAGGGCACACATAGACGAACAACCATCCGCGCTCACACTTACACCAAGGACGATTTTGAGTGTTCAATCAGCCTGCCATGCGTGTTTTTGGAATGTGGGAGGAAATCGGAGCACCCGGGGAAAACCCACACAGGCTTGGGGAGACCCTGCAAACTCCACACAGGGAAGCCGGAGCTGGAACTGAACCCGGTACCTCTGCACTGTGAGGTCGATGCGCGAACCACTGGCCCACCGGGCCGCCCCGCTCTCATTATTTGAACATTAAAAAGTCTCTTACCAATGTACCATTCGTCATTAAACACACCCAATAACAAAACACTTTTGACCTTGAATGATAGGAAAGTTTGATTCCATCTTGCAAGCTACAAGGAAAATGATGCTGAAGAAAATTGTCTCAACCAACCAACCATTCATTCATTCATTCATTTTCCAATCCGCTAATCCTCATGAGGGTCGCGGGGATCAACCAACTAGTAAACTTCAAATTATTACGTCAGGGAGGCGAATCTATCTATCTATATAGTGCATGTAAGCCTCAGCTTTCAACTGCTATTGAAATCATTGGAGGGGCTGTGTTTTAGCTGCTACAGAGAAAGAAAAGTTTCTGGGCCTGTCGACTCACAGTATGTTTGCCACCACTTAAGTTTCATCACACAGGACACAAAGACAACGAAATCTGTTTTGAGAATGATTAAAGGAAAGGAGGAGATGAAATATTCTTAAAAATGGCAACTCTCCAGCATTTGTCTTCATTTTTCAAAGACGAGCCTCTTGGTTATGCTGTGTAAGATCGAGGACTTCAAACGCTTGAAGTTGGCTCAGTATTGATGACTCAATCAGCAAGGGTCAGTAGGTTTAGGAGGAGAGGGATGCCTGAGCAGAATTTAATCTCATTCGTCCTTTAAGTGAAGGATTTGGGATGAATAAGGAGGTGCAGAAAAGCTATTACCGACCACCTTCCAGAGTTTGTCATCCACCAAGGGCGGAAGGGCCCTGGAGCATTGCCAACTGCACCCACTAACACGGACATTTACAGCAGAGACGCACGTTGATGCATGGCGTTAGAGCACCTTGGTTTCCCTTACGCCCACTTTGAGCTGTAAAACACAAACAAATCAAAGTAATGTGAGGTGCAGCTTTAACGTGTGCCCTCTCTTGGAGAGTTTATTGAAGTGTGGCATGATTTTTTTTTTCTTTTGAAGAGGGGGGGGGGGGGGGCAAATGTATGTACTGACTCTACAGTAAAACAACAAATTCAAAATCATGTGGGTGGCCTGTAATAAATCCAATATTGCAAAATGGCAGCAAATAATTCCATCAAAACTGCTTTCTAAACACAAATAAAAGGAAGACAGAAAAGGTAAAGACAGCAAATTTGATCTTGAAGAGTTCAACTATCTGAAGCATCCATAAGCAACAAGCAGTTGCTTATGGGTTTGAGCTTTGAAGACCCATTTACTTTCCGAATCTGTAATTTACAGGATCTTTTTTTCCCCAAACAGTGTACAAAGCATCTTGAACTCCAGACTATGTAATCTATTGGGGATTATATTGCTGAACCAACCTGGTCACTGTTTACCGGCCATTAGCATCAACTCTCAGCAGTCTTCTGTTGAGAATTGATCGCAGTAAGACAATGGTCACTTGTCATGCCTTTGTTCTCATCATTCATATTTTGAAGCTGTTATGTGAGAATGTCAGCGAAAACCTCTGTTGAGGGCCTGAACAAGTAACAGTTTTTGCGCGCGCACACACACACACACACACCCACACACACACACACACACACACACACACACACACACACACACACAAAACGGAGTTCATACTTTGTATGATTAAAACGTTAACAGATGGTGTCCAGGGCAAACAAAAAGGATGATGTATGGCTGCCTAAAGCATAATGTTACAGAGGAAATATGGATCACAGATTGTTTTTCATCCATCTTCAACACCGCTTATCCTGAACGGGGTCACGGGAAGTTACTGGGGCCTACCCCAGCTGACTTTGGGCGGAAGGCCGTCTACATCCTGAACTGGTCACCAGTCAGTCACAGAGCACATAGAGAGACAAACTACTATTCACACCCACATTCACACCGTCACTAAGTGGGAAGCGATCCCACGCTGCCCACACATAGGTCAGGAGAACGTACCACTACCCCGTCAGCGACCAGATTGTTTTTACACATTCAAATATTGAAGCTGGCATGTAACCACGATAGCTGGCCAAACCTTAATTAAAAAAACATTCCTTCAACTGTCTCTGAACTCGGGAAACATTGGAAAAATACTCTCCACATGTACATCTTCTAATCTGTCACAGATGTGCCTTTCCGCGGTCCATCATTAATCCCCAAAAGAATTACAATTAGGAATAAAGATAGGTTTCATTTGCCAAAGGACAGACAATAGTTGAAGGCTGGCATCAGTAAGAGAAGACAATCGTGTTCGTAAATCAGAATTGCTTAATGTGTGTTTGAGTTCGTTTTAGTTGAACTGAATCGGAGACATTATATTTGTGGTGGTACGGTGGACATGTGATTCACACGTGTGTCTCAAAGCTGAAAAGTTTTCGGTTTGACTTTGGCCTTTGTCCACAATATGTGGCGCCTGTTCTGTTCGCTTGTGTGGGTCGTCCAGCTTGCTCCCACTTCAGGTTCACTAAAGATTCTTAATTGTCCGCAGGTATGAATGTGAATGGTTGTTTGTCTTTCGATGCTTTTGTTTGGCTGGTGACCAATCCAGGGAGTACTCCGGTGATCACCAGCCCAGTCATTCCACATGCTCTGCATGTGCGCATCCAAATAAATGTTGCCCGATTTGTACTGTTCATTTATTGCCGACTTACACAACGAAGAAGCAAACGTATCCTTTTCACAGCGTCAAATTTGCACACATCTGGGTGCATCCCCTCAAGTCATAAGAAAACAATTGGCCTCCTACCATGAAACATCACACAACACACATAACTCCTCCAGCAGCTTCTTATACAGAGCGCTTTATCAGATAAGAGTGCAACATGCTACAATAATTAACACTGTTGTCAAAGCCATATCTTTAATTAGAACACACTTCCATGGAGAATAAATCCCGAGTTTGCCCCTTAGCGATTAAGATTGAGGCAGACAAACTCTGACGATGGGGCCAAATACATGGCTGATGATAATGCCGGTTGCTCTAAAACCCCGTGCTTTGTATGGCAGTGACAGAATAGTTTTGCCATCGTCTTTATTTCATACTACTGAGCACTGTTTAACAGAATCCATGATGACAAGTGATTGGGATTAAAAGGCATCAAAAGAGGGTACTAAAGGATATTGTGACATCTTTTTCTTCAAAATTATTATTTAAAAAATGGCTTTGGGATGTTATGTTACTAATGCACTAACATGCTCATCAGATTCTCATTAGTTGTTCAAGAACTTTTTTTTAAATGCTTGAGTTCAATGGTTAATATGGACTGTGAATATCCATCCATCCATTTTCAACACCGCTTATCCTGAAGAGGGAGTTCAGGGGAGTTGCTGGAGCCTCTCCCAGCTGACTTCGAGTTAAAGGCGCGCTACACCCTGAACTGGTCACCAGTCAGTCGCAGGGCACATTTAGAGACGAACAACCAATCACACCCACATCCACACCGTCACCGAGTGGGAACCGATCCCACGCTGCCTGCACACAAATCAGGCAAGTGTACCACGACACCATCAGCGACCCAGACTGTGAATAATTATAACACAATCCACTATGTTTTACTGGTTGACCTCCAGTTCCCGGACACAAATAGAAGAGTAAATGGTTGTGTTGGGGTTTTTGTTTAACATTCAGCCATTCACCAAAGCAAAAATGAGAAATGCAATGTTGCGATGAGATAAACTAACAGTTAGTCGAGGTTGTTTTATGCATTCTTCGACTCTGTCTTCTTTGTATTGCCCGCCGGTCTGGATGCTGTATGGCACCACGCTGCCTCTCACAGGTCAGTCTTGGTATTACAACAGCCATCTGGGTCAGGGGTTTTTCCTGGTCATGTATGGGGTCACATTTCTCAAAATAAAATGCTTAAATGTGAAAAACTATGTGTGTGTACCCCTTGACAATGCAATAGTGTACCACGTACAGAGACGACCAATACACGTGGACACAAAGAACGTGGTAGCCAGTACACACTGATCACACTGTAATCAAGGAACTTTGAAATATCCTTTTAATCATCTCTAATGTATGCAGATTTGTGATGTGTAACAGGAGGCCTACTTCCCATTAATGGTGGAATAAGGGAAAAGGAATAAATAGTTACTTGACTCAATAGATGAATAATTTACACCTTAAAAAGCACACATACATTATTGACCTCAATAAAGCACGTCGAGTATCAGCATCTTCTTAGTGAGCAGCTCTTTGCATTCCTGGCAGCAAGTATATTCTTTTAAAATATAGTAAGAAATTATCATAAAATAATGATTTTCTCTGAATAGTATAGTGTAAAAATGCAAGCATTGTGCTTGAGTGGTCCTAGTATTTTTTATTTTATTTTATTTTTTTTGCATAAATATACTCAATGAGTGAGATTTTACAGACTAGCCAAAGTGAGTCAATTTATCAGTTGAAATGCGGTTGCCCCAAGTAACACTTGTTGCTAGTGGACAACAACCGTTACACATTCGGCCTGTACATCCTGTTCCATATCTACCTGAGCCAAAAATCTAAATCTATTATTCTGCTGTTTTCTTAATACCTGCTCTGTAACTGTTCAAACAATCATATTTTAGATCTTAAACACATCAATGCTAGTCTCGATCCCACGCTGCCTGCACACAAATCAGGCAAGTGTACCACGACACCATCAGCGACCCAGACTGTGAATAATTATAACACAATCCACTATGTTTTACTGGTTGACCTCCAGTTCCCGGACACAAATAGAAGAGTAAATGGTTGTGTTGGGGTTTTTGTTTAACATTCAGCCATTCACCAAAGCAAAAATGAGAAATGCAATGTTGCGATGAGATAAACTAACAGTTAGTCGAGGTTGTTTTATGCATTCTTCGACTCTGTCTTCTTTGTATTGCCCGCCGGTCTGGATGCTGTATGGCACCACGCTGCCTCTCACAGGTCAGTCTTGGTATTACAACAGCCATCTGGGTCAGGGGTTTTTCCTGGTCATGTATGGGGTCACATTTCTCAAAATAAAATGCTTAAATGTGAAAAACTATGTGTGTGTACCCCTTGACAATGCAATAGTGTACCACGTACAGAGACGACCAATACACGTGGACACAAAGAACGTGGTAGCCAGTACACACTGATCACACTGTAATCAAGGAACTTTGAAATATCCTTTTAATCATCTCTAATGTATGCAGATTTGTGATGTGTAACAGGAGGCCTACTTCCCATTAATGGTGGAATAAGGGAAAAGGAATAAATAGTTACTTGACTCAATAGATGAATAATTTACACGTTAAAAAGCACACATACATTATTGACCTCAATAAAGCACGTAGAGTATAAGCATCTTCTTAGTGAGCAGCTCTTTGCATTCCTGGCAGCAAGTATATTCTTTTAAAATATAGTAAGAAATTATCATAAAATAACTATTTTCTCTGAATAGTATCGTGTAAAAACCCAAGCATTGTGCTTGAGTGGTCCTAGTATTTTTTATTTTATTTTATTTTTTTTGCATAAATATACTCAATGAGTGAGATTTTACAGACTAGCCAAAGTGAGTCAATTTATCAGTTGAAATGCGGTTGCTCCAAGTAACACTTGTTGCTAGTGGACAACAACCGTTACACATTCGGCCTGTACATCCTGTTCCATATCTACCTGAGCCAAAAATCTAAATCTATTATTCTGCTGTTTTCTTAATACCTGCTCTGTAACTGTTCAAACAATCATATTTTAGATCTTAAACACATCAATGCTAGTCTCCAGTCATTTCACGACCCTGTATTAATAATATGACATTAAAAAAATGCTTTGTTGCAATACAAGCTATTCAGTTTTGGCTATAATCTATTTAGATGTTGCACTCATGATTACAAGCTATCCTGGAGGTATACAGGAGTCAAATCTGTGGGATGGAGGAATGGAATAATTCTGGCAGGTGGGGGTGGGCGAGGGAATAGCAACTCTGGGAGCATAGAAAGCATAAACACAGGAAATTATTCATAGCCTCAAAGCTGTGTTCTTCACAGGCTTGGCACTAACACGGAACGAGCGTGAACGGAAACACACACATACACACGCGCACACACGCACGAGCTCATACTCTTGCTGGTCTTTGTGCACGAAGCTTGAGAGCGACGTCTCTGGAGTGCAGCTCAGTCTTACGCTCTGCTCAATATTGCATGAGCCTGCGCTAAAGTTGAACCCGGCCTTTTGTTTTAGTTAAGCAGCAGAATAAATAGAGCATCGCTGCGGCATCATAGGAACAATTAAATAAACAGAAGAAAGAAGGTTTCACAGACATTGTTGAGCTCATCACGCTTTGCAGCGTCTGACGAGCAATACAATTACTTCCAATCCGTTTATTAACTGTAAACTAAAAGCCTGCGAAAAGAAAGAGACAATATATTATTTTCCGTTAATGAGTGTCAGGAGCTCTGCGTATGCTTTACTGTGATGAGATTGAGTGAGTGTTTTCTTTTGATTCCAAATGGAGCATGAGGGATATTTGAAATAAGAACTGATGCAAAACATGGGATTTGGAGGAGGATTTATTCTGTTCTGCATCACGACCAGTGGGTCTGCCTCACATTCTTAAAACACAGCTCGTCTGCGCCAAAGACCAGATAGAGCTTATCGGAAAATCATGCTAATCATACACACATTGATCCAAGAGCGCCATTTGGGCATGTTTCTCTGAAGAATTACAAATGCTACATGAGCAGAAAGGAATGACTTCCAATGAACTTGGGTTACTACGAACTTCAAAACTCTTTTTCTTATAGGTAATATTTGAGCATTCTTAATTGTCATATGTTGAGAGAAGTAAACCACTGCTTAACTGTGCCACACTGTGAGAGAACAGAAAGGTGTTCTCGGAGTGGCACTGAAGCGCCTTGTGGTATTGCTCGAAGTAACTATCGGCAAGCAACGTTGAACACAGCTTTGGCTTTGTGGTTGCTTTGGCGGAACGTACTTTTGATGCTAGGTTTACATTACGGGGGCCACAGCCGCCCCGTTTGCCCAAACCAGCATCAATGTACCATTAAGAAACAAATGTTTGTGAAACAGAAAGTCTGTAGCCAGTATGTTTCTCACACAATCCTGTAAGATTAGATTTACTGCAGTCGATAATGTCCATGGTTTGATGGACACTTTGGACATCTGACTGAGAAATGGTAGTAAATGCTTCCAATACACTTAATTGGTTTTTTAGAAAAACAGCACCGGGAACTACTTTACTGTGTGTAAACATCATTCATAGGGGTCTGTAATAAAAAATAAAAAAAATAAAAAATAAAAAATAATAAAAAAGGGAAAAACAGCACCAGGAACTACTTTACTGTGTGTAAACATCATTCATACGGGTCTGTAATAAAAAAAATAAAAAATAAAAAATAATAAAAAAGGCCAAAAGGCATCATGGAAATCCTCTAACATAGAAAATCCTTCAGAAATGGCGGCATCACAGAGGTCATTGTGGATCCAGCAAGAGAGATGGAATGACATGTATGCATTATGCCAGTCACCTAAGAAGTAGGCAGCAGTTGGGGGAAAAAAAAATCACTAATTGATCCACAAAATGGTGTGTTCAGTGACACAATCGTCCAAAAGCAACCTTGATGAAATCGATGCTGATTACGAGTGACAGCATTCCACCACAGTTAGATATCTATTAGCTGAGACATATATCATCTCCATCAATTAATTGTATTTGCACCAAAGCAGATGCAACAAGTGCATAATTATGACTGTAATTAAGCTGCAAAAAAAAATAATAATACAATCCCTGCCACATGAGCACCTTTGAAACCATGACTGCTTGCTTCATTAGCATCTGCTGTAAGCTTATTAATCATCGAACAGGCAATTAGCAAGCTGTTAACATTGGCAGCTGGTACGCAAATATATTCCTGGCTTAATATCCTCCTCGGATAATAAAGGAAACATTATGAAAATGAGATTTGCCACCATGTGAGTGATCTATGCCATTAATTGCACTTCACTGTCGAAAGTGTTCGCATGGGCCAATGGCAGTGTGACGGGCTGGCACGGAGTTTATATGCCAGGCTGCCGGGGGGCTGAAAGTAGTAGGCAGCCTGCATGACAATTTATGGGGTGTTCAAATGCTCCCCCTGCTTCCCTTCTGTCACATCTTGAGGGTAGCGGAGGTGAACTACGGGGGGGCTTGTCATGTGTGAGCAATACACGCTGACCATATTTACGAAAGACAAAAATAGCCACACAATGAGATGTCCTTTTCAATACACACATCGCCGTGCACTATACGGCTACACTATTAGAAAAACAAGCCAGGTTTGTTTTGGCAGTCTACAGCACAATCATCTGCAGAACATCGCTAATGACACTTGGGCTGGACATCCATCAAAGCAATGCCCAGGAAGCCAGAGCCAACGCGTAGCTTCCCTTTTGGTGTTAATCTATGCAGCGCAGGCGCGCAGAAGCCATTACATCTCTGAATACATGATGAGGCTCACAGCTAATTCTCCTCTCCACACCAAGGGGATCTTGGAGCGCGAGAGGCACCGTAATTGAAGCCAGGAGGCAGATTGTGATCTATTGACATGCATTTGAGGCTTTTAATCGGACAGTTGTCCCCTCATTTGACAGACAGCTGTGTGGGCAGCCATACCCTCCTGCCATGGAGGCATACACACAGACATGTTATGATTCATGTCCCTCCACACACTAACTTGTTACTGTTAACCACGACTCACCGAGACAGACAGTTAGACGTCCTCAAATTCAATACTAATGCAAACGAATGTGCATTCAACCGGCTGAATTGGTGTGACCCCAATATATGGCTATTCCAGAAACATGTTTCATTTTTCTCCTTTTCAACTTGGTCCACTTGGCACGCAAGTCTTTGTTCATTTACATCTATTACATTTTACGAGGAACTTAATTTGGTCTATTTTTTGTTCCACAGAGCATGTGGACCCTTTGCGTCTCACTTTGTATGCTAAACTTGCATGTTCAAATCTGTGTGCTAAAAGCAAATGGGGCTTAATTGGTGTATCATAATACAGAGCAGGAGTCAAAACGGCAGCAGAAATGCCAAGGTGAAATACAATCCTTCGAGCAAAATGTTAAAAAAAAAAAAGAGCTTTGAAATCACAATTTGCGACAAAATGAGTCGACAGAACAGCCACCATCCATCCAAATGTAGTCACGTCCCATCGCTTCAAAATGACAGGCAGGAAAACAAATGCGGGGCCAGAGGAATCAATCCGGGAACATCATTGTCACTCGATTCCTATAGGAGACCACCATTTGCAAGCGCAGTATTGAGTTTTCAGTCTGCAAAATCCTCCGTCACAGCAGGGCTGAATATCATTCAGTGAGAGAAGTAGCGTCTACCAATCCGGATGAAAACGTCCCTGTGACTCAAAAAAAAAAACAGGCTCTTTTGTAACAACTACATTCAACCACTCCTTTTAAAATCCACTACTGTGCAATCAATGTGGCGTTTGAGTAATGCCAGACCCATTAGAGCCAACCAAATTGCAGCGGAAGGCAGGGAAAGTGTATCATCCATTGTGGGAAATGACTGCTTAATATAGCAGCTGGGGCTTGAAAAAAGTGCTTAGTGGAGCGCAATCCACTGAAATCAATAGCAACCGGGAGGCTATATTGTTTCAAACAAGGAAAAATTGGAGCTACTATTTTTAAAAACGCTCAACATTGATGTCTAGGCTGCCAAGACGTTGATTCATGAGTGAGGTTTAAATAATGCAGAGATGAAGAAACCGATGGTGAGATGTGTGACAGGAAACAATGGTACGCTGTGGACAAACAACATCTAAGTTTGGATTTCACCCAAAAAGCATGCTCCCTTCTTCAGGTTAATGGAATCAGACAAAGGAGTGATGACATTTCATGTCTATACTGGTCAAAGGATCTTGTTGTCATGACATCATGATGATCTCTTAATTCCTTTATTTAAACAGGAAAATGATAAAACATGTATCGAGCACGAGTTCCATCATGAGGTCATAAATATAATTTCTTTTACACGAGTGAGTAACACTTACTTACGATAACTAACCATAGAGCTGGCCAATATTCAGTCGAGCTACATATTTCACTTAATTACATGTACAAAATCGACAATTTCATCATCTGTATGCGCCTCTCAAACTGTGGGTTGATCCGGATCCCTATTGGCAGATCTCTTTCACATCAACAAGTTGATACGTAACACTTTTACCCTTTGTAACATTTCCTCTGATAGCCACGGGATGTTTTCCATTTTAGACATGGCGTAAACACAATCGAATGATTAAATGGTTCACCTCAAGCTGTCAGCTGACACAGTTTCATAGCATGCTGTGTTGCCCAGCGAGGTCCTACTGGTGCTTCAACATCATTTCCAGTCCGCGGCAGAAAATGATTTCACCCAACATGGCGCTGCCCTTACGAGAATGACTTTTTCCATTTCATTCTTATTCCACGAATGCAATATTAATCACTGTGTTTGTACTGGTGGTTTATTCCCATTTAAAATGCAAGAGATGCAACACATGACAAGGACAAAATCAGCATGTGTGTGTTTACTGCTCTGATAGTGTGTGATGTATTCAAGATGAAGTGCATCCAGACTGTCGCAAAATACATTGTCTAGTCATAAAACGAGAGATAGAAGAAGCTACTCTAACTTTTCTGGTAAGCGAATTGTGGCTGCAAACTCATTTTTATTATGGCGACTGAATTCAGAGACACTTTACACAGACAACATGAGCTGTGGCTGCATTAGTTGTGTCTGGCAACAATACGAGCATCAGGTCGCTTCCAAATCGGCGAGGGACTAATTTGAGAGTGTGCATGAGTAACAGCCCCAAATTTAACACACCAGCTCCCCATTCACACCTGAGACCCTGTAACAATAGTGATTCACATGACTCCATGGAGGGAAAAACACATTCACTTGGGAATGTACTCAATTTTGTTACCAGCAATTTCGACAATTAATAACTGTGTGTTGAATTATTTTGTTCATTTACACTGTTGTACAAGCCCTACACTGACTGCATTGTGGCAAAGTTTTTTTTTCCCCACCATGTTGCCCCGTGAAAGGATAAAATGAAATATTTACACATATGTGAGGGCGATACTCACTTTTGTGAGCGACTCTATAGGCGGGTTCTGAAGCATTCCAGCTGCCAGCCACACATCACGCATTCAGTCGGCCGACTTTGTGTGTCGCGACTGAAGGGGAAGAGCTCTCTCTGAGCTCCAGCCTCCAGTCCAACTCTCCTCATCAGTATGGATGCGCCCTCTTCATCCCCAACAACAACAGAGGCAGCGGGATGAAAAAGAGAAGGGGGATCCCTTCATAAAACAGGACTGGGATGAAGCCACATTCTCTTCATTGTGGACCTGATATTTGTTGAGCGCACATAGCAGACTCTTCAAAGGCGGGGAACATTCCCGCAGGCTTCCTCAGATCTCAGACTGGGCTGGCCTCACTGCACCCGCCATGCACACTCTTGTGCGCGCACGCGCACACACACACACACACACACACACACACACACACACACACACACACACACACACACACACACACACACACAGCCTTGGAGCAATATTTTGAACACATCACATCTGCTGTTTGTGGCGGGTTAGTTCTCACGAGAACATGGTCACATTCAGGTTTTCGGATCTCTTCGTCACATACTTTGTCCGTTTTTTTTTCCCCTGTAAAATAACTTTTGTGGAACTATATGGCTTTGAAATTTTAGCAAAGCATTGTATACTTGTGTCATGATACATTGCTATCCTCATCCTTCTGGAGTGTTTTATCATAGAGCGCAACGGTGAGGGCTTATCGAGCTAGAATTTGCATCTCGAAAACTATCACGATGCAGAAAAAAAAGTCATGTTTGGTCAGCCGTAAAGAGTGCGTCGTCAAAGAGAGCAAGCCATTTACAACCGACCGGTCAATAATTTGTAAAATTGACAGACTGCATGGGGAATAACCAACGACATTGATTTGAGGGAAAAACATCAAATCAAATATCACACGGACAATTACTATCGGTGTGGAAGGCAGTCTCCAAGTGCTCATTTCACAGATCTGTCATCACCCTGGCCAACTTTACACCATCCGCCCGTAGAGATCTGCTTGCAGTTCCTTATAAACGTATTTTGCGCACGGTGACCTCCTGCATGGACTCCAAAATCACCTTCTACATCAGCCATGTCATCGATTTTAAAGAAAATGAGAGGCGCCACTTCAATATGTCGGCTGTGTTCTCACCTACAATGGCACAAACCAACTATTTCTAACTGCGTCAAGCTGTGCGCACGTGCGAAATACCAGCGCAAGAAAAGTACAGGCAAACATCTGGAGACCGTTTGGCAAATGTTTGCCACCTAGATCGAATATTTGCTACCTTTGCAACACTCACTTACGATCGATAAAAGATAAAGATAACTAAAAATACTATATGGTAATAAATGTAATAAAAAGCACACACAAATGCTAACAAATGAACTCAGCCATATAGTGAATAACACAGGGGAATACAATTAACTCAAAGAAGTCCTAACTGGCTTCAAACTGTGTCACGAGCAGCAGTGGATGTCCCAAATAAAGCCACAATTTGGTGTGTGGGTTGCTTCTAAGAAAATCATGTGACCGATGACACACAAGGCCTTACTTAGTTTGTGTGGATGATGTCGTTCATTGAACGTATAGATAAAGATGATTCTAATTCTGAAGCAATACCCCAGTGGTTCAAGAGGCTTCATTTTGCCCATCACTAGTGATTTGTGGTAGAAAAAAAACAAGCATAAGATTGAACTCGGGACGTATGCTAAAAGTAACTCTATTTCAGTGATTAGCTTCATTTCTCCAGCACTTCAATACCCAACTGCGTGACATGCCAACCAGGTGTGCGCTTGGTGGCTCCACCCGTCCGCCAGGCTTAGGGACTGGAAAAATACAACGCAATCGGCTACAGAATACAGGAGCATGACAGCAAAATCGTAATTATTTGTTTAACAATTGTCATCCTTGGCCATCTTCTGAGCAGATCCAGGCGCAAATACAGTATACACTATATATACTTAACACTCCTCACTCCACAAGATAATTGGTCAAGATAAGATCAAGAGGCTTCCGATAATGAGTCCTTTGCTGATTTTTTATTATTTTTTTTTTTTTGAGATCGTAATCATCCCAGTTATCTTTGTGTATGCGTGGACTGGGCTTCGGAAATATAAGAGCTGTTACTGAGACAGATGTGTACTGACCTTATTAGAGAAGAATTAGACCCGAGGGTGGGTGACAAACTCACTGGAAAGAGATGAGAATGACGTGCTCGTGCACAGAGATGATACTGACAATACAAAATTTGTCCTGTGGCTTAGTTTCCCCTCACCTTCAGCTTTTCCAGGGGCAACTGAATTAGTATTAAGGCCCAACACAATTAAGACCAGTCTGCTACATGTCACAAGCAGATTAACTCCCTGTAGCCCTGATAAATAGTTAAGTCTCCTGAGAGAGTGTGATGTACCGGTAATCACTCAGGATTGATACACACAGTCGGCCTCACCAGTGGGAGGTAGGCACACAAGCCTTTTGTTTAATAAAAAGAAAAATCATTCATCAATATTTTTTCACACACATTTGCCAAATACAGGAAGATGAAGTGATACGACCTTAAAATAAAATCCCTGAATCCCCTGATCCCCAAAATGTCATTACCGATTTTAATTGTTTTTCCCTTTAAATCGAAGAAAAAAAAAGACAAATCAATTGACAATGTTAATAATCAAGGATGAGATGTTTCTGTCTTTTTGTTCAAAAATGACAATCCTCGAGATAAGCGCAAATCAGTTGACAAATTTCCAGGTGGGGGCTGGGCTGCTCTTGGCATTGCAGTCGAGGGCAGGGGGGGAGTGACCCACGCGAGGAGCAAGTTGTTCAACAATTAAAAACCCCTTAAACCGAGGGCAACTTTGCCCAAAACGCCGATGGAAAGGTGCACCCAAAGTAAATTTGTAGCTGTTCTTGAACCATTTGGAGTATCAGCTTAGTTTGTCTCTTTTCGAAATATTCAAAATTTTATCATTATGAATATTTCTCCCATACAGTAAGAATCTGTCTAAGTGCTCCTGTCACTGAACTATGGATGTTTCAAAGAAGAAAAAAAAAGTGAATCTTATGTTCATCGAATTTCTTTTGACAAAATCTGCCTTGAAAATGGATTTAGAATGTTGATTAGGACTTGAAAACACTACAGGATCAAAGCTCCCCAAGTTCCAGTTCAAATTTGACAATTGTAAAATGTTGGGCACCATTCAAATCTTCAGAAACTCAGCTTTTACAAGGTGTATAACATGTTCACACATGTACTCAGCTGACGACGTGCATCGGTGATTTGTTTTGACAGATGATGGAGGGCCCTTCGGCGGGCCCTCCTAACTTTAAGGGTTTAAAAAGTGGGGAGCTGTAAAGGGATTGACTTCCAGTTGAAGGTGTTGGTGTTTGAAAAGAGGTTTGTTGGGCCATTTCCAGTGTGCGTCCATGAGTGGTGAGTTGCCATTTAATGTGGAGTGTTCATTGATTGATTAAATTGAATTCCTACTGCTACTACCGATGGACGTGCTCTCACCTGTTTTCGAAAGCCGAGCCATGACTGGTTATGACCTGAGCCCTGAGCAACTGTGACATTTTCAGTCGACAGAAAAGCGAAATGAGCACACCCCCAGGTGGCGAAAAACGGGTGGATTTTGCTGCGTCACTCATCTTCCGCAAACATAATAAACTAGAAGGGCTGCCTGGAGCTTATGAAAGAAAATTTGGGGGTTGACTTCCCCTTTAACCAAAGTACTTAACCATGAAACTGAAAATAGGTGTGTTCAATTTTAATTTGTCAAATGGTTGCGCTAAATAAAATGATCCGGATCCTGGTAGATTACTTAAAATAAATGTATCTGAAGTCTGAGAATCAAAGGAAGGAATCAAACTTTTATCTCAAGGCACCACTGTAATAAATTTCATAGAAATAATCAAATCGCCTAACTCTCCATGTTGGTCGTGTGACGCAGCAGGAGCGTGTTTGTTCTCAACGCCGCAGGGGAAAATTTTCTCCCGTTTAATAGTATCAGTTCCTTAAAACAATAATTAAAAAAAAAAGGTTTGGTCTTAAAAGTGGCATGAATCGCTAAAGCGCAAAATCATTCTTCCATTTATTAGTGGTTTTCATAACAAGCTGAGGATCCAGCTCAGACAATGTGGCGACTCAGGGGAGGAAGTGTGTGCGTGTGTGCGCCTGCATGCGTGTAAGTGGTCAAAGCCATGGATGTTAGCGGGATTGTTTTGCCTACAGCGTGTCGACAGTACACCGACATTGTGAATAGCTTTCAATCCTGTCTGCAGGCATAACAAAACATCTGAGACATCCATGCCGGTGTTGAGGTAATGTGAGCGAAGCAGAAAAAAGGGGCTCTTGATAACCTCTCCCTCCGCTGTTTATCCCACAATCCCCCGCTGTGACCAGGCAGCGTATCCTCGGGGAGAGCACAGTGGCAACGGCGAAGCAGGTAATTCAAGCCAGGCAGTATCCCCGTAGAACTGACCCCGATTCAAAGCCCACACTCCCACCTGGTTCCATCCTCTCCAGGAAGACACGCTTGCTTATTAAAGTACACCGGCGGCGCGCCATGAAGCAGGAAATGCTGTGCCGGGCTAGACAGGAGATGACGGAGAATTTGCGTGTAGCCGAGGAATGGCTATTATTTACAAGTGAATTTTCTGTGGAGAAGCCACCCTTAATTTGCCACTTAATAATTGACTTTCACGAGCATGTCCGGAGATCCCCTGAGAGGCATTTGTGGTTTATTCGCAAGATGTCTCTGCTGTTTTGGACTGCAAATGAGCCTTTCAGAAAGCCACCTGACAGTGCGGCCGGCCACATCTTGCAACGAGCATGCGTTGGGTTTCTTTGCCCTCCTCTCACCCGATGTCTTCCTCCTTCTGTCTGCCAGTAACAACCTTCAACTAACCCTTAAAATGCGTGAATAATTGAAATCCCATTTTCGTATCAAGGGAGGAGCCAAGCCAGGCAATTATCTTTTATCTGTGTACTTTGCTGTCGGAGCAAATCATAAGAAAGTCCTCTCCCGAGGTAGAGATGAGGCACATGCGGTGTGGAAAAGCCACGGGCGAACGAGGAAGGCTCAAAGTGGGAAGAGAGACAACAACGCAGGCGGTTTGGTTGTCTATGATGATTTCTAGAAGATTCTAATGAATAGAATGAATAATTCAGCCCGGGCGAGAAAGTTAGTTACAGTATGTGCTAGTTTCGAGGAAGATGTTGTGGGTGTTATTTGCCAGTGTACTGGCAGATCACCCCAAATGGAGCGTCACCTATTAGGTCCACGTTGTGCATTTGTCACGGTGTTGTACGAGCTTGAAAAGATGGCATGTAGCAGACAGAGGTACATCTCCGGGAGGGAAAGTGTAAAAAGTGCAAGATGAGGAAAATGTGAGAAAGAAATTCCCTGCGGTCCTCATTAAAATTCAGCAGTGCGGCAGCACCCTGCTCGTCTGCGCTCCTTTCCCTTCCCTCTCTCCTTTTCACCGTCTGTCTCTTCCATAAACCATCGCCGTCTTGGATCGGTGGACTGGTCATGATCATAAAGGTTGTCGCTCCCTTGATTGACGAGTCAAGAAGAGTTGATGCTATATGAGTAACCAGATGAAAATGATGAGAAGGAATGCATTTGGAGGTGAGGGGTGAGTATTTTTGGGGAAAAAAAATGGAGGAAGGAACTTCATGACGTAAAATTGGTCCAATCTGAAGCGATGCCTGGAGTTTCTTTACGTTATTAGGAAGAGAAGTACCATCTTTGAACCGCGAACAAATGTTTGCCTTACATCTACCTGCTTCACTGCAAATCTTCTCGTGAGACGCACGGAAATAAGCAGAATTCGGTGATGTTAAAAATAAAGAACTGGCTGGATTAAAAGACTTGATTAAACTCAATCAACTTTTAATTTGATTTGATCAAACACAGCTATCTGATGATCTCCAAAAAACACCGTCCATTTAATTGGCTTCTGTCGAGCCAAAATGCCAACGTCTGAGCAGGGTGGAGTGAGAAGGCCAATAAATAGGTGGGGCCAGGAACTTAAAGCTGGACAATATGTCATCTTATTATCACACCACAGAGTTACATCATTACTAGCCAGTGTTTAAAGTTGGGGGACAGTGTTAAAAACAGAATTGCGGGGTTGCGTTAACATCACTCGGTAATAAAATAGCCTGCCGGGTCACATTGCGAAAGTGGGGTGTCATCTACTAGATTGGACCCTGATCGGTGTTTATTTGAAATTAAAACCACACCCTTAAATCCGAAGTTGACTGGTTCCGGTCGAGACTATTTTCTTCAGCGTCATTTTCCTCTTGGCATGAAAGACAGAATCAAACTCCCTTAAGGTAGGCAACACCCTCTCCCACAAGTTGTGAGGCAAAAACATTTTTTGCCTCACAACTTGGTTTTCCGTTTCACATTTCCCCACTTGACGGTATTTGATGGAAAAAAAAATGTTTTTGCCTCACAACTTGGTTTTCCGTTTCACATTTGTTTTAAATGGATCACAATAATTCGATTGATGCAGGAGGAACTGAAGGGTGATGGGATCCCACAAAACGAAGATACAAATCCGTAACAAAAATATTTAAAGAAAAAAAAAAAAAAAAAACACAAATCCGTAACAAAAATATTTAAAGAAAAAAATAAATAAATAAATGAAAAAAAATCGATGGACCAACAAAGTACAAAAAGCAATCCCTGGAAACCGACCCCCCCCAAAAAAAAAAAACAGGTAACAAAGTAACAGCATAACCCGAGAATATGCCAAACGAAAGAGCAAGAGTCCAAACGTGTAACCAAAATCAGCAAAAATCTCGATAAGAAAAATACTTACAAAACCGGAATCTAAACGGACGAGAGCGATGAGGAACATGAGCAAGATGGTCAAGAAAAGGTAGTACGAGCAAGGTCAATAATCCGCCAAGAACTTGGGAGCATGGCAGTCCTTAAATACTTGAACAGGCTTGATTAAAATAAGGAACAGGTGCGCCTGCTGGAGGGAAACGCCCTTCACGCCAGCTGGAGCCGCGAAACAAAAATAAAAAAGCACACACAGAACATGTCATAGCCAATAATGAAAATTCCATTTTATTTTTACATTGGGGTATTGTATTATATTTTGTGAACTTTTTTGTAAAGCGCTTTGTTACAGCCACAATATATCATCGACTATTTATTTGCGGACCACTTCAAATGTTATCGTGGGTCGAATCTGGCTCTCGGGCCTTCATTTTGACACTTGCGCATAAGATGATAAACTAGGAGGAATTTTCCACTTTGGCGGAGGTGGCGTGTCGCCTATTTTTCTGTAACGCGTGCAAATATACACGCGGGGTAAAAAGAACAAACAACATGACGACTCCCCTCTGGTTGTTTCTCAGCCTTTGAATTACACGCAGATACTAATTGACCAACAGCTCGGTGCCGAGACACAGCAGCTGGAGACAGAACCAGGCTGTTTAGGCATAATCATCACGGAAGCCGGGCCTAATCTTGCGAGCAAGACAGAAAATATACCGTCTAATAAGATGCAATAGTTTACCCTTACAAGCAAGTTGTCTTCTCAAACACACTGAATACATTTCGTCACGTAAGCACAATTAGACAATCACACGAAAAAGTATAAATATCATTAAAACATATTCCCGGCTAATTAATTTGCTCATGCGGGGGAAGGACTTGGAAAATAAAGAAGCAGGGAACGTTGCATTCAATTTTCTCTTTTGTTAATTTGCACACTCCCCACTGGGAGAGGTAAAATAACCCCCAGTCAGACTTTTCTTTTATGCTGTTAATAATAATAGAGTTGCTTTTTCAGGCAAGGCAAACGCAGTGTGCGATTTGCATAGTTGAGTGTGGAATGGAAAGGGGCCAATGCTGTATGTCCTTAAAGCTGCAGGGAGCTCCTGTGCAGTTTTGTTTTGTTGTGCTGTTACTTCTTTTTTTCTATGAATATGATAATAAGTTGTCAGAAGGATGTTCCCCCACCAGCTCGCCTTTGACAACACGCACATTCTCCAGAGGGGGTGAGATGCCCGAGCATCTCCCCTGATAGATCTGTTCCTTCCCTGCACATCTTCAAGGTGACGCTCCGCTTCAGTCCTCTTTGCCCTAAAGCGCACCCCAGTGTCACAGCCTTGAACACAAGCACCCACCTCTCAGATATTAGACACCGTCGGATTCCTAAATAGGCTTTCAAACAGCAGACAGCAACAAGAAGAAAGGAAACAACTTGACAAGCTCTGGGCTTTTGTGTGTGTGTGTGTGTGTGTGTGTGTGTGTGTGTTGTGCAAGTACGCATGTGCAATTCATGAATTGGAGTTGTCTTTGTCAGGGTGGGCAGATGTTGAGCACAACAAGTTGTAATTTCAAGAGCAATGTGTTTGGCTTAAAAGAAAACAATAAGACATGAGGTTTGTTTTAAAGTTTGATGTCTGAGTCTATCCATCCATTTTGGAAACTACTTTTCCTCGTTTGGGCCTCCGGTGAGCTGGTGCCGATTGCAGCTGACAATGGGCGAGAGGCGAGGTACAGTTGAGTGACTCATCGCAAGCCAAGGCACAGACAAAACAAGTATTCACGCCGATCAACAATTTAGAGTCAAATTTTGAGACAACAATCTTAAAACCGCGAGCCAGATGTGCTAACCACCATTCCACTGAGCTGTGTTTGTATGACTTGTTTGACTGAAAAAAAAATTATGTTGGTCGGCGTTAATCTTCAACTCCACTGCTCTGTAGATGGCAGCAATGCACATTACAAAAATGATATCCAACAGCAGTCAGCAGCAAATATCCTTGAATCAGCGAGGTCATCATCACTGAAGACACTTAAGGCTACAGAATGCAATGCAAAAAAAAAAAAAAAGACAATTATGTCCATTTGAGAGAACAAACACTCACACATCCACTCACTGTTGCGTCATAAGAGAAAAAGTCCCTTTCCTCAGGGAGACTTGCCTCCCTTTAGGTTTCATAGACATTTAACGCATCACACGGAAGTGGCCAAGACATCTCAGCCTCCTGTCGTGCATCAAATCCAATAAAGGTGAGGCAGTCAGCTGGGAATTACTCCCCCCCCACCCCCGCCTCATTCGCTATTCTCATCTGCAGCTAGTCAGAGCAAGTTCGTGTCTCAGCTGGATGTGTCCATAATTCATACGGCAAAGCTGTGCGAAGGCCCATGCATTATTCAGCACAATGGCCTCCTCCTGCAAACAGGCAAGTACAGCTCTATTAGGGCAGCGCTAAGGCTAACAGCAAACAATTAAAAGTGCATTGATTGCTTCATCAAGAGACAGAATAAACTGAACGAGCAAGGCGGTATGAAGTAGTCCGTTTTCACTGCATTGCAAATACAATCGAAAAGTTTATAACTTTGTCTTTGCTTCATTAATTTGTCATAGGCTACACTGTGTACGATATCCTATACGAGCGCAGAAACCACACTGGCGAATGACAAGCAAAAAAAAAAAAGAAGAGCAGAGCAGCCCACCAATTAAAGAGAGAGAGCTGAGATCTGGCCATTAAAGAAAAATTGAATGACAAGCAAAAAAAAAAAAGAAGAGCAAAGCAGCCCACCAATTAAAGAGAGAGAGAGCTGAGATCTGGCCATTAAAGAAAAATCTGAGTGGGAATCAACGTTACAGTGTACAGGAGCTGAGCGTTGCAATCAACAGCGAAATTCTGAGCGTAATCAACCCCATCCTAAAACGGTTTATAATTGCTTCAAGATACCACCACAAGATAATAGCAAAGCACTACTTTTCTATGAGACAGTGCGATGGCCGATTTAAATAACGCTCCTTCCCTGACACGGACATACTGTATTTCCTTGATACTAAGATGTCAGATGATGGTGCCAAAGCTATATGTTTATACAAGATAGGGCTTTGCCAAGTCAACTTTATTGTCACATATGTGCTACATGCAGCACAGATGAAATTGTCACAAATTATGAGACAGTGCAATGGCCTATTTAAATAGAGATCCTTCCCTGACACGGACATACTGTACTTCCTTGATACTAAGATGTCAGATGATGGTGCCAAAGCTATATGTTTATACAATATAGGGCTTTGTCAAGTCAAGTCAACTTTATTGTCACATGTGCTACATGCAGCACAGATGAAATTGTCACAAACACAAAAACGGTAATGGCCAGGGGCAGAACTAAATGGTGGCCAATGCTGGCTGTGGTTACTTAGCTGTTCGCTAGCAAATCAGTGCATGAGACAGAAGTTGAGATAGTACACGGAAGCGGAGTAAAAGGATTTAGTTCTTAAATTGAGATCAGCAAATTGTTTTTTTTTACTTAGATTATGAGTGCGTATATATGTGTGCATTCATGAAACCCTGACTGGGGATGGTGTGCTAAACTACAACTTGTCAGTCTTGTGCGCGATGCAGCCAAAGCAGAGTTGTGAGATTACAGGCATGCGAATGGCTGTCCCCACTATCGAGTCGTCGTGTCACCTTGGCCTGCCCACTGACTGATTTCGGTCTCTGCTCCGTGTACTTTGTCATGAGTGAGTTTTTCAACATATAAGGAGAATGGGTTACCCCACATGAAAAGAAAAAAAGTCAAAAGCTGAATTCTCAAATCAACGAATCGTAATCCCGCAAGGGGACGCTGTATAATTGAAAACGGACAAATGTGATTGAGCAGCAACCAGGCCAATGTGTACTTAGCTGCTATAGGATCCAGCTACGCCATGACCCCAATGAGAAGTGGCATAGAAAGTAAGTGCATCCTTATTGTTGTGCCGGGGGAAGCTGACAGAACGTTCCAGCTGACAAGGCTTCTCCACCCACCTGGCAAAGCACTAATATGGGAGCAGTTGTTCCTTTGTTTCTCAGAGGAGGACAGCCTCCAGGTGGCCACTCAGCCTTGTCGACTGATGTCGTGTCACCTGAAAACACAACATCACCGCGCGTTAGAGCGTCTTCGCAAACACGCCGCTGCTTTTACTACGGCAGCTTCTGTGGCCGATACTCACACACACATGAGGACTTATTAATAATGTGCTGCTGAGGAAAGGGAGCAAAAGTGATGAAACAGCTTCGCTCATATCTTCTCTACTCGAGTCCCTCCTTCCCATTGCTCGTCCTGTGGGTCCCTTGTCACCCTCTATCGCTGCTTTACACGTCTGCCGTGTCTCACGGTGACTTTATAATTGGCCCCGTGCTCATTGTTATTCAAAACCCAGGAGAAACAATTATTGGCAGACCTCGCGACCTTTACCCGCTCCGTAATGGTTGTAACTAAAGACTCTAATCGAGGCGGCTGAGAGCAAAAGGTCCGAGTTGTCTTTATGCTGATTCGTAATTCCGTCGAGGCTTGCACATGCAGACCCAAAACGGTATTACTTGAATGCCACATTTTTCTCTTTTCTTTATATTGGCTCCGGATTCATCGCTAAAAGATGTCCGACATATTTCAGAGATGTTCTCCTGCTAAATATGGTAGCTGTTTTGAAAAAGTATGAGACTACAGTATTAAAATCTAGCATCGGGCAGAAGAAACAGACTTTAGAAAAGGTCATTTGCTTTTTAAAAAAAAAAAAAAAAGCTGTTTATGGGCATTATTTAAATGCAGCAGTTCTCTGGTCATTGATTATTTTAACAAAGTTATCTGTAGTCACAGACAACCAACATCGACTTGACCAGACTTGTTTTTGAATTTTCTCCTGCATTGGAATAATCACAAATAAAACACAATGTGACAGCAACATTTATTTAAAATTCATGGCCAAGTTCGTAATATAGGTTTGGCAAATTGAGCTTTCAAGCACTGTTGTGAGCTTCTACACCTCAACGTACCTGCCGGTGCCTCAGGTCAGGTACGCTTACGAGAGGTACCAAGAACTAAGCGCAGCCTCACAGAGGATCAAGCTTTTTTTCACTGGTGGTCCTTCCTTTTGGAACAACCTTCCGTTAAACCAGGAATGTCAAACTCGTGAGAGTTCAGGGGCTACATGTTGCCTAATCAAATGGCAAGCGGGCCCGCCCAATAATATCATATCATAATTACATATAAAAAAGTACAAGTTTTCCCCCTTTGTTTTCATGCAAAGGACTACAAGTACATTGGCGAAATATAATGAAATGAAATATCCTTTGACAAAACATGTCATGAACAACCTCGGAAGTCATTTTAGAAAATCCCATACGAAATATTTGTAGGTCACAATAGAACAAAATACATTGCATAGAGCATGAAAAGAATCAGTGCTATTTCATAAATTGGGCAAAAATTCATTTCAAATTGATGTCACGTGCCCGAGTCATTAACTCCACGAATATGTCAGTGCTCTCATCAAATGCAATAGAAATTGCGGGACATGACTTGACTGTGTTTCAACTGGCTGGTCAAACCTGCCGATCGATCCAAAATCCTCTCCGCCAAAGTATTCCTCATCAGACTGATCTTGGCAGAGGCTTTCTCGATTCTTGGCACACAAGAGTTCTGCAGCTTTCTGGATGAATGTTGTAACTCCCGCACCGTCGAAATATATTGATGCTACTTCATTAAAAATCCGGTAGCTGGCTTTCCCTGCTGTGTCTCAAACCTCCATCCAGGCTGCGGGTGAAAACAGACTGCTATTTCTTCAGACCCACCACCAATTCCTTTATCCACACTCTTTTCAGGTGTCCCGACAAGCAATCATATTTTGGGGCATGATGAGTTTCATAATGGCGCTGCACATTATATTTTTTTCAGCACTTGTTGGATTACACCTCAAGCACACGGGCTTCCCTTTCACCTCTGTGAATAACCAGGAAGCAGTTTCTCTTTTTTTCTTGGAGAAAACTGCACCCACCTTTTGTTTCTTTTATGACAGAACCAATTTGGCAATAAGCGTCGACTACACGGTACTTGGGAGAAGGCGCGCTGCTCTCTCTCCCCATCGTCTTAAAACAAATTTGTATTCTTTCGACTCTGCATGAGACTCATTGTTTTGGTCTTTTATTGGGTTTCTGTTTTTATGTTCATAATGGATTACTTTAACAGTCCTTGTTTTGATGTCAGATTTTTACTTTATGTATTGCGGTATGTATGCAGCTGTGGTTGCTTTAAAATGCTCCATTAATAAAGTTGGGTTGAATTGGTTGTATACTTGAATCCCAGTGCAAAAGTACATCTATCTCCCGTGTTGAAGTTGGATTCATTTTCGACGCAACTATTTCATTTTGACTGTATAAATTCAACAGCGCAATGATTTTATGAGCCGACAGTGAAGCAAACTGGATGCTGACGTGTAGTCATGAAAAAGCAACTCTCTTTGTAATCTTATAGAGAGAAGCTGAAGGTGATAAAAAGACATACGGCAGTACAATTTCCAAGAGGAAGAATAAAAATGATCACGTGTTAAACTCAAGGCCCAAGGGCCGGAAACGGCCCACCAAATCCTTTGAAGTGGACCGCGAAAGCAAACCGTGCGTCAAATTCCGTAAATCCATGCTATAATCTGTACCAAATTGTCATGCGTAGCCGATAACGTTATGATTTTGCAACATTTTTTGTTACTCTTGACAGTAACTTGAACAACACTTGAAAAAAAACTAGTATCCATGACCTTTGATGTCAAAGCTAGTAATCCAGTGGTTTGTTGCGTCTATTGAATAATATGATGAGGTGACTAAACAATCTGGTTTCTTAGTCATAACCGCAAGTGACTACATTGTGGCCCGGCACAAAAATGAGTTTGACAGCCTTGCTGTACACACAGCACAGTGCAAAAGTCTGAGGCCACCATGTGTTTATTCACAAGCTCCCTTGTTCGTGGGAAAAATGATGATTCAAGGGGATGATCTGCGGGACATCCATTTTTTTTTTTGCCATCGAATGACTCAAAGTGTGAGACACCTTTAGTCAGAGCCTCAACAAAGCTACAGAACTTTCACAACCACAGAGCGATGTCGACGTACGCCCTGTCCGGACAACAGGCTTGTGCTCCCAACAAATAGAAAGCATACCGTGCAGAGACCCTGTCAACAATGAGTCGCAACTGGAGTTCTAGTTTACCTACACCAATGAATGCTGACAAATGTCACCATGCTGTCCTCGAGCACAACAAATAAACTCTGTCTTAGGCGGATGTCAACTGTGTAGCAACTGACAACACTCTCGACGCCGTTTGACATGCAGACACAAAGCCTCAGGACGTCCTTATGAATATCCCAACACAGCCACGTGGTGATGACTCACTGAGGCAATCCAAGAGAGGCAACGACTTGGATGACAGCAAAAGTAGCGGAAAGCAGATCACTTGCCCCTTTTCTGGTTGGCTGACGTAAAGTAAGTGCCCGCACATCTGTAAATTGGGTTGTGGGGACACACGGAATGACAGCAGAATTATGTGATATTATCTGGCACGACATGGCGGAGGCGGGTGCAAAAATGGATGCTTCCTCCATCAAAACCAAAGACCAGTGGATTACAGTCAGGTCCATAAATATTGCGGCACAGCAAAACAAAAGGATTTGAAATGAGATGACCAAAATGTGCTTTTGACTTTCATTTGAAAGCATTTACATCCAAATCATATGAACGGTGTAGAATTACAATAATTTCTGTACGTACCGCCTACTTTTTAGGGTACCAAAATTACAAATCGTATATAAATGAACAATCAGAAATCAAAGTTTCACGTTTTAATACTTTAAGACTTCTGGGATGCATAAACTTAACCAGATGATAGATTTAATCTTTTGTAACACTGCCAGGCCTCTAGTGTAGCCGTCTCCCGTTACTGCTTGGTCTTAGGTAATTTTTTTTCCCCTTCAAGCGAAAGGCGTGGTCAATCGGATTCAGGTCTGACTGACTTGAAAATTGCATTTCTTTTTCCTTTAAAAAAAAAAAAAAAAAAAACACTGCTTGCTTTCGCTTTGAGCTTCGGATCATTGTCCATCTGCATTGAGAGTTCCGAAAGTGAGCTCATTGCCCAAAACACTTCAGAACTCATCCTACTTCCTTTGTCAGCAGTCACATCATCAATGTATACAAGGCAAAAAGTTGCAGTGGCAGCTGTGGCATGGCTCCCTGTACATGGAACAGCCAAGCAGCCAAATGGCAAAGTCACCACTTTTGGTCCCTTAAAAAGTGAAAAGACCATAAAAGTACAAAAATTTACGGAAGAGGAAAGCTTACCCTCAGCAGCAGTTCTCATCTTTACAGTGATACAGCAATGAAGCGTTGCTTTGTTTAAGACTATCAATGTATCATACAAAATAAAATGACAGTAAAACAAAGGGAGCACACGGAGCATAATGAAGCCTGCATACATCAACATATACTTGATGTTACCCGGCGACATATTAGAGGAGCACAAAATATAAAAGCCTGGAAATGGTATCCAACTTAATGACTTTCACACTGCAAGTATGTCATGCATCTGCTACTCTTCATAGATCCCACATGAGCCAATGATGCTGTCCGAGGACCTTCCAGCGCATCAGCAACTTTCATGAGTCCTTCTGCGGTGCGCCATAAAAAGTTATGGACAAACTCTAAAAACCTTTCTGCCCTTGAATATTTAGGGATGCCTGCGATTTTCTGGCGTGACATTTTCTGTCGAGAGTGCCACAACAACATCATTTCTCTTCCATAGGGGCCATTGTTAGGGTTCGTATGTGACTCCAAGCGCACGACAACAGATAGTGATGGCGTTAGCCAAAACTTGGCGTAATTTATTAGCTTTGCAAAGTAAACTCAGGAGAATTCAAACTGAAACTTACTTAACATTCAAGGGGGAGCACAAAGAATCCTCGGAGAGGGGGAAATGTCCACAGAGGAAGCGAAAACTTCACTTGGTGTCTACACGTGCTTGCTGCAGGTGGTTATTACACAAACTTGCACTGAGTACTGGTTTGGGAGCCAATTTATACCAGCCCAAACTTGCTGATGAGCTACAGGTGGGTGATGAGCCTCAGATGTGTGGTACAGAGCACCCTGGTTGAGGAGGCTGCCTGGCTGGCCCCGCCCTTAACAGCCCTGCTACATTATAGTTCGAATTAGCTTGAGCACAGAGACAAGAATTTAAGAAATGAGAAATACTGCAACAAAATAAAAATGATTCAACATGAGTTTTTTTTTAATTCCGTTTCTTTTGAAAACATAGAGACAACAAGAGGCATGAGCACACCTCACGAGACTAAAAATATTAACTACAAAAAAACCCACACGTGTAGTGAAAACCAAAATTCAAATGCTGAACCTCAAAATGGAAATAGGTACTGTATACAGTATCAAGATATTCAATAATCTAAATAAATAACATACTTTGAAAAATTGCAATATATAATTGAGCATGTATTGGGGGGTTTAGTTTGATGTGTGCTGCCGTATTGCAATTGTATGAAAGGTCAGTTTTGTTTTTTTGTTTTTTTGCATGTGGTGTCCTGATAGGAGGCCACACCTTCCACTTCTTATTGTAATCAAGCCACTGTGAGGGCACAAGAGAGGCCATTACACTGTCATCTCGTGTGTAATTCATGTAAGAGCACATCATTCTGTAGCGTGAGAGGGCCACTCGTATTGAGAGTTGAATTCCTGTTCATGGAGAGCTGTTATAGAGCTTTTTTTTTTTTAAATGAACTTGTGATTTGCAGTCTATATAGTGAGGGTGAAAGACGCAAGTGGTTCATGAATATTTAGTAGGAAAGTGGATGAAAAGACAAAAACTGTATGTTGACAATACTTCAAACTTCACACTGCAAATATGCTGCTATCTTTAATATTATTATTTTGCATTCCTTTCTTATTTCCCTTCAAATAGCAGTAGCAGGCTGTAAAGGGTTTATCAGCAGGTGGTGCGACGGGCAATAATAATAACCCGCTCCACTAAGCGTGTGGTTTCCGCTGACAAATGTGCTTGCAGCCTGCAACGACCCGCTGTTTTGGAATTCTGGCCCATTTTGATATTAAATTTGTGAGATTAACATCAGTTTTGCTACAGTATGAGAGTGTGATTATCCTTGTTGGCGTCGTGTGACACAATTTCCCCCCTTTTGACTGTCAGTTGTGATGACTGAACATAAATCGTTTCAGAACTAAGTTCACTGCTTTTAAAACAATGAAACGCTCAGTCTTTAAACATGAATGACAAAGGCCTGATGTGGTGAGTCAGGAAACAGTGTCTCATTTTTTTTTCTCAACATGCTAAATGAGTACATAATTATCAATAAAACACTCTCCATTAAAGTGATGACATGTATATTGTGGCATTGTACTATACAATGTTCAGCCCCACCCTAAAGAGTTGTTGAAGCCCCATAATGTTAGTTTTAAACTATAGTCTGTGTTCCTTAAATGGTCCCCAACATTTTTCGTGTCACGGACGGTTGAGACAAGTCCATGCTGTTCGAGGACCGGCAACCATTTTTTTTTTCATTGCTTTTAAATTGCCAGTTTTCAAGCACTGCTACTGACAACAAAGATAATTCTAGACTAATTCAACATTTTATGAACATTCATTCATTTCAAACAGTGTTGTTGTACTCCACAACAAATGTAGAATAAAATAAAATAACAGTGGACTACCGAGAAATGGGGCCAATTAGGAATAATAAATACTGTACGCCTTATTATGTAAACATAATAATACTGAAGTTATGATCCCACATACGGCGTTAGCATCATTGCTACTTGTAAATGGCACACGATTGATTGCTGCTTACATCCGGTGGCTGCCGGCTCATTATTAGCGACTAAACTGCTAATGTTTACGTGGGCAGGCTGTGCAAACTCTGCTTGCTTTTTTTCATGCTTTCCACTTGATCACTTGGGTGCTACTTGTTCAAATGGTTCAAAAGGTTTCTTGTATCGCCTTGTGTTTGACGACATACCATGCACAACAGCTCCCATTCGTCCACGTCGCACCGGAGATCGCGCCAGGGGAGGAACTTCTCTTGTCAAAACAGCTTCAACTTCGAAAGTCGCGGCTGCCCATCGGATGCGCATTTCGATGTACTTTTGGTCAGTTTGTTACGACAGTATTACTTTCTGTTGACTGCTTCTTCTTTCTTTTATTGGCGGTTTCTGTTCATTTCAACTTTCCAACCAACGATAAAAGGAAGACTCCGTCGCACACATTTCGCACGTCACGTCTGATGGGGTAAATTTGTTCACAGCTCGCAGGTCTGTCTCAAACGGGCCAAGGCCCAGTACCGGTCCACAGCCCCGTGGTTGCGGACCACTGTCTTAAATCACTCCAAATTATCATGCGTAGTTCAGTAGATTTGTTGAAATTGTATCTCGCACAAAGATCACAACCGTTAACGGAAATGCTTGAATGATGAAACATAATTAGGGAGGAAAAAAAACTAGATGCAGTCCCTATTTAATTCATGTGGTGAAAAAAGTCACAAAGTTCCATATCTAATTACTGAAGTTTTTGTTAACCTAACTTTCCAATAAAACAATATGGCGAACACAAGTCACAGAACAACAAACACAAAATAAAAGGCGTTCCTGAGGAATCTAGCTCTGACTCTCCTATTTTCAGCACAAAGATACAGAAAAGATCAAACAGTGCAGAGTTTATTAGGACCCGGAGTATCTCTGCTAACAACCACGCCATAAATAATGTAAAGCTTTTATCTGTCTGCAGCCTCACCAACATAGCAAAACAAGTTGGCTGGGATTTGTTTGTCTGTGAAACACAAGTGTTTACATGCAACGAGAGAAACAAAACGAATTTGTTAAAGTATGAGGAAAATTTAAATTTGAAGCATAAAAAAAAAAGAATCCCCCTGTGCTCTTAAAGCTATGAACAGTTTTGAACGTGACGTACTTGTCATTCTGTAAGGACTTCATTAACTACTGATGCTTCCAGAACGCAGCGGATGATTAGCTGAGGTTGCTCAGTGATCACAGCATTTGCAGATTTCTAATGCTGCACTCTAAACATGAAAAGCCAAGCATTTGAGAGATATAGGCTGGGGGGTTGTGGGGGCTTGACGACAGAGGTGAAAAGAGAGCACTAATCTAATTAAGATCTTGAACACTCAATTAGCCTTGAGCAGGAGAAACAAATGGCAAATACATTATTTAATTACAACAACCGGTTTAACAGCTGGAAGAGGGAGCAGTGTGTGTGTGTGTGTGTGTGTGTGTGTGTGTGTGTGTGTGTGTGTGTGTTTGAAAGAGTAACAGTGAGGGATCGGAGGGGCAGGAGTTCAGTGATGAATGTGCCCGCACTGAGCCTTGACTGCGTTTATGAGCGTGAAAGTGCATGAGTGCAATGGAGCGGCAGCCTGGTTTATCCATCCGCAAGGCCCCCACATGGTCGGGCCTGGAATCAAATAATTTTTTTTCTCATGAGAGCCATGTTCAGAATGAGGTCACTACTTTTTTTTTTCCTGAGAAGCAAAAGAAGTGGTTTAGGATGTCTCACCAAAAAGCAGCCTGACTGAGGATTTCTCTGAAAGTTGGCAGGGCTGAGAGACAAAAATCGATTGTTCTCAAGACTTCAACTTACTTGAGAGGTTCTCATTTTTTAAACTAAAATTATAATGCAGACTAATGATGAGTGGTAGAGACGTGCATTCAATATAAGGTATGAATTTGCCCAAAGGTAGAAATTTGGACCCAATCATAGTAATTGATTATTGTCTTTGTATCTTCTTTCTGTGCGCACTGCTTAGTATGACAGAATGGCCTCAAGTGTATGCCCACATCACTTTACTGTTTTCCCCTCTTCTTATTGGAGAATGCTTGTTGCACAATATTTTGAAGCCACCACACTCATGAGCGGCGCCCAGTGCTCCTTCAGGAATTGGACCAGGCATTTTTTTTAAATATGCCTTTTCTTCTTTACCCCCCTGGGAATTTTCTGGGGTGATATATATATATTTTTTTATTAATAATTATGATTACAAAATGATGCATTGCTGAGATGGACTGCAAGCTAACTAACTCTAACCTAAGGTATGTTCGGAAATGTCTGTGCACTACTTTGAGAGTGCGGTCTGCTCTCCGTAATTTCTGAAAGGAGCCCGCACTGGCACACCATTTCCCCATTCAAAGCACCTAGTGCCGCACACCTTTTTTGGTGCACTCTTTATCGACCAAACGACAAATTTGAGGAACACTCAAAGTTTCTCAACGGTCACAATGAACTCCTACACACTTGGAAATTCTTACCGAACACACCGCTAATGCGCAAGTAACAGAGACTCAACCCTTCCCTGCCTGCCCTCAAAAACAGACACAGGGAATAGCTACAACACAAGCACGGTAACATGCTTCATATTGGAACAGAATGGCTACTTACTTGTGAACTTAAATGACTTTTTAAAAATTAATTTAAATACAGTATATAAATAAATACATTGCTTGGGCTGAAGGGAGGCCATACAGATTTCTGATCGGGCTATAGGCCCGCCTAGCCTTGGTGTAGTGATGTGTGTGCACTTTTGTTCAACTAGTGCACTAAATTCTCTTACATGTGAAGACAAAGACCATACTAGAATGGGTACATGGACCATGAGTTTCCTTTTTTTTTTTTTGTAACACACTCAGCAGGTTACAATAACTTATTTAAATTGGGGCGTAAATAACTCTTATTTTCAGTTCTCTTCCACCTAAAAACTCTTAACAATCTAGATTTTATGATTTTAATTTCAATTGTCTGCATTAAACCAACTATTTGATTGATCCATGTGATCAATTTCCACGTGAATAAGTGCAACACAGTACTATGAGGCTGCAGTCCATTCATGATTGCTGAACTTGTCCAAATCAAGACGAAATAGATGGGCACATGCTGCCCTCTGTTGGAAAGATAGTTGACACAGCTGATTAAGCCCAATAATAGTTATGGTTATACTACACACACACACACACATTATTATTATTATTATTATTGTTATTATCATTAATCATTAGTAGTAGTAGTAATAGTAGTATTTGCTGTTGTCAGACAACACAACATATACGTACATTGTTGGAGTGATTTATATTATGATATTGTCAACCAAATGGTGGTGCATTGACCTTGTTGTGAAAAGGTTTTGTTGAAGATCTTTTTTTTTCCGATATGCTAGTCAACCATATAGAGATCATGTGGATACAACTGAGAGACTGTGCATATTTTATCAACACGTTGAACAAACATGCTATATACGCTGCTCTATCCCCATGTAATTCCTCCCACATGTAATATGGCCAGCAGCGATGCTTAAACACACACACACACACACACACACACACACACACACACACACACACACACACACACACCCCTCAGAGGCATTTGCGTGTCTAATAATGTATGCAGCAGCATAAAGATAGTTTTACAACGAACATTAACATGGAGAATTACTGCACACGGCTGCTATAATTAGCATAGGCAAAGTTAGTACAAATGCCTTTCAAGAGCTTTTATTGCAATACTTGGAAATCTGAAATCTCTCCATCCATCCATCCATTTTCAATAATAGCTCCTGCTCAGGGTCAGGGGTGAGCCGGACTTAATCCCAGTTTACTTTTGGGCAAGAGGCGGGGTACACCCTGCAAGAAATGTCCCCAGAGGCAGGCCATGTTTTTGTTTTTTTTTGTGCTTGATGGCCAGTATTTTCTTTAAAAGCTTATCACGGCGTTCCTGAAAATAATGTGCGGTGTGCGGGCCTACATGTGACAAATGCGTCAATGTTGGCAGTGTCACAAAATTGCAATCAATTGGCATCAAATGGGAGGTAGACATCTCTACCTCTCCCCACAGCAACCTCTGAAAATATCAGGATGATCGCCCAAATATTTGGGCTTTTACGGTGAAATGTTTTCCTCATGAAGCCATGTAAGTTTATGTCATGAGCGCCTCTATGGAGAGGAACGGAACGTAGATGTTTTACAGATGTGTGCATCTGAGATCCCAGTTTTGTGTCGAATGTATGTAATTAGTGGTTGGGACAACATTGCTTGTTTACACGCTACTGCTCTTAAGTGCCAGCGCCTAATGTTCATCATTGAAGTTCCAATCAGCCAACAAGACATGCAACAGAAACCAGAACAGGGTTCCTTCCCACTCTTCCACTTGCTTTTTATTTATGGACCCCTTTTAAGGACTTTTGAGGGCTACTTTAGCCATTTTTAAGGATTTTTTTTCTCCATTCAACAGTGGATTCACAGTGGATTTAATGCCCGCTCAGCAATATGCGGGCTGAACAGAAAGCCACATATCACTGAGCTGGGGTTTAAATCATTGCTGCCAAAGGAAGGGCACATCTTTATTTTTAGGGGCAATCAGCTAACCCTTTATTTGACATACTGTATGTCAAATTTTCATTTTCTTACCTGTTTTACAGGTAGGAAAATGAAAAAAACTTGAATTCATTCTCAAATAAAGTACACTAAGAAGAAATTCAACGTAGAAAATAGAAAACGTCAATTTATTTTCGAATAAAAATAAATTTTTAAGGAGTTTTATTGAGTTTAGAAGCTTTCCCTGAAAATTAAGGACAATTAAGAACATAGTTTTACAACTTATTTTTTATGGATTTTTATTAACTTTAAGGACCCGTGAGAACCCTGCTGAAGGGAGATCTGAAAGACAATCTTATCATATTGAGGAAATGACCGATTTCACCCTCTAAGCATTTGGTGCACACACACCCACACACACACGCACACACCCCCACCCCCACCGGTACCTATATATACATACACATGATTTGTTTCAAACTTTTGATGTCTTCAGTAGTCACGTTCTTTTTTTGGTGGCATTATGACTTTAAAAAATGGTCGGAGGGGTTAATTTTTAATCACTTCTCTATTTTTCATTATCTAAAATAGATTGGTTGCATGAGTGCATGAGTTGAGTGCAATCATTTTGCTATTAATTATTTGGTGCATCCTGAGGGGTTTTATTGTTGTTTTTCTTCACCACCACCATCAGCACAAGCAAAGACCTGAGAAAAGAGGGCTCTCCACCTCGCTCCCTTGCTGCACCCGCTCCCACTGCAAATCCCAGGTCAAAGCAAGAGCAGCCAATAACAGCACCAGCGTGTTGGAAATGACAATAAATGACGGGAGATGAAGAGACAAAAGAAAAGGTGAGGAAGTGGAGGAAGAAAAAGGAACCAGATGAGCTCAGATGTCAAAGAGATGAAGGGAAGCCAAGGGAGCTGATTGTGGAAATGGGAACCATGTTGAAGACATTCACTTCAAATCAGCACCATGTGTCCTCCTGAGCCTTATTATCCCATAAACGAACTTTATTGAAGCAACAAAGTACTTTTGGAACTGTGCAAAAACAATAAAGGGGCCTTGCTTGTCTCGGCCCCAATCCAGGATTGGTCTACAGTACTTCCTCTGGGCACTGATGAAAATAAGGGGATGAGTTTTGCCCCCACTCGTGCTGCCTGAGTAATCGACTATTAATGATTAAAAAAAAAAAGAACAACTTGCAATTACACAAGAAAAACAAATGAGGCGCAGCAGTTTTCACTGAGCTGACCATCCAAATTCACTGGGATGGAAGGATGGTCTGCAAGGGCCAAATGGTTACTCAATTTTGCATCGTGATTCAACGTCAAAATTGTGCGTAAGCATACTTTTCCCATAAACCCCACGATTCCGTTTTTGAAGCAATTTGTTGACTTCCTTGTCATGCTGGCTTTCGTGCTACTTCTTTTCACTAGTTACAGTCACTGTCCACTGGCCGCCACACGTGTCACATGACTAAGAATGGCCAAATGTTGTCATGAATCACACACTAATTTTGTTGTATGTGAAACTAACATTACCACTGGAAAATGTAAATCTAAGTCCACGGGAAAATAAGAGCGGGCACTGTCGGTTTCCCTTCCCTTTGATTCAGGCTTTTCCTCCTAGTGGTTCCCTGTACTAAGTATATATGACAAGGTGGGAGTGAAAATGACTACTGAAGAGTGTCAAAGTGTTCTCGAGAGCCCAAAAAAAGAGTGCTAACAATAGCGCAGCACATTTCTTCCATGGAGTCACTATAAAGAGGACAGACAAGCAGCCATAACTATTCGAGACTGCCATATGAGATGACACATGTTCCTGACAGTTCCGACAGACGATAATTTTAAGGTGGGTGTGTCCTGTGATGTGTCACTGAGCCCCTGCCTGCTTCCTCAGCCATTTTACCTCACAATACATGTGGTGAATTTGGGTCTTTGTGGCAGGCTTAAGAGGTACCAATTACGACCACGAAAAACAAATGCAGTGACACATCACCTTACAAGTGTCCCGACTTGCGCATAACGAGCCTACGGAGCCCCAAAGGGGACATGGAAGAAAAAAAACAAAAAACTTTGCGTTCCCTCGCAATGATCGCGAGATAATGCAAACTTTTTTTTTTTTGGAAGAGGAAGCTTTTTATTTGACTGCGCGTTTTTGTACTTACGGGTCAGTTTGGCTAGTGTTGGCTCTCATGCGTGTTTGATTGAGAGACGACTAATTCGCGGGAAGGAGAGAATTGTGGAGGAGGACTTGGAAACTTTATTTAACCTCAAGGCCAGCTTTAATATCTATGTATTTCAAGTCAATTTCAAAGTAAAATTCCATTAAACTCGCCATCCATGTTTGTTGTTTTTAGTTACCCGGAAGTACATCAACATGCATTTAATAAAAAAAAAAATTTAAAAAGCGCCTCTTGCAAAAAAAAAGAAAAAAAAGTTTGCGCTCTTGCGCAATCTTTGCAAGGGAATGCAATTTTTTTTTTCTTCCACGTCCCCTTAGGGCATGGGTGTCAAACTCATTTTTGTCGCGGGCCACATTGTAGTTACGGTTTCCCTGAGAAGGCCGTTATGAATTTTGGGAAACCATATAAATGTTTAATCACCTCCACATATTGCATACACAGCGCACAAAAAATTGATGGATAACTAGCTTTAAAATCAGAAGTCAAGAATAATGACTGTTATTGCGGATTCCATATGACAATTAGGAATTTTGGTTCAGACTTCAGCAAGCATCATGGAACTTGACATGCTTGATTTGCTTTTGCAGGCCACATAAAATGATGTGGCGGGCCAGATCTGGCCCCCGGGCCTTGACTTTGACACTGTGCCTTAGGGGCTCCGTATGAACCATCGTTTGGTTGAGTCTTAACTTTGTGTTGTGAGCCAAAATTGGTGTTAGCCAGTCAGTCAAAGTCAGGCAAAGTATTGCATCAAATAGACATTGTGCACAGGTTGAGTGGACAGATGCTTGAGTTATGATGCTGCAGCTGATGAACGTGTACTGTGGCTGTCAGCAATTGTGATTGTTTACAAAACCTGGCTTAGTGTGTATGCACGATGGGAATTTGTTGAAATGGCTTTCACATCCGCTGAGGAAGGAACACGTAAGCATCCTGTAGGGGAGCACTTTGATGAAAATAAACCTTGAGATGAGACGGAGAGCATGCAGGAGACAAATCAATAAAAACGCAGGCTGAAAGAAAAAGTAAGCGCCGCCGCCAAAGGGCTATTGACTCTCATTCCTGGGCTGATTATATTTAAAGTGAAACCACATGAAACTATCTTCCTTGTGTGTGTCTGTGCCAGCATGTATCAGAAAGTATGGTAAAAGTAATTGAGACTTGAAATGAATCACTGGCCTTTCTCCACATCAAACTATTCATCCCTCTATCCATTTTCAACACCGCTTATCCTGAACAGGGTCATGAAGAGTTGCTGGAGCCGGTTCCAGCTGACTTCCGGCGGAAGGCAAACGACACCCTGAACTGGTCGCCAGCATCAACATCCACACCATCACTGAGTGGGAACCAATCCCACGCTGCCCGCTCACAAGTCAGGCGGGTGTACCACTACCCCATCAGCGACTACATCAAACTATTGATAGCTAAAAAAAATATATATACATATATATAATATCTTAAATTATGTATTTGCTCACATTTAATTCAACAAATTGAGTGTAAGTTTTATCATGGCGGCTAAATCCCAACTGTGTCACAATCAGTTGTTTTGCTAAATGAATAGTGTAACAAGAGAAATGGTACAAAAACAACTGATAAAAATACTGTAATAACTTGAGCTGCGAGCGGCACTCAAGGGCCCTCGCAATCCTTGCCCTCATAAGGATCAGCGGTTGGGATTAATGGATGGATGAAAATATTTGAACTCAAATGTATTGATAAGAGCACTTTAAAACAAGCACCACTGTATACAAAGTGCTGTACATGGAGCAAAAAGGAACTACAACGGCAATAAAATAGAGCAAACAAATATATAGTTTCTATGTTAGGCACTTTATTGATTTAGTCTTATTGACTCACAAACACAAATATTTGTATGAACAGATTTAAAGGTCTTGATGATTGACGGACAAGTCCATCCGAAAAACCAGAAGAAATTAGTCCAAAGTAAAAAAAAAACCAAAAACAAAAAAACTGAGAGTTTAAGGGTGTTAAGCTCACAGGAAAAGACAGGAGTGCTTCAAAGAACACATTTTTAGGAGGTTAACTAATCGTATCTTTTAATGTATTTTGTTCGATGATTAGAATGTCATCCTATACAGTAAATATTGCTCAACATTTGCGTTGTGCCTTTCTACTTCCAGACCTGCTGAACGTTGCAACTGTCACACTTTAGTACAGTCATCAAAGTAGTACAAAGTATTGGAAAAGTCAGTGAAAAGGCACGAGAGACTGGCTCAACAATCAAAACACACAACACCCAGAGGGGGCACATGCAGCCGCTTCGGGGCGAGGAAGGTGCTGCAGCTGTTGTCCTAAGGAGCTGCAAGAGTTTTCATTTGTCATTTTATTGATACATTTTCGAGGATTCTCCAATCAGCAGCTTCCGAGGACAACAAGTGCCTCCTCCCACACACTGGCGTTAACATTCTATGAACTTGGCCTGCCAAGTCTGACCACTAGAGGACACTCAGGTTTCAATGAGGAGATGACCAGCCACCGCAATAACTACACAGCAAGAGAGCTCCTTTCTCTCACACGCTCACCTCCATGACTCAAATTCAACATTACCCACAACAACGCACCACTGTGATTGCTAAATCAGCCCAGTAGTTTATCTGAAAGAATGCTAAGTCATTTTCAGGTTTGGAGTGACATGTTTGGGTGTTATTACGCATAAAAAGACCAGTTTCACTTGTTCTGTCTGTTCCAAGTTTTGTATTTGGCGTATGCAAGAAACTCGCCACACGTTTAAATTCAAAACCACGATTATTTGTATACAACATTGGCACTGAGGCTTCTCTTTAAGCACGGATGGTCACAGAGCAACAAGCCTATGTTGAGATAAGAGGATCCAACCCCCCCATAAAATTTGATTATATCTGCATTTGCTGTAATCCTTCAAATGTCAGCTGAGAGCACAAAGCAAACATCCTGCCTGAGGGCTGATTGTTCAGTAGGAATGTAGAAGTGATCGCTGTTTGAGAACAGTAATCATCTATCAAATGATGTCACTTTGAGTTCATTTTTATGGTGACCAGCTTTAACTGGCCCCGTCCTACTCACATAATGATAATCAAGCCTAATTTAAACTTTTTTTTCCTCTCCTCTGGGAAATAAAAGTGGCCAAAGCTCCAATTGACCAATATCCAAACAATGGTCGAGACAGCAATGGTCAGGGCCAACAATCATAAATATTAAACCTGTTCAATATTTACAATCGCACTGATTCCAAGATTGTGACATTAGCAAGCAACTTGAATCTTACACTGCTGCCCAACACAAATAGATAAGCAACCGTTTGTATTGGGTGTGTTTATAACATGTCATCCACCAAAACAAAGATGAGTGAGAAGAGACTGCAACCACTACTATCTGATAAGTTAGCCTAGCTCCTTTATTTCATCTTCTACTATTCTTACACTTTGTCATTTCTGGCAGTCCAGATGCACTGTGGCACCATGCTGTCTCTATAGGTCAGCCTTGGTACTACAACAGCATCAGGATTTAGCGCCAAAAACTTGCGATTGTCAGTCACGATAATGTTGTGTCTGTTGTGTGATGTGCTGGTCATCTTCAGTACACCATACACTATATAAGCAGTATATATTTTTTGATATATCGCTGTCACATTTTAAAAAAATCCTTCAAGATGCTAACAATAAGTATGCGTATCACTCTTAGCTGTCAGTAGAAGTATCTCCGATTCATATTTAGGTGTACTTGGGAGCCAACGTGCAGCAATGCTTCGGATGATAGAGGATTTAATAACAGTCCATTTGAAGAGCGATCATCTGGATGACATAATGCAGTGTGAAGCATGGCAGTGTTGTGGAAGTGTGAGAATGGTAAATTTGAGTCTGCAGGTAGTAGCATCACATGATGCTGAAGAAAGCTTTAACACACAAATTCTTGTCTCATGCGGATGATCTGTAGCAAGGCAGCTTGGACGTCCTCATCCATGTGGCCCTACAAATAAAGAAATAAAACACTTTGAGAAGGATTATGGACAGCTACTAACTTACTCTTATACATTGCATGGTTATTATGAATTTGAACCATTTGCTCAATGCAATGTGTATTTTTGTGTGTGTATTTGTAAAAAATATTGTATTTCCATCTCCACCTGGACTTAATTAATAGTACCACCACTTACCCTGCACTAGAATGCAAATGGTCCCTAACATCTTTGCATAATCAAGTATCAAGTACAACTTTATTGTCAAATGTGCTGTGCAACATACAGCACAGATGAAATTTCCTCCCTCTTAAACAGACAACATAATGAAAGTGTGGACAAACCTGCAAAAATGTCCCTGTTCTTAGAGAAATGTGTTTTTTACAAAATATAGTTTTGCCAGAACAGAAAAAAATGGTTCCGTTGTCAGAGTCAGCATCAGTTTAGGATTTGTGTTACAGCGTTCGGCTTGTTGTGCATGACGACTTATTTTACACACAACCTATTTATTGATTACACTCAACAGAACCTCTGAGGAGAAATTTCAACCCACTCTGGTGTATACTCTATGTTGCGCATCATACAGAGTCCCAGATTAGACACATGCCGTCACGCAAAGAGTGAAAGAACAGCGCAAACTGTGCTGTACCTCACTTCTTAAAACTGATGCTAAAAAGCAAATAAATACGATGTGCCACTTGGTTTTCAGGTTTATGAACCAGTTTAACGTGGGCTGAGCTGTGTACTGCACAGAACACCACTGAAATTCATGATCTTATTCATATCCTTTTTTTAAATTTTTTTTAGCTACTATTGATTCACAAAATAAATATAATTTCATTCGACTTGTGCACCAAAAGAACATGTTGTAATCGTTAAGATGTGCGCCTCACAGTTCTATTTGGCTGCAATATCACATCATGCAACAAAAAACGGGTGTTAGAAACCAAACACATTTGTACAAGACTGTTTAGCTTGATGCATACTGGCACAATCAAAAAGGCGCACTCGGTCAAAACACAAAGACCAAAACCATACATCTATTCTATATAATTACATATTGTTTTGGTTTGCCACCCTCAAATGTTTAATAAAGTACAGTTTACGTCAAGACAACCAACCTGCGCTGCACTGAGGAGGTGTGTTCGATAGATGGAAACCACTTCTCTGTGTTGCCTCTCAGCATCCTAAATGAACCGAGAGAGAGAAAACACAAGATTATTGCTTCACTATAGAAAGGCAGTGACATCACCCAGTTTAAACTTCAGCCAAAACATGTTGCCTAATGTATTAGATAATAAGTCGACAATGATGCACACACACAAGTTACTGTTATCTTCCATGACTTGTTTCTCAAGGCAAAAGATGACCTTATTCAAATACCGTATTTTCGACACTAAAAGGCGCACCTTCAATGAATGGCCTATTTTGTAATTTTTCTCATATTTTGGACGCACCGGATTATAAAACGCAATCTACAATGCATCCACTGGATGGAGCTATGCCCAAGGAAAGGCAAACAGAAGGATCAGATGTCAGTAAAATGTAGGAGACTGGACTGTCTCAGAAGTGTTTGTTATTTATTCCTTTGTTGTGTATTCACAAATGAGGAAATCACTAAATAAATTCTGTAGGGGGGCTACAAATTTATTTTGTGATTTCCTCGCTTGATTTTCTGTTTTGATGCATTATTTTCAATTTTTGTAGTTTCATTGAAGGAATCCTTAATTTACGTTTTTCGGAGGCGGTCATGAACGCCTCTCGAGTTGAACGAAAGAAGAACAGGCACGGACAAAGACGGACAAAGACGTACCTGTATTTGTTGAGACTGTGAAAACCATAATAAAGTGTGCCTTTAAAAAAAAAAAAAAAAAAAAAAAAACACCACCACAGCTGTCCGTTTTTCAGAGCTGCAACAAAAGCTTATTTAATAAAGCAGTGACACAGTTCACTGAACCAACAGCAAGTTATAACATTGACTCATTAACGTTGAACTCTCTTGCCGCTATTCTATTTCTGTGTTCTATTGCATGTCTCCAGCAAGGAGCCATATTGGGGTCGACATATTACCATAATGACCAAACACAAGGCACACCGGATTTTAAGGCGTGCTGTGAGCTTTTAAGAAAATGGACGACTTTTCGGTGCGCCTTATAGTGCGGAAAATACGGTATGTGCCAAGACCTCTCAATTCAACTTAACTGTATTTATAGAGCACTTTCAAACAGTCATCGCTGCATACAAAGTGCTGTACATGGAGCAACTAACATATACAACAGTAAAGCAACAAATCGGTAACAAAGACCGGGTCTTGTGTGCGACATGAATCCACTCACAGCCAGCTGCTGCTGTAGGTTCTTGATCTGGGCTTGGAGGGTGTCGATGTGCTGCATCTGCCTTTTGTTCGGGGAGTTGCTGGTGTACGCCAGCTGGGACAAACCATTCAGAGCTTGCTTCAGCCGCTCCACGTCCGTCAGCAATTCCGTGATCTGACCCAAGCAGAAGCATGAGGAAAATGTATTCACCGCATGACCACACAGCACACAACAAAAAAAAAAAGGACAAAGCGTATGCGAGTCAGTGCAATGATTGTTTTAAAATGACGGCATGCAAATGAGGAAGCTGAGTAAGGCTCCGTGATCACTGATGACTGATTTCATCGTTACCTTCTTGTCTTTGGCTTCAGTCAGCTGAGATGATGTCTGAATCCTTCTCTGAAGATCACCAATGGTGCTGAGTGACTCATCATAGCGTTCTTTCAGCTCCCGAATTTCTCGTTCGATGGCCTGTCCCTTCTCATGAACAGCTTCCATCTCCCTCCTGGCCTTGCTCTCCCCCTCCCTCGCCTGAGTCGCCTCATGGTGTACCGCTTTGCATTCCTCTGTTAAACTCAACAGCTTGTTGGTCAAGTTGGTAGCTTCCTCCTCGAGATGCTGCTTCTCCTTCTTCATCTGGGCCATATGACCTTCCTTGAAGCGAAGATCTTCGAGAGCTTGAGTGGCTTGAAGAAGTTCAGATTGTAGGGCCGAAACGTCCTCGGCCCTCTGGCCGCTATTCTCCTGCTCTTCTCTGAGTCCCATTCGAAGCTCAGCGACTTCCGTCTCCAGGGCTTCACTGGCCTTGGTGTGCTTCTGCAACAGAGATGCCTGTTCTCTGTGGAGTTCCTGAACTTCCTTCTGCAGGGCACAAACCTTCTGGGCCTCCACCTGCTCAGTCTCTCGTGCTTTCTTGCAATCCGCCTGGGCTTGCTGCATGGTGTCGTGAAGGGCCTTGAGCTCCGTGTCATAGGTTGCAATGCGTGTCAGCTCCGATTTTAGACGGTCCTGGAGATTCTGGATTTGAGTGTTGCACAGGGCATTCCGGTCTTCAAGCTCAGCTTTCTGAAGATTGACCTCCTTGTGCTTCTGCTCCACATCGTTTAACTTGAGAGCCATCGCCTCATATCGGCCCTTGAACTCTTCCTCATCTCCCTTGCGCTTCTCACCGGTGACGAGAGCAGTGTCAAGTCTTTGTTGAACAGATTTGATCTCAACTTTCAGTTTCTCTTTCTCCAGTTTGTTATTCTCTCTTTCAGACTTCTCCCTGTTATACTTCTCTTCCATTTCCAACAGTTTAACCTTCAACTCCTTGACTTGGGTATTGTAGGAGTTTTCTTTTTCCTCAACGGCTGTCAGTGGGACAAATTTGGACTGAATAGCCTCCATGATGGTATCGAGTTCTTTCTTTTGGGCTTGCAGTTCTTGTGTCAGCTTCACATTTTCCTCCTGGGCCAACGCATGCATCGCCGACAGTTGGTTTGCTCTATTCTCTGCCTGCACCACGGCGGCGCCCATCTTTTCAGTCATACATTTGTGATCCTTCACGCTCATATAGTCATTTTTCATCTCTAACAGAACCTTTTCCAACTTTTCATGTAACTTGGCGTTTCCTTCCTTCACGTTCTTTAATTCCTCTCGAACTTCCTTCTCCGTGGACTCCAAATTCAAATTCTCAGACTTGACACTCTCTAACGTGGAGGTTAACTCTATCTTCAGTTGCTCATGCTCTTGTCTCGGCACATAGTCTCCCTCCAGGTTCAGTTTCAAAGTCTGACTCTGTGCTGTCAGCTGGGCACACCACTTTTCTCTGTCATCACACTTACTCTGTAAAAGTTCAAATGTCTTCATCACGTCAGCATTCTGAGTTTTCAAGGCTTTCATTTCACTCTGCTGTTTCTCTGCGGCACCTTGCAGATTGTTAATATTCTCCTGAAGCGTCACTTTCTCGGTGTTAAGCAGTTGGACTTGTGCCTCTGCTTTGCCACAACGTTCGCTGGCTTCCACGAGTTTGTCCTCCAGCTCCTCCACAGCCGATAGCATTCTCATTCGAGCTTCCTCATGTTCCTGGATTGGGATGAAGTCGACCTCAAGCCTGCTATTCAACTCCTCCAGCTTCTCTTGCAGTATCTCCCGCTCTTCCTCACTCTCCTCCATCTCATGAATAAGTGCCTGGCTTTTTGCAGTGACATCATGTAGTTTTTTCTTCAACGAGATGTTTTGCTCTTCCAGGGCAGCCTGAATCTTTTGTTGTTCCTCAGTGGGCACAGTCCCTGCTCCTGCTCCTCCCTGAGTCGGATGATCTAGCTTCCGATGGAGTTCCGCCACCTCTTCCAGAACACGATCGTAGTCGTCTCGGAGCTCAGTAAGCTGACGTTCCTTTTCATCTACTGCATTCGTCAGTAAGTTTTTCATGTTGTCAAATTTCTCGGCCGGTACCATGCTGCCCTGCTTAGATTGAGCTCCCTTCAGCTGTGTCTCCATTGCGAGGACAGTTTCCGAAAGTTCATCTCTCTCTGCAGTCACAGCTCCGAGCTCTTCATTTAACCGTTCAGCTTCAGTTGCCAGCTGGCTCTCACTGTTCTTGTACTCCTCCAATGCCTTCTCACTCTGTTTAAGACGATTGCGAACCCGACCCACTTCAGCTGAAGCCCCCTCATACTTGGCTTTGATATCCTGAAGCTGAGCACGAAGCTCTTCCGTGGCCTGGCCTCCCAAGTGTTCCTTCACCGCAACCACATGGGCCTGCAGCTGTTTAACTTTGCATTCCGACTCAAGCATCCTCTTCTGGACGTCCCCCAAGGCATCCTCGAGTTCTTGAACTTGCTGGTCAGCCTGTTTCTGGATGAGATCTCTGTTCTGAACCAGTTCTTGGCACTCTCGATTTTTTCTGCTCAGAGCTGAGTGAAGCCGCACCCTCTCCTCCTCGGTTACTTGTTGTTTTCTTCTGAGCATCTCAAGCTCATGCCGAAGAATTTCAAGATCACCAGAGAGACCCTTCTCTAATGGTCTGGACAGTGAACGAGACATTGCTGGATTCTGGAGTTTCTGACGGGAAAAGTGAGAAACACAGGATTGAGAGTAAGACAAACTAACAAGGCACTTGTTGGTTTTAGGACATGTTACGGAACTAACATATCAATTGCAAGTAACAGATTTAGATTTGTTTTCAGGCAGATTCATTTTTCAAAATGATCTTCCGACAATAAGTTCTCATCACTACATGCTAATGGTGACCACAACCTTGGAAACACATTGGCAGTTGTTTAAATCAGCTTAGCTTACCTGATCCGAATCCAGGCTATAAGCTTGCTTGACCAATATGTTCTCTTTTCCTGTTAAACAGTGAAAATGTAATTAACACAATGCAAATGAATATCAATTTGGTGATCATTTTTCGATTGTAATAATAGCTTATTTTCATGAAAGATCATTCGACCTTTGATCACTGACTGTCCAGAGTAGTCCCCCTGCAAATACAAAGAACAACACGTTTTGAATATGTGACCAATATGTAAAAAAATTAAAAAAAAAGATGACACAACAATAGAACATCTATCTGAGATAAATACACTTCAACAATTTCCGACAAGGAGGTATCAAAATGATCTGTATACATCCACAGACCATAGTGCTTTTGAGCTGGACCTTGACAGTCTCCAAGCCTCGTGACCCTTCTCGTTCGTTGGCACTAAGTAACACCTTTAATTGCTCCTTCTGATACAATGAAAAGAACAACAAAAAAAGAACAAACAAGTTTAACAGGCGACCATATTCAGATTACCACTGATTTTTGCATGGGTACATGCAAATTAAGGTTACCATCATCAGCATCACTTAAAAATGCTGAATCAGAAACTCGAATAACCCGAATAGTACTGGCTGCAGTTTTATCAGAAGTGCACAGGTCATAATTAAAGGAAGAGCAAAACACGGCACTTGATAAGAAGAATATTCGTATTCTTTCCCTTCTGGCTTGGACCATGAAACTGTCATGCTAGGCGTATCTTTTATGCCTGGTGGTTGATTTGCGGCACAGTGGACGACTGGTTAGCACGTCGGCCTCACAGTGCAGAGGGGGAGGGTTCGATTCCGGCTTCCTGTGTGGAGTTTGCATGTTGATGTCTGTGGCTGTGTGGGTTTTCTCCAGGGACTCCGGTTTCCTCCCACATTCCAAAAACATGCATGGCAGGTTGATTTCGTCCATTTCAAACACTTCTTTTAGGCTCTTAATCAAATGGACGCACGGAGGGGCATCAAAATTAGATCTACATCCCACTTTATTACGTACTGTAAGTACTGTAGCTGCTTTTATGGGTACCAATAAAATGTTCTGTATTGACTTTAAGGGGACACTGGCCAAATAACAACTTGATTGGTAGTAATTATTTTAGATTGGAAAAGCACGAAAAATGTGAAAAATACACCTCTATATTGATTTATTGCATTTTTAGAGCAAAATGTTTTATTGCGTGAATTCATCCATATTGGGTACCCATCACTCACCGACTGTATTTGTTGATTTATTCAACTTGGCAATTCCAGTCCAAAAGATGAAAGTCAAACCAGCTGCTACAGCAATTGGTCATTCTATGAATTACGTTAACATGCCTCAAATGCACTGCAGGGCCCACTTCAAAGTAAAAGCCTTACAAAGCATCGATGTCCATGTCATTATTGGTGAAGCTATTATTTTTACGTTGCCCCATATCATGTTGGCAACTAGTTTCCGTAATGCATATAATGAAAATCGCTGTGGCTGCTTCGATTTGTTTCATGCCTGGAAACAGGTCAAGTGGCATCGCATTTTTTATCATTGGAAGGAAGATATCTCTCTGATGGCCTATTTGATTGTGTTGGGTGGTTGTGCGTGTATCACACGTGTGACGTCTCTATCTGGGTTATCCTGTCACATGTTTGATTAATATAGGAGCGCATGTGACATTTATTACAAAATGTGCATGAATATTCAACATTTTCGAGTTCATTACAAAAATATCAACTCCTGCAGTGAGGAAATAATCATGAAAAAAGTACCCCATCCTTTTAGAATCTTATTTTTTTTTAATGTCATTCTGGCATGACATGTTTCACCATGTTGAACAGAATCTTTATTCCAAAATGGTTATTTTTGTTCACACTGTACCTCTTTGTGAGCGTCGTCTACTGTCTTCTTTTCCTGTAAATAAAAAACAAAAATGCCAGAGCCAATGAAAGATGATTGCTCTCTCAAAATGTCTAAAACTGATAGCTAGTATGCTAACCTAGAATTTTCTTACTCTCAGAGTAAGACATGATGAGTCCCCAGTTCCCACGCACTTAATGATTGTCATGAAAAGAAAAGGTGATGCAAAACAGTGGTAAAGAATGCCCCTGTCCCAGCTCTTTGGAATGTGTTGCAGGCATCAAATTCAAAACAATCCAATCAAGTTTGCCAGTTTGAACATTTAAATATCTTGTCTTTGTAGTGTATTCACTTGAAGGTTAAAAAGGATTTCGAATCATTGCATTCCATTTTTATGTTTTACTCAACATCCCAACTTCACTTGAACTGAGATTTGTACATTCATTCATTCACATAGTTTGGTTTTTACCAGTCCTACATGCCCAACATGTACATGTTCTGACAAGCATTTACCTGTGTGAGCTGTTGTTGCAACAGGATGACTTTATCTAACAAGGCCCTCTGTTCCAATTGGTACTTCCTGAGACTTTCCTGCAAGGACTCGTTCTGCCTTTCTAGGTCCTAAAACACAAAGCCAGAAATAAAAAGTACTCACAACAACTTCAACCAAATCAAATATCGGTCATTTAGAAAGTAAAGTCAAATTACTCATATTATCGACAAGACTAACATGAGATATATTCATTTGCTGCCCGATCTGGTAATGCAACAACATGAATGAGAAAAGATTGTATTTACATGTATCATATGATCCCTTCTGTTAGCCTCCATGGTGTCCGAGCGCTCCACCGACTGCTGAGGAAAGGACATTTAAAAAAATGTAAATTTCTGAAATGATTTGAAATGTGACATGATTGCAGATGTGCAAAAACACATCAAAAACTAATTTTCCTGTTTTTAATGCAGAACTAGTGGCTCCTAAAATGAAGGGGGCTTAATATAGTAAGACGGTTTCACGCAGAATAAATTTGTGAGAAAATGTGTGCGAATATTGGGTGAGACCATAAAATGCCAGTAGCCTGAAAAATCAGAAAAAAAGCCTTGAACTATCAGTAGCATAAAACAATCATGAGAGTAATGAGTTAGATTTTTGAAGACCACATTACCTGTCTCCTCCACTGTTCTATTTTTGTTGCCTCTTTTTCTGTAAGGAGTACAACATATTTCAGAATTATTTTTTGCAAAGCCGAGAAGAAAAATAAACTAACTGCTAAACATGAAAAAATATCAGTTTGAACATCACAATATCTCATCATTATTAAACAATGGCATAGCTGTGTCCAAGAAAGACACAAAAGATGGAAATCTTACTCACCATAAAACATTTTATTCTGCATTAATAGAAATGATTTCAACATTCACTCATAAACTTCTACCTTTGTAGTTTATTTTCATACACAAGCATAATTCTGTTTTGGTTTTCTAGTCTATTTATGTTCATTTAGCAATGGCTAAAGTTAAGGCCGTGTAACAAAAAATTGTTTAAATCAGAAAATGGATTTTGATTTAAAAGATGTGAGTGCACAGAATCAAACCGAATCGTTGCATTTTCAAATATATTTAGAAATGTAATAAATAATCTTTTATTGGAGAGATGCACACCTGTAATGTATTTGCACAGTAGATAGAGGATAATTAAATTTTACAGATTTCTGGTCACAATGGAAAGTTTTTAAATTTTGTATGTCGTTCTCTTTTTTTTAATTTTTTTTCTTTTATCACAGTATAAAAACAACCAAACCGAACATGGGTGTATTAACTTCTTGTATTCATTATAAGTCTTGTTGGACACCAATGCTCTGCTTCTACAAACTGCATACATTCAAGAAATCTGACCTATTCCCACCTTTGCTGGCTTTCTCGAGGTAGCCTTTGACCAAATTAACAAGCTCTGGATTCTTGCTGAGACGAGCATAGTGGAACGCATCATGACCCAAGCTGTCCACGTCCTTCACATCAGCACCACTCTTTAACAACACCTCCACTGCATCTTTGCAGCTGTACTCGCAACCGAGAATGAGTGCTGTTCTAAGGGTGACGGGGGGGAGGAAAAAAAAGAGCTTCAGCAATAACATTTTAGTGAGAAGTATGACATGTTACCCGCCCCCCTCCCAACCAAACTCCTAAATGATATCTGCCTTGTTGTACTCCAGGCTATCAGCAGTAACAGTAACCTGAATACTTGTCTTGATATATTTTTGCCTGAAAACACGAATCAAGACCCTTTTGTCTGGTGTCATTATTATTGACAAGCATTATTTCACATGTCAGTATGAGCTCAGGCTTTCACAAAATGTCTATTCATGCAGGCAACTCGGACTCCTACTTTTTTTGTTTGTCCCGCACAGAGATATCAGCCCCTCGCTCAACAAGTAGCTGGCAGATGCGTGGATGACACATTTGGGTTGCAAGCACCAGAGGAGTCCTGCCATCCTAAAGAATACAGACATGACACACATTCACACACACACATCCAACAAGTGTTACGTAAATGCAGAGCAACAAAACAGGCTTTCACTTCCAAAACACAAAAGTCCATCAATTTGAGTATGCTATTTCAAGAGTACATTTTTTCCAGTGCTTTGTGCTGGTGACAGTGATAAACACGCAACGTGCATTTGAAGACAATGATTTGTTTGTTCTTAATGTTATGCTGTTATTTGTATTTTATATGTTTGATACAATTCCTATTTTTGAATAATTTAGATTTTCTTTGTATATTTGAGATATTTTTTGTTTTTACAAATGCTCAAGTTGTATGTGTTTTGTGCTGGTTCTTGGGGTTATTCAGTGGTCTAGGTTAGGCAATATATGGCAATTTGTCAAAATGCATTCCTTTTATAAAAAGATGTTCTTGAAGAAGATAAACATGAAATAAGGGGTCATGACGTCATGGCATTTTTCTAACCCTTCATCTTAGCCCTTGAAACAGAGGACTCATGGGGAGGGGTAAAACAGGGAAGGGCTACGGTGCCGTGAAAAAGAATTTGCCCCCTTCCTGATTTCTGTGTTTAGATATTTATCACACAAAGATTTCAGTTCATAAAACCCATTTTTATATCATAAAGGGACACCCCAGGGAAACAGAAAATGCAATTTAATCTATTTAGACACAAAGAAAAACCCAAACCTACCTGTCCTTATGTGAAAAAATAATTGCCCCCTGAACCTAATAATGGGTTGTGCCGCCCTTGGCAGCAATAACTAAAATCAAGCATTTGTGATAATTGCTGGTGAGTCATTCACAACGCTGTGGAGGGTTTTTGGCTGACTCTTCTTCGTAGAATTGCTTCAAGTCAGCCATATTGGAGAGTTTTCAAGCATAAACTGCCCACTTAAGGTCACACCACAGCATCTCAATTGGATTCAATCCGAACTTTGACTTGGCCACTTCAAAACCTTAATTTGGGGGGGCGGAGCGTTGCCACCCAGAAGTGGACTTGCTGGTGTGTTTTGAATCGTTGCCCTGCTGCATGATCCAAGAGAGCTTGAGTTTAATGGTGTAAACTGATTGTCGGACGTTCTCCTTCAGGATTTTCTGGTAGACAGCAGAATTAATTGGCCCATCAATCACAGCATGTTGTCCCTGTCCTGAGGTAGCAAAGCAGCCACAGACCATCACACTGCCACCGCCATGCTTCAAATGTTGGCATAATGTTCTTTTTATCAAATGCTGTGCCATTTTTATCCCAGACTTAACGGGCTGCACATCTTCCAAAATGTTTTGACACATCAGTCCACAGAATGTTTTTCCAAAAGTCTTGAGGCTCGTTCAGATGTCTTTTGGCAAATGTGTTCTTTTTGGACAGCAGTGGTTTTATCCTGGAAACGCTCATGGATGCCATTTTTGGTGAGCGTCTTTCTTATGTTAGAGTCGTGAACGCTGGCCTGAACTAAGGCCAGCAAGTTCTGGAGTTCTTTGGGTGGTGTTCTAGGTTCTTTTGCAACTTCCTGGATGAGTCGTCATCGCACTCTTGGAGTAATTTTAGCTGGTCGATCACTCCTGTTGCCACTGTTCCCAGTTTTATCCTTTTGTGGATAATGGCTGTGACAGAGGTTTGCTGAAGCCTCAGAGTCTTGGAAATGGCTTTGTAACATTTTCCAGGCTTATAGATTTCAATACCTCTTTCTAATTTCATTTCGAATTTAAAATTCTTCGGATCGTGGTATGATGGGTTTGTTTCTTGAGCGCTTGTAGGCTACCTCACTTTGTCTGACAGATTCTATATATGTGATTACCTGATTCAACAAATGTGGGGCTAGGCCTGTGAAAGTGAACTCATCTTTCCCACATTCTGTCGTCAGTCACAGTTTGTTTGTGATTTAAAAAGAGGGGGTGGGTGGGGGGACGCAATTACTTTCTCACTTAGGGAGTTGGATGTTTTTTTTTGTGCCTTAAATTAAATTCATATTTAGAAACTGAATTTTCTATTTCCTTGGCTAGTGTCTGTGTGATATTAAAATTGGTTTGATGAACTGAAACCTTTGTATGTGATAACGCAGAACACAGAAATCAGGAAGGGGGTAAATCCTATTTCACAGCACTGTATGGGGAAGAATTGTGAGTGAGCCCACAGTTTATAGTGTCAAATGAAGTGGAATTCTTACAAAATCACTGGCATTAACAGAAGCGCCACTGTCGCAGAGAAGTTTCACACTGGATGAGCAGCCTGCCATGACTGTGGAGAAAACAAAAGTCATCCAAGTCAGTCAACTATATTAACTACTAAGAAACACACATCCTTGAGTAATAGCTAAAATGCTCAACAAAAATAATATCTTTATGCTTATCATTGTTAAGTTAGTCCTTTAATGAGATGTATTTTGTTCTGAACAGTTAGCATTGTCTGCTAGAAGTGAGTTAATGCAGTTTGCAGGGTATAAACAGACAATGACACAGAACCTTACCAGCATCATGTAGAGCTGTTCTTCCTTGAAGGTCCACATTTCCAACTGGACAGTTATGCTAAAAAAGTAGAACACAAGCTTACTATAGCTAATAAAACACTACAACAACAATGCTTCATCTTGCACTTAAAAACAGTGGTGAACTTGCATTAATGACCATCTTGTACAGCAGGGGTGTCAAACTCATTTTTTTGTCACGGGCCACTTTGGAGTTACGGCTTCCCTCGGAGGGCCAATGTAAAATATCGTTATTTCTTGCCCATGATAATTTGACATTTCGGTACGGATTTCAGCAAGGATCATGAAAGTTGACACACATGATTTGCTCCCGTGGGCCACATAAAATGACGTGGCGGGCCGGATCTGGCCCCCGGGCCTTGACTGAAGTCTGGGTTCTCACAGATTAACGACTGCCGTCACAACAGCATCGGTCTCGACAGAACAGGTAAGTAATCTTGTGACTGTGAGCTACATCTGATTAATGCAAACCCCTCCATGAACCGTCACCTTACTGTGGTGGAGGGGTTTGTGTGTCCCAATGATCCTAGGGGCTAAGTTGTCTGGGGCCTCATGCCCCTGGCAGGGTCACCCATGGCAAACAGGTCCTAGGTGAGGGACCAGACAAAGCACGGCTCCAAAGACCCTTTATGATTTTGAGTTTCTGAGTTTCCCTTGCCCGGACGCGGGTCACCCGGGTCCCCTTCTGGAGCCAGGCCTGGAGGTGGGGCTCGTTGGCCCCTGGTGGGCGGGCCTACACCCATGGCGCCCGGCCGGGCTCTGCCCGAAAAGGCAATGTGGGTCCCCCTCCCCATGGGCTCACCTCCAATGGGAAGGGCCAAAGAGGTCGGGTGCAATGCGAGCTGGGCGGATGCCAAAGGCAAGGACCTTGGTGGTCCGATCCTCGGCTACAAAAGCTAGGTCTAGGGATGTGGACGTCACCTCTTTTGCAGGGAAGGAACCTGAGCTGGTGTGTGAAGCAGAGAAGTTCCGACTGGATATAATCAGACTTGCCTCCACACACAGCCTGGGCTCTGGTACCAGCTCCCTCGAGATGGGTTGGACTCTCTTTCACTCTGGAGAGGCTCAAAGTTGAGCCGCTTCTCCTCCACATTGAGAGGAGCCAGATGAGGTGGCTCGGGCATCTGATTAAGATGCCTCCTAGACGCCTCTCTGGTGAGGTGTTCCGGGCATGTCCCACCGTCTGAAGGCCCCGGGGATGACCCCGGATACTGGAGAGACTATGTCGCTCAGCTGGCCTGGGAATGCCTTAGGACACCCGGGAAGAGCTGGAACAAGTGGCTGGGGAGAGGGATGTCTAGGCTTCCCTGCTAAAACTGTTGCCCCCGCAACCCGACTCCGAAAAGTGTTAGAAGATGGATGGATGGATGGGTTACCAATAAAGCTACAGTGGTCGACCAAAAAGACCTTGATTTGTACTGATGTCCAAATTTGATTGAAATAAAAAAATAAATAAAACAGACAAAATGAGCAAAATTACAGAGTGCGCCTCCTGAATAAAGTCAACATGACTAAAACCATGTCTTTCTACATTTATGTCTGCCGTCCCACTATTGATCCACAATCCCACAGCTCAATCTCAAATCAAACCAGGGTCATGTGACTTTTGACTTTCAAAATACATTCTCACATTCCAGTAAATATAATTGAAATATTACATGAACTCAAATCTATTCAGCAGGGCTCGACAACGTGCCCAATATGCTCACAAATGCTCTCATTTTTTTCCAATGTATGCCAGTTAAAATTTCATCCAGTCACATAGCGCAAGTGTGTGTTTAAATGCTCCTACCAGAACAAAAAGTGAAGGCGCTTCAACTCTGTGCCCTGTCAGACTGCACACCTAAGCGTCAGGTTAAATACTTCCTGGCTTCCTGTAGAAATTAAATAAATATCGAAGTCTGGATGAGTACTTTGCCATCTTAATTGCCATCTAACTGAAACAGCTCTATTTTGTTTATCGAGAACGGCTTTCCATTCAGCTTGCTCCCAATCACTGAGGCGCTTACGACCTGCTGCGCATTTTGGCAACGGTGATTGCACGCTTATCTATTTTCAGTGGTACATGTGGAATTGTAAATGCTGTTGGGTACTATTACTGTTGTAAAACACATTATGCATATGGTCAGCTGGGTCTCCAAATATCAAGTGACCATTCGTTTAAAACGCGGAAAAGGATGTATTTGTTGCAGGCTGATCACTTGGATCAGTCTTTTCATAAAACAGGCAGATGCTTGTGATTGAATATTTGTATTATCGTTTATAATACACTCAACCTTTGTGGTTCAAAAGGATAGGGTCATAATGGGAACTATCACAGACTGGTACAACCAGGTTGATATACACTTTAGAAAGGAATGTGCTCAAAATACCTGCAATTAGGTTATTAAAATTAATTCATCCATTGATCGATCCATTTTCTATACATCTTATCTTCACTAGGGGCGCAGGTGTGCTGGAGCCTACCCTAGCCAACTGTGTAAGAGAGATGGGGTACACCCTCGACTGGTCGTCAGCCAATCGAAGGGTACGTAAAGACAAGCAAACATTGACACTCACAGTCACACCTTGGGACAATTAAGAGTCTTCAATTAAACTGCGGTTGGTGTTTTTGTGTAGGTGGAAAGAAGAATATGCAGAGAAAACCCACATAGGCGCAGAGAGAACATGCAAACTCTGCACTGGAAGCCGGAGCACAGATTGGAATCCACAACCTCAGACCTGTAAGGCAGATGTGCACAGCAATCATCCACCGAGTGGTTGTTATTAATAATAATTAATTGTAGTCATCTATGTGAAGACGCCTATCATGTTAGTGTTTTTGACCATAATGATCAACAATGACTTAATGAGGTAGGAAACAAATATATTCATCCATCCATTCATTATCTGATCCGCTTATCCTCAAGAGGGTCGTGGGCGTGCTGGAGTCTATCTCAGCTGTCTTGGGGCAGTAGGTGGGGTACACCTTGAACTGGGTACCTGCCTTTGTTGAAAAACAGGACATATTTCAAAGTGACAGTGCGGAAACCAAATTATGATTCAGTTACCGGTTTGGTCGGTAACATTTCAGAAAATAGTCAAGAAAAAAATGCCCATTACTGTTTTCCAATGTATAAGATGATGTCATGCCAACATTTTATTTGGGTTCTGTTTTCAGAGAGGTGTACAAATATCTGAGCATATTTACTGTTGGGAGGCTTTAAATTCCAAGCATTTGGACAACTCTAAATTAAACACGGTCCCTAAATGATGAATCAATTTTAAAAATAAGTCACTCAGTGACGGTGTGGATGTGGGTGTGAATGGTTATGTATCTCTGCTGTATATGTGCCCTGCGATGACCAGTTCAGAGTGTAGTGTGCCTTCCGCCCAAAGTCAGCTGGGACAGACTCCAGCAACTCCCCATGACCCTGTTCAGGATAAGCGGTGTTGAAAGTGGATGGATGGATGAATTCTAAAAACAATGATTGATTTATCATTGCACCCCTAAAATTGACAAACATTCACAGGAAATTGCAACGTCGACGAGCTCACACACTCACAGGAAGCCAGGACTTGAATGGCAATGGATGGACATACAGGTTTACTGTCCCTTCTGCATTATAATGGAAGTGCATTTAATTGTTCTTTCTTTCACAATATGTTGCTGGCAAAATAATATCAAGATAATAAGCTAGCCATTAGCACTCATGACTGTCTCTTGACCAAATGTACCATGCAAAAACCTCCACATTCACAAACATGCAAGAGCTCACAAACTGCTGACATTGTAAATAGAAAGTGTATTCCAATTTTGTAGCTGTTACAGAAAACTTGCCAAAAGCATCTATTTTTGCTGGTTGGCGGTGAAATGTGAGGCACCTTGCATGTCAAATTAGGTCAAGTGGGGCTATGATACTATGCATGCGCATTTCAGCCAGCAAATTTAGTCACCACAAGACATACTATTCCACTGTCGTGAAGAGGACCTGCTTATGACAGCCATCAGGTCAGAAGGAGGCCTAATGTTGCTGGGTAGTTTGCTCGTGAGCACAGACACCCTCCTATCCCATACGCACTATAAAAATCTTCTTCGCACTGGCAACAAGGGCCAAAATTGAGCATCATGATCAAATGACCATGGGGGAGGTGGGAATGGGTTTAGCAGGGGGAGATGATGTTCGAGCATCTCGGGGGGATATCCGACATGACAATGATGAAGTTAGACTGTGGTAGTTGAGACTGAGCACGCTGGCATCGTGCTGGTATGTCTGGGGCAATGACGGCACCCAGAATGGACGGCAGAGCTGTAAGGCTTGTCAACACTTTCGAAATCAACAGACATGACCTCTGTCAAATCACTGCCACGTGGGAAAGGGAGGTTTAGGAGGTGGCAGGGGGACATTTCTATGAGGGAACAATACTGCAGCTCTTTGTAAACACAAAGTAAATGCATTCAGCAAGCAGTGGCCATACGTGACAGTTATTTTTTCAAGAATTATTCAAAGGAGTTGAAAGGCCTCACTGTCAATCATAAACATTATAATATGCACAAAAAACACACAAATGATGTCAGCAGCCACATCAGATATGGCGCGTCCTACGATATATTTGCACAAAATGATCAATCCAGTGCAAAAGTTGAATCAAAAACTAAAAAGCATGATTTGGACACTTTTTGAAAGTGATAGAGAAATCTATGAGCAAAATTGTATCCTGTTTAAAGTTTCATTTAATTTGGGCAAGTCGAAACGTTTGGGTGCATATCGAGCGCCCCCAAATGCATGTGCGCAAAGTCACCGGCCATCTGGGCAGAGGGCTTTTGAGGTCCACAATTATCACGTCAATGCAAGGGGGCGAACAGAGGGAAGAAGGATAGACTCGGTCACAAAGGGGGAATGAACAATTCGGGAAAAAAGCGTTGTTGAACAACAAAAGACGATTTGAGAACACCCGTCGCGCCCAGGCGACATTTGTTGCCTGCAAAGTCTGCAACTTGTTGATTCATTGTAGACCAGACAGAAAGGCGTCAACGTACCGGTAGTTTAAAGCTTAAACCAAGGTAACCAATCACTACCGAGGGGCCGGACCGGGGGCGAGGTATGCAAATATCGGGGGCAGTCTTTTTCTTGTATTTTGCATATGTGACAATAAAAGTTCAAACTGGCAGAGAGGGAACTCTGGGTGTGATCATCGGGGCAACTATTGTCGTTCGCCCTCAGAGATATCTCCCGCCGATATTGAAGACCATTTTCCCTGTGTGCCGAGTTATTTCTTTAACTTTGTCCGAGAAAAACTCTTGACAGAAAGGTATTAATTTATTATTGTGAGTTAACAATGCTATATAATTGCACTGCATTGCACACAATGATGTACATGTACTGTATTTAATTACCGGTATTTGCAATACCTTTAGGCTCATAAAGTGCCATTCAAAATATTCGAGGGGAAGTCAACCCCCAATTGTCTTTTCAATAATATGTTATATGCGCCTTCACTAGTCTCAACACGGCATTCTGATTAATATTGCATTCGTGAAATGTTTCACCATCTCCGGGGCAGCCATGTTGCCAGTTTCTGTGGGCTGAAAATGACATCACAGTTGCTCAGGGCTCAGGTAACGACCAATCATGGCTCAACTGTTTTCTGATGCCAAACCATGATTGTTTGCAACTGTGATGTCATTTTCAGACGACAGAAAATGTGATGGACAAAAACGGCTGGACTTTTACTGCTTAACTCAGATTCCTGAGAAGCGCGATACTAATCACAATGTCATGTATAGACTCGAGTCGCTGATGGTGTAGTGCTACACTCTTGTGAGCGGGCAGCATGGGATCGGGTTCCCCTCTCAGTGACGGTGTGGGTGTGAATGGTTGTTTGCCTCTATATGAGGCCTGTAACTGACTGGCGACCAGTTCAGGGTGTAGTGTGCCTTCCAAAGCTGGGATAGGCTACAGCAGCCCCCCACCCAACGCCCCCCACCCCGCGACCCTGTTCAGGCTAAGTGTTGATAATGGATGGATGGATGGATGGCTGGATGGACTAGTCGGGCTGCATAAAACATAATATTTTCGAAGAATATTATTCTTAGAAATACATTTTTGGGTTGACTTCCTCTTTAAGACTCTTGTGTTGGATTGTATTGGATCGTGCATCTGTACCCGGTTATTGGATCGTGCATCTGTACCCGGTTAAGTGTCCAGGGAGTATAAATCAAAAGGGAAAGGAATGGACTGACAAAAAACATTTGGCAACCCATCATACAAATGATAACCTTAAAATAACACCAAATTCACCATACCTGAAGGAGTTTTTGCACACACAGCGAATGGCCATTTCTTGAAGCGAGATGAAGAGCATTTTTACCTAAAATATCAAATCACAAATAGGAAAAAAACACCATTAGGAATTGTTTAGAAATAGAAATACCCTGATTATAAAAGTAGTTTCACTCCGGAGCAGCAGTCAACGCTTTGATTTGCAATTATAGTGTGTTTAAAGGCAAACTAAGATGGAAAATAAGAGGAAACGGTCCCCTCATCAGTTCGAGGTTGCATGATGTGTAATATGGACGAAAATACAAACGGGAGCCTGTGTGAGGGTATATTAACATATGTTTATTATATTGTTGACTGTCATAGCAGGTAACTATGGACAAGGTTGAGAGTGGAAAATAATTTTTGTATGCACTGGAGTCATAAAGGCCTATAAGGAGGCAGCACAAGATCAAGAGGCAAATAATAATCCTCTGGAAAGCTGACATAGTCAGCCAAAGATGCACAGACCCTTCCGGGTACGCCCAGGTATAATTGCCCTCGTCAATTACAGTATACAGTAAAAACTTGTTTTTCATATATAATCGGGTTCCGAACCCTCCAGCCCCGCCAACCCTCGCCTCCGCGAAAGGTGAAAAATCACGACGTAGGATTTGCCCCATCCCCCTCTAGGTGTTTTCGTGTTTGTGTATGTACTGTTTGCATCCAGTTAAATGTAAACCTCGATTTCACGGCTGTTCCACAGTATGTTAGTACCCTCTGTCGGTGGAGGTGTGTGGCTACAGGCAGGTGACAACAGACCAGTTACGTCGTTGTCCGTCTGATCATTGATGTTATTGCAAGGAAACATCACAGGAACCAGCATGTTTAAAATACGTATTTGTACTTTACATATTTGAGACCAAGATTACAACAGTACACGTATTAAATCTTTGACAATAAAACTTCACACAGTCATGCCTTCTTGCGTTGGTGGTGTAGAAGGCAACTCTCACTTGACTGGTAGGCTGGAGGCACTGGCAGTGTAGGTGAGGTTTGTAATTTGGAGAAAATCATGGTGATGGGTTGCACTATGATGTTCATCTTGTCTTATGATTTGATGAAATTGGTTTACGGTTTCTTTTTTTAATCAGACAGCGGTCTTTTTTTAGTGAAGAAGGGAAAAAAAACTCTTACCAAGTTGACAGTTTTGGCTGTCATCGTCTGAGCTGTCAGTGTAAGGGCTGCGAACTACCCCCTCCCCTCCTACTGCCGCCAATGTCAAAGCAATGTGTCCCTATTGATGGTGCTATCTCTGACAAGCGGGCTAACACATTCTCAAACGGCAAGGATGCCTTAATCCAGAGGGCGGCAAGAGGCTGGAGCGGAGTTTAACTAATTAAAAAAATGTTAGCGCTTGAACAAAAAAAAAGTTATCGAACGCAACTCTAAGATACAGTATGCGAGAGGGACTGACAGACTGGCAATAAGCCACTCGTGCTCTCATTGGTTGATGTCGTGCCGGGAACCAATCATGCACCTTGTTTGAGTGAGCATGTAAAAATCCTCTGCGTCACGTCACAGGGTTCCCACTCTTGCACTTGCTTTTTATTTATGGACCTTATGAGGACTTTTGAGGGCTAATTTAGCCATTTTTTAAGGACTTTTTCTCCATTTAGCAGGGGATTTACGATGGATTTCATGCCCGCTCAGCAATATGCGGGATGAACAGAAAGCCACATATCACTGAGCTTGTGTTCAAATCATTGCTGCCAAAGGAAGGGCACATCTTTATTTTTAGGGGCAATCAGCTAATCCTTTATTTGACATACTGTATGTCAAATTTTCATTTTCTTACCCAGGGTTCCCACTCTTCCACTTGCTTTTTATTTATGGACCTTTTAATGACTTTTGTGGACCAATTTAGCCATTTTTTAAGGACTTTTCTCCATTCAGCGGGGGATTCACGATGGATTTAATGCCCGCTCAGCAATACACGGGCTGAACAGAAAGCCACATATCACTGAGCTGGTGTTCAAATCATTGCTGCCAAAGGAAGGGCACATCTTTATTTTTAGGGGCAATCACTTAGCCCTTTATTTGACATACTGTATGTCAAATTTTCACTTTCCTACCTGTATTACAGGTAGGAAAATGAAAAAAAAAAACCTAATTCTCAAATAAAACACACAAAGAAAAATTTAAATTGAGAAAATATAAAACTTCAATTTATTTTCAAATAAACACAACACAAAGAACAGAGCTAATGGTCATATGTGTCACCAGGACAGGGTTTAGAAAAATCTGGTTTCACTAACAGTAGTACTGATTGCCCATCTTGGCAGTATCCAGTATACTTGAACAGCTGAAATGCATGTCAGAAGTCTAAATCCCAAATGGTCCAACCCTTTTATTTTCCCTCATATCACCTTCAATGATCAGACATTTTTTAGAATGACAAATATGAAACTGATATGACAATTAGGGAATAGCAGACAGTGACTTAGTTTTCTCCTCAATCTCTTTTGCAAGTTCTTGGCGATCAATTTTCTTCTGTTTTGCTGTGTGCCTCAATGCATTTGACTTGACCAGGAGGCTATGACAAGTTTTACCTCTCACGGAGATGCCCTTCTTGCACACTCGGCAGTAGACCGACGTATAATCGTTAGCAATTTTTCCGACCCAAACTCGGAACTCCGGCTTCTCCAGCCACGCCACTTGAAAATAGCATTGTCCCGGAATATTTGTAGCGACGCCACTCGAGCGAAGCACGCCTCAGCAGTCGAAAGTCCACTGCTCTTTGCTGTGTGTGCGTCCGCGGGAACATGTCTTTTGGAAGCAACCGATGTCACAAATCAAATACACTTTGATCTACGACAACAAAACGCTTGCCTAGCCGAAACAACAGCTAAGCTTAGCTGACGTACACACGACAGAGAGCAGCGGACTATCGACTGCTAAGGCGCGCTTCGCTCGAGTGGCGTCGCTACATATTTGTCTGTCACTTGTTGAGATCGATAAATTCGATGAATAGATTTTTCCAGAAAGTACGGTAATTGTTTGCCGAGCCGGCAACCAAACCATCCATTCACTGCCCCGGGATGGCGTCAATCTATTGTTGTTTCCCGGAATGACCCGAAGTGATCACGTGATCATCGTCGGAAATAATCAGAGACGGCGGAAAAAGCGAGCGGGTCCCAGATCCTGCATGTTCCGACAAAACTATGAATTGCAAGGGTGGGGAAAATGACATACACAAATGAAATGAACACCGCAGGTTAATTTTTATGGATCTTTATGGATTTTAGAAGATTTCCCTGAAAATTATGAACAATTAAGTACATAATTTTACAACTTCTTTTTTTATTGATTTTTATGTACTTTAAGGACCCGTACGAACCCTGTTACCTATATAAGGTAGGAAAATGAAAAAAACTTGAATTCATTCTCCAATAAATTACACTAAGAAAAATTTAAATTTAGAAAATGTAAAACTTCAATTTATTTTCAAATGAAAATATTTTTTTAAGGATTTTTATTGATTTTCGAAGCTTTCCCTTAAAATTACGGTCAATTAAGAACATAATTTTACAACTTCTTTTTTTATGGATTTTTATTAACTTTAAGGACCCGTGGGAACCCTGCATCAGCTCTTTCTTTGGCATATAGGGAAACTTCTCTCCCTGCATCAACATGAAACAAGTCTTTCCGCAAAATGGGTGCCGATTTGGCTGTATGTTTTAATTTTATTTTTTTGTTCATATTGAAAAAAAACAAACACTGAGCCCGCAAAAATCGCGGCGCGTAGTAACAAGGTATCACTGTATACTGTATAAGCAGTTAGACCTTTGAACTTAATAGTGCAATACTGCACATCTGAAAGGTGCAGTCAAGTAAGATTCTTTAGCTGTTCATCAGGGTCGAAACACTGTACAGAAGTGTGGTAGTATACTGGCGCCACTCAGCAGGGACTCACCAGTGGCATCAGTCGCAGTGACATCAGCACCGTGTGAAAGGATGAGATTGAGACAGTCCAAGTGTCCTCGTGTTGCAGCCAGATGAAACCTTGATACAAGATACAGAAAGATACAATCCGCCATGAAGCCGTGGCAACAAGGAAAACTCAGATAGTCTTCCTTGTTCAGCTGTCACTTTCAATATGTGTACACTTTGTATCGTCTCCTGTACTTTCTCAGGCCTTTGAACCCTTTGTTTGTCCTTTTTTTGTGGTATGAAATTGCTTTGGAGGAAAACAGTGATCAGCATGCTAAAAAGATAGTGAAATCAAATGCACAACAGTCTTACATGTCTTTCATCACCACTTTGCACAGTAAAGATTTGTGACTCTCAGCAAAGCATTATGTACTGTGTAAACTGACCTTAGTCCATCACGCATCAAGTCACATGAATCTGTTTATACACTAACCCCAAGGATTCTGCCAAGGCGACAGCATGGCTGTCGCCTCAACACCCATATGAGTATTAAAAGTAGTGATAATGGCCCAGAGAGGCTGATTCTTGGGGGAGCACTGGAGGGTCCCCACCTCACTAAGTAAACACCTCAAAAGCAGAAACTAGTTTGGGGGAGCTATAAGTCATTTGACTCCACACAAAGAATGTTAAGACACCACAGTGTTGCCAAGAATGTTAATAACTCAACATAAAGATATCCATAAAAGCTGAAAAGAGATACATGCAGCTGCCCAACATATCTGCTTCATAAAAGGGCTAAACATAATTCTGGGCTTCAAGACCGCACATTCAGTGATGTCATGTTGTCATCCCACGAGTTATTTGGGCAGCTTCAAGGTAGGCAGTGTACAGGTGGCTATTTTTAGCTTGACAGAGACCAGTTAACCAGAGTTAAATACTGTGCCTGAACCTCTTGAGGATGAGGTGGTTCCTTCAATAACATACATAGTCTACACCAAGTCACAGACTCTAAAATGTGTGTATTAAATTTGATTTGGTAACTCCCATATTACTTTCACATGACCCTCGCAAAGCTGACATTTTTCCCCTCTCAGAGACCAAAGCAAAACTAATAAGAGAAACAGATAATAAACAACCTGACTGAGATTTGTCGTTTGTGTGGGTATGTATTTTGAGTGGTGAAAAAGAGCTCTTGCAGCCTCTTTGTGACATGCCAACACACCCATGTAATTAAGAGACCTCTATACACTTAAAATACAACACTTTCAAAAACATTTGTTCCCAATAAACAGTAAGAATGTGAATGCAACACAATACCGTTTACTTGAGACCTACACTGTCCAAAATAATCCATCATGTTTATTGCATATTGAGTCCACGAGTTAGAGCAGACAATTTACTCCAGTAATGTACTGGATACTTCCACTAGAACAACTTTAGTTATTTGAACTGGAAAAATCAGTGGCTTAGCTGTAAAATACAATGTTAAATAAAAAAAGACTTCTTTATTCTACGACAACCGAGTAAGCTATGTTGTCGCAGTGCCGTGCCTCGAATTGAAATATGCTCAATTCAGGAGCGGCCTCACTGTGACATCCAATAGGAGATGTGCTGGTGGAGTGGCTTCTGAGTGCTAAAAGCAACAAACGAATAAAAGCATGAATGCTAATTCCTAGTCGGCCGTGAAGCAAGTAGTTACACAGGGTGGTGCCGGGCCATATGTGGGCAGGCAACTGAATCCAAATTTTTACTGTTCGTTTAGTGAAAGTCTGTTGACATTTTCTGCTGTCTGTTGGTTCAGTGGATTGTCTATCAAGGACAAGAAGAACCTGAAAAGCACTGTCCACGTTTGCTCTAAAAGCACTGGGGTCAAGCAGTCAAGAGATCTGTGTTCCCTCTGGGAGAACCAGGTGAAAAATAAGGTAAAGCGCATCCTCAGTCAACCTGACCATGTGCTGTCTGCTCACTTCTCGCTACTGCTATTATGCACCTCTAAGGAGAATTAAAAGATGCTCCCAATTTTTTATTCCTTTTGTTGTCAGGCTATTGAATTATTTTCTATGATATTTAATAAAAAATTGTTTCTTATCATTGCTTATTTACCATCAAGACCTTTTTGACTTTGTTTTTTTTAAATACAGGTATGTGTTATGTCAGATAACATATTGCATGTTGTCTGTGTGACTGACTGTGTTCCGGTGGACTGCAAAGGATTTGCCCTTTTAGGGATCAATTAAGTGTCTGAATCTGAATCAGAATGCGCATGTGCGCGGGGCCAGATTTGGTAGGGAATGCTCACATTTTGGGGTTGCTCCACCCACAGTACAAGTCTGGCATGAGAGTGCAAAAATAATAGATTTGAGTGGAAGGGAGAATGCGATCAGCCAGGAAAGGCGTGCATTTTTTCTGTTTTAACAACACAACAGAATACAGTATGGCCGCAAGTCTTCAATTCAATCTTGACCTTGATGACTCCACAGACATTTATTGTTGTCAAAATAAAAAATAACTATTAATCCTGAATAACAAAGGGGATCACAGTGACGTATGTATGAAGTTGAACCAGTGAACATCTGAAGTGCTACCAAAGTGATTTTAGCAGCGGACTCATTGTGAGCGTTCGATCACATCCGTTCTTTTTAAGCAGGTGTGGCAAATCAGGCAACTAATACCACGGCAGGCATTAGCTGTGTTTACTCAGCTGGACGCCTAAATTAATTACTTCAACAAAATGCTAATCCATCTTGCAGACAGCCCTATTATTAACTAGTACAGATTGACAAACAAATTCAACAAATTTAATTAATGGTTTAGCAGTTTGTAATTGGCTTCCCCCACAGAGAAGTCTTTAATAACCACCGGTCACCATTTTACATTCTTTCCCGGCTTTGGCAACATCCAGAATGCCATTAGACATGTGTTGGTCTGTGGGTGGCACACTGAACTAAGTGTAGACTTGCTGAGTAGCAGTTGTGGTTAATTTTGTTTTGGGCAGACCAAGCAAAGGGGTGATTTCTTCTCTTAAATTTGAATTCAGAACTCAGGTTACTGCATTTAGTTCTGATGAATTCGAGCACATTATTACGACAAATTTGAGAACGGTATGCTGAATGTTTTGTTGTTTTGTGCAACAGTGCTGAAAAAACAACTTACACAGACGGCTGGAAACGTTTGAAGGAGGAGAGGTTCGACAGCGATAAGCTATTAAAATCTTTTTCACACTGACCCTGGAAGAGACCAGAGATCGCAATATATTGGGGATTAAACTGAATCCATTTCATAAAACGGGGTTCAGTGTTCCGAGCTTTCTTTGCAGAAAACTGGGAGGCTCCCTGACAAAAATACCATGTAATATATGGGCTTAAACAATGTCAACTGATTCCAATAATAGATTCCTTCTGAGGCAAAACTTCTGTCTGACTTGATGTTGTGAACACCACAACTTATCTAAGCTGAATTTTTGGGTTGTCATTTCCTGTGAGAACTATCCAAACAGCCTCATGGCCAGTGTGGTCAAGCCTCGAGAGGCCACAAAAATTCTCAAGACCAACTCCTACACTGACCTCCAGAGGCAGATGGCCATTTAAAGGGGCATGTTGGGGGGGATAGATATATATATATATATATATATATATATATATAAAACAAGCACTGTACTAGTGTTCAACTGTGATAGAAACATTTTAAGGCAGCTCGAAGAAGGTTTAAAGATGAAATGTGAAACCTTATCCATAGCTGTGAGGATTTTATTGCAATTTTTAGAGTGTTCGATAGGGAGATGAAGCCTTGTGGTCATAAAGAAAGGTGTCAAACTATTTCTGAGTAAGCAGTTAAGAGCTGAGCTCACCATTGTTGAAAATCCTATCTTTGTAAGAGAAGGAACAAGAAAAAGTTGCTCTGAGCGTGTTGGTATTGAACTTTAAGTGTTTTGTCAAGGGTCTATTTTCGTTTGTCAACAGACTGTGACTGGGCGTGAGCTTGTCTGAGTATGGAAATGTGGGTGTCTGTTTACTTACGCAGAGCGTCCCTCCACATCAAGCTTGGTTGGGATGATACCCTTCTTGCTCAGAACAGCAGCCGCCTTGTCCACTTCCCCTCGCTCGACTGCCTTCATCAACCGATCATCGTACTTGTTCCAGTCTGTGTTCTGAGAATAACAACACAAAACCATCAGTGATCTAGTCTTTTGGACAGAAATGGATGGCAGAGTAGTTTAACAGTGCAAATATAATTAGTGATTAAGAGCTACAGCTCTTTTTTTTTTTTTTTTTTTTTTTTATACTACATTGTTGTTATGTAAGGGAACAGTGCTACATGAAGCACCAACACATACAAAGCCAGTTTACATCTGAAAATACTGGCATACTCTCTGTACATTCGCTGAATTACAGGAACTGAGAATGTTTGCTGGATTTGGCCACCAACAAACTACCAAAAGTAAACATACTATGAATCATTTTGCCGTTTAACATCATACAGTTCAATCATTCAGCCTAGTTTAATCACAGCGTTATTTTTGAACAGGGACGAAATGAAACCTAGAACAGCATTTACGACTTGTTTTTAGAAAGGAATACCTACAAAGTGCATGGAGGTGCATTTCAGCCAGCGGCTCATCTTGGGTGAGTGGAACTGGTCCTTGCACCGTGCTACCGAAAAGGTTGCCAGCGTTCCGGTTTTGAAAAACAAAAATGGAGCAGAAAAAAAAAGTATAAAATTCTCCACTATGCACTCAACCAGTGAGTGCAAAAAAAAAAAAAAAAAAGATCAAAACGGCAGCAGAGGTCCTCTTATGAAAAGGCTCATCCTCTGGAGTGGTCTTCGTTTGAGGAATATTCAAGCATTCCTGCGCTTCTTACAGGCTCTACCTGTAAGTTAACCACTGCACAGCAGTCGATTCTTCAAGGGAGGATAAGGAAGAGTGGAAAAGGAGGAAAGAAACAGAGGTGGAGAAGCAGTAGGGCCAGCCCCTGCCAGCCTTGGGACCTGCCCTGGCCGGCAACTGCAACTCCTCCTCAGGGGGGAAAGTCAGCTCAGCTTGGCTACTTCTCAACTCCACCGAATGTCTTCCGCTACACTCGTCAAAATCTTCCACGAGTTGCCTAACTCTGTTTTCTTTTGGACAGTCTTCCTCCCTCTCTCTGGACTGCTTTCAGTCTGCCTGCAGACACTGGAAGCAGGTTGCTTATTAAGAGAGCCTCTCTCTTTCCCAGCTTCTTTTCACTGTCAGTGGTCTCATACGCCTTAACCCCCAACAAATGGCAAGGTCAGTCAAGCTTAATGGGGTAAATATGTGGGCTCCCCGGTTTAAAATATCACTCCCTCCCTGGTAAATAGCAGCGGTGCAGACAGCCTGCAGACTGGCTACCTCTTTTTTTGACTTGCAAACCTCTCTATAGTGACTGATTGGAAGACAGGAGCCAAGAATACATTCTGCACATTACTGCACCATGAGTAATGGCTAGAGAGTCTCCACTCCCAGCACGAAAGAAGGCCATCCAAAAGACACTGCTTACATGACCACCCCCCACTGTGCCCCTTACTTGTTTCCATCTGAATATATTAATGTCAGAGGGGGATTGCGGTTTGCACATTTGAAAGGGTCCTGGCATTGACACTCATAGCACATTAGTTGGGCAAATGTTGCTGTTGACCTGTCCATCTCGAGAGAGAGAGAGGTGCTTTTACAAAGCCCCGTGATCCGAGTTCCACGGTAGCAAGGTTAAAAGTCAGCCTTTTTACAACCAGCTGTCTGAGACGGCAGCCCAGTCACATACTAATACCGCCACAGACGAAGAGTTCAAAGTTCACTTGATTAAGTGAAAAGTCACACGTAAAAATAAGAGTGAAAGGGATGAGGAGGGTATTTAACTGACACAATTTTCAGGTCAGAGTGGGCTCGTGTTCCTGGCCTCTGCTCAGGCGTGGTGTCAACAGAGCAGCTCTGAGATCCACAAACATGCGCAATCCTCCTCCACGTGACATGTCATATGAAGGATTGGGTGTCAATTTACGAAAGCTGCTCACCCTAGCATGGAGACAAAGGTGCCAAAATGGCACCTAGCCACAACGGCATACAGTTGAACACTTCACGTAAATATCTCACATGGCTTGATTGTGTGCGTATTTGTTTGTCAGTCTGTTTATGTACTAGTTAAGAATAGGGCTGTTAGCAAGCAAAAAACAACTGAGCGAACTACTTTTGAGGAGAGCTGGTGCAACAGAGAAATACAACATACTTTTTCAGAGATCTTCTTCCATATAATATCCATTCATCACGGACACACGAACTAGTGATGTCAGAGCAGTTTGTCACGACCACATCCTATTTTGTAGTGGAAAGTCAACCACCGCAACAGAGGATGAGCAGAGTTGGTGCAGAAGTGCAGTTATGGCAAGCGGAGAAGGTCCAGTGAAGTGGACAAGGGGGTTATGAGGTATTATTGGAAAACATAAGAGGTTGTAGTATGGACCAAAAATAAGATATAACATATAAAAATTGAATTTGTTGAACATTACAAAATGCCAATGTACTTTTACTGGTGCATTAAAAACAATACACAGTACACTGCGGTACCTTGACCATCAAGAAGAATTTGTTGTATGAACGAACTTGTAAAATCACTCTATTCAGACCTTTGGGGGGAGCTCCCAAATAATTAAAAAACGCAAACTTTTTTTGGGAGGGGATAAGTAAAACTGTTGCACGTGTTTACTACGTTGAAAAGACAGCTTTAAACGTGTCTTGTTTGCATGCATCTAAAGGTAGCATGCCATCATATCAAGTTGCTATTTAAACACAGTGACCTTGGCAACATCACCTGACACGTCCAAGGTGTTTAACTATTCACACATTCCTTTTGTCTGGAATTATTACAGCGTGTGGCTGCTATCAACCCCTCAGCACAGGCTGTAACTCTTCACAACACCTCGGTTTCTTGGTGGGTGTAAAAGATCTGCGGGCTCTCGGCTTGCTGCGGTCCGCGGGCCGGTTCTAATAATAAATCAATATCATCCCAGGGGCCACTGAAAACATTCTCGCGGGCCGGATTTGGCCCGCGGGCCGGCACTTTGACATATGTGATCTAAAGGTAGCATGCCATCATATCAAGTTGCTATTTAAACACAGTGACCTTGGCAACATCACCTGACACGTCCAAGGTGTTTAACTATTCACACATTCCTTTTGTCTGGAATTATTACAGCGTGTGGCTGCTATCAACCCCTCAGCACAGGCTGTAACTCTTCACAACACCTCGGTTTCCTGCCTCTCGCCCAGCTGGACTAACGGGTCTCTAATGTCCTGATGGATGAAATCACTGGCAGCAAATAGAAAGTCAGTCGTCTAATAACAGCCTACTGTCAGGACAGAAGCATAAAGCTGGAGGCTAATATGTCAACTGAAACTGCCAGACTACTGATGTTAAAGATGTGGTTTCACAAGGTTATGACGATGGTGGTGAAAACGGTCATAGTAGACGTCCACTGCATCGATCTATTTATGATCTATGACATACATTATCAAATGTCAAAGTTAGATGGGGAAGAGCTTGGCAGCTTCTTGAACGTATTAGTAGTTTTAGTAATACCTGTAATGCCTTTTCAAACTGATATAGGTTATATTTATCAATCAGTACCAACTATATCACATTTGTTTTGGTAGTAAGATTTAGGAATTTATCAAAACAGTTGAGAGTCAAAAATGGGTCAGTGAACAAGATTTGGCGATGCACAGTGCAAGCAATAGTTTTATTTTTTTGTTTGTTGATTCCATGAAAAAGACCAAAAATCTATCTTCTACTGAAGAAAATGCAAAGTTAAAAGTCGATTTGAACTCCACTCTATATAGTGGTGCTATATAGGTCAAATGAAGCAAATAATGTAAAATACGGGCACGAACATCCACCTCACAGTTCAGAGGGTGTGGGTTCAAATCCGGTATTCCTGTATGGTATTTACATCCTCTCCCCATGCCTGCATGGGTTTTCTGCCGCCCCACATTGAGCCTTGGGATCAGCTTGAGGTTTCTTCCGAAGCAGGATTTTTTGCTTGCCTCAATCACCTAGTACAGGGGTGGCCAACCCGCGGCTTGCGAGCCGCATGCGGCTCTTTGGCTGGTTCAATGCGGCTCCCGGGCTTTCACACAACAAGCGTCGAAAACGCCTCGGCAGTGGCGATGCCATTCAAAAAAGGCGCGAACTACACAGAACGTACGACGTCAGCCTATCATCGCACCGTTACTTGATTGACATAGAGGGCAAACCAATCAGATGACTGCATCACCGCTCATGTGCAAACAACGACGCTAAGCTAGTCAGCCTATCATCAATCCCGTTACTTGATTGACATAGAGGGCAACCAATCAAATGACTGCATCACCGCTCATGCGCAAACAACGGCGCTAAGCGCTAGGCTAGTCAGCGAATTACCTCTGATTGTAAGGCAGGGGTGCCCAATACGTCGATCAGAATCGACCGGGAGCCAGCGAACTGGTCCCAAGTCGACCGCAAGGGTGGGAGGAGGAAATGGGTGGGGAAAAAAAAGATTTGTTTGTTTGTATCTTTAGCTTTCATTCATTTTCAGCCTGTTCCAACTGTTGCTCATCGTAGTGTGCGTGCATATGTGCGCAAGTGCGTGCGTGCGAGCGCGCGTGTGTGTCTGTGTGTGTATGCTTGCACGTGTGCGATCGGGTCGTTCGTGAGAAGTTGGTCGCTTCAAAAGTCGATCTTTGGCCAAAAATGTGTGTGTGTGTGTGTGTGTGTGTGTGTGTGTGTGTGTGTGTGTGTGCGTGTGTGTGTGTGCGTGTGTGCGTGCGCGAGGAAGGGTATGATGTGGCTCTTTGCAGTAACACAGTAAAAAAATTGGCTCTTCGTCTCCGACTGGTTGGCCACCCCTGGCCTGGTGCTTGCTCATGTGGTATTCAGTTAGTCTTATAATAAATGAGGAGTGCTATTGCTCGTGATATTAAAGTGGTGTTTATATTACTATTGCAACAATTCAGAACACTATTGGGACTCATTTGAAAAAAATGTATTTCTTCAATAAAATAATGGACATTAGAGGCTAGTATGCAGTTTTTGCTCATTGAAAAAAAAAGTATCCAGTTAACACTAAATTGCATTGACGATTTAGGGAAATGAAAAAAAAATCCATGCCTACCAATTTTTGGATTAGTCAGGATGACAATAAGGTTTCACATTACTCTAAGCACATATCATGACATTTGGTTTGTGACGAGACCCAAATTAGACTGTAATCACCAGTTGGTACATTCTATCATCACTGAAACCAACGATGTATTGCATTAACATAGCTGCATGCTGTTGAAAATCACTGTGACATGCTGATTTATTGGTGCAATATATTTTGGCGGCGGGATCCCAATTCTCTGGCTATATCGGAGACATGAAAATAACATTCGACAACTGAAACGTTTTGGCTTCATTAAACATTTTCAGTAAGACAGTGAGAGCTGGTTTCTTGTCATGCAGTTGATTTTGGGTGGGGGGGACTTTTCCTCAAGTATTGTGCTGGTCCTGCGTACTTGTTCCTACAAGAACAAATCAATCAAACTGTTGAGAATAATGGTGACTGCTGGCTGGCTGAACTCCAATTCCCTAAGTCCTTAGTGGTTTAGTGCTAATGTGAAATGCATTTTCATTTCAGAGTTGCCATGCAAAGTATTTTAGGCAGACACTATTCAATCCATGAGCAGTGACATATACCTAAGCAGTTAGAACCATGCAGCTGTCTGGGCATGTAGAGTGCAAATGAAATGCATCAGGGCTGGAGAATGTGAGGCCCAACAGGGATGATTGTATGAGCTAAATGGACAATAAAACAAGCGCAATAACAAGGAATGTTCTAATCAGGGGTTTAAGCTGCCAATTCGATCATCCATAAGCATGGCACGATCAAGTAGATTCGGTGTAAAATGTTCAATTTTAGAGCTACAACTACAGATTTCACTTAAATAATCAGTTAAACAGTGTTTTTATCATTTAATATATTCATCAGATTTTAAATTAAAAAAATTCATTCAAAGACAGGGCATTGCTTCAAGCGACATTGAAGAAAATGCACAAATTATGATTCAGTTACTATGTTGGTCTGTGACATACAATACAACATATATTTCTTTATATAGCGCTTACAGAATAGTCAACATAGAATAACGGAATAATATAACACAACACATAACATAAGACACAGACAGTCATGCACTCTTAACCACTTTTCCTGCATACACTTTGTTATTTAAAGCAGTTATAGATGAAAGAGGAGAAAGTCAAAGTGTCCTTTCACCAGTGCATCAGAGACATCATGCTCAAACTGTGCACACGTATGCTACAAGCCAAAAAAAGCAATCAAGAAGCTGTAGCGTCCATTGACGAAAAAGAGATATTAGCTGACATCTAGTGTGAGTGTGGATGGTTGTTCGTCTCTGTGTGCCCTGCGATTGGTTGGCAACCGGTTCAGGGTGTCCCCCGCCTACTGCCCGAAGACGGCTGGGATAGGCTCAAGCACCCCCAGCGACCCTTGTGATGATAAGCGGACTGGAAACTGAATGAATGAAAGAATGGCTCACATCTCCTGTCCCATGTAAATCCACTTCAATTCTCCCTGTTCCGAGTAGGGGTTAATGTTATTTTCCTCAAGTAAAAGCAGCTGTTTGCAAAAGTCCTATACGGATTAATTAAAGATAATCACTACTCACAATTACAAAGAGCCTTGTGTGTGTGTGTGTGTGTGTGTGTGTGTGTGTGTGTGTGTGTGTGTGTGTGTGTGTGTGTGTGTGTATATATAAAAACACAGTATATGAATGAAGCATAGCACTTTGCATATTTCCAACATCGAGCCAACAATTACAGGTCCGATAAATATCGTGCATCCCAAAACAGGCCACGCTCCACTCTCCGTGTCTGGGGCAAGCTGTCAGTTTCCAGGCTTGCTGTGGAATATCGCATCGCCACACAGCATGCAGCAGTGAGGTGGCAGTGGCCCCAACCCACTGAAGCAAGTGCAATTCACAGGCTATAAGATTATCTCAAGGTTGCTTGAGGTTCCTGTGACTACAATTGCACATATTCAGAAATTTATCATCCAGTAGACTGCAGCCAAACTCCTTGGATGTGGCAGCAGGAGGAAAATGACAAATTCAAGAAGCGGATAATATGAACGGTAATAAAAGACCTCGAAACAACCTTTAAAGAAATGTAAGGTGAACTCCAAGGTCAAGGTCATGTAGACCAGTGTCAGATAGCAATCATCCGTTGTTGTTTGAGTCAAAGTGGACTTCAATGGAGACTGCACAAGAGGACACAACTGTTGAACTAAATCAGAAAATTGAGACTGGAATTTTTCAAATTGCAAGTTTAAAAGTCTTCTGGGAGAATGTCTTATGGACAGATGAGACAAAACTGCAACTTTTGGGCAAGGCACATCAGCTCTATGGTCACAGACGCAAAAATGAAACATACTAAGAAAAGAAGATGGAAGAGGCTCTGTTGTGATCTGGGGCTGCTTTGCTAATTCTAGCATAGGGCGTTTTGAATCTGTGCAGGATACAATGACATCTCAAGACTATCAACGACTTTCACGCGGTTCCAGCGAGACCTCTGTGAAGTGTACTCAAGTCACCCAAGCAATTTATTCCAGTATTTCACAATAACATTAGATTAGCTTTGCTAGTAGCTTGGCTTCTCTGACTTTCTCTCTGTTAATTATTCCTCATAATCCTTTCACGAAAATGATACTAAGAAAGAAGTAAAGTTTATTTGCCAACATTGAGCCTGTTATTACTCACTTTGGAACACAACAACAACATTAAGTTTAGCAGGCACTCACAGCCAGCCGAAGTTCATTGCTAAACTTGCTGTAGCTGGCTGCTGCCGCTCGAACTGCCGACTAACCTCTCCAAGTGACATAAGTAACCCAGTGAAGCTTTTTGGGACGGTCTCTGCCATTCAGTTATGGGAAAAACTTCCAAATCTATCATTAATGGTGCAGTGGTACACTTGCCTGAATTGAGTGCGGGCAGGCTGGGATTGGTTCCCACTCAGTGGCAGATGTGGGTGTAAATGGTTGTTTGTCTTTATATGTGCCCTGCAACAGACTGGCGACCAGTTCAGGGTATGGTCCGCCTTCGGCCCAAAGTCAGCTGGGATAGGCTCCAGTACCACCCCGCGATCCTGTTCAGGATAAGCAGTGTGGAAAATGGAGTGATGGAGAAACTTCAAAATCTGTGATTCTCAGATTTGTCTTTCATTGTGTTTTGATGAGGCTCAAAATGCAAAGTGCTATGCTTGTGTAATTTGAAGCAGTGCCCAGCATGCCTTGAGGATTTTGTTTTTTGGGTTTGTTTTTTTGTAAATAGTAATAAAAAGTGGTTATGATTGCATGACTGTCCGTGTCTTACATTAGGCGTAGAAAAAAAAGTAGTGTGTTTCCGGTAACCCGACCGACCGAGAATTTGTACGTCGAAAAAAAACTTTACGGTTGGCATTTTTTTTCAAACAACCAACATCGGTGCAAACTTTCACGATATTCATGTTGAGCGCGTCCGTCGTTTGCCCTGTCGTCTGTCAACAACATTGAAACATGGCGGCGGCCGCGATCTCCGACGACAGTTTAAACCGCGTTTGCTGTGTTCCAGTCGCGTGCTCGCACCGCAATGTGAAGAAAATAGCATCCATTGATGTATCGAAAAAATAAAGCGAACTATTTGATGAACACCATGGGCCGAGTAAAAACCGAGGGCGGAGAAGGACGGCGGAGGCAGCAGCGCGCCCCGGCCCCCGAGTCCGGAGCGGGGAGAAAACTAAATAGGCGCCGACCGCGGAGCGGAGGGTTCAATGTCTTCTTGTTTTATGTTTTATGGTTATTATGTTTACATTTTTGATGGGGGGGAAAAAAAAGATTAAAAAAAAAAACTTTGTCCGACCTACCGACCCTATGCTGAAATTTCTTGTTACCGGAAACACACACTCTTTTTTGTTCGGCCTTACCATATTTTATTTTATGTTGATGTTCTGGAAAGTGCTTTGTTTGACCTGCAGCTGTTGTGAAAGCGCGATACACAGTAAATAACAATGTATTGTATTGTAATAATTACTGCTTTGTTGTTTTTAGTTTCTTTTTCCCAAAGTAGTAGTATTCGATATGAGCATTCATCCATCTTGTTATTTATTGTCATTGACTGTTTGATTTAATTTTGCATCATACGTTTGTAATGTAGGAAGACCATGTATATGATTCACTCTCCTATACTGTTGTTCAGTCTGCCACCTGGTGGCAGCTGTGTAGTGTAACATTGTGTAAAGTGACCGCTTTGGCCCACCAAATCAAGCTTCCTCTGACGTTATTGTTTGCTGCATGTGAAAAATGACGATCAACACAATGGTAGAAAGGTGACACGATACGTCGTCATCGTGATATATACCATCATATGGTTCTAGTATCTAGTAATGCGTATTCAAAGCTTCAACGTGTGCAAAGCTGCAAGGCATCAAAAGTGGGGAAGAAAATGCAAGAGGCTTGAATTTCACATATTTATAAGGTCATTTGGTACTTGACAAAAAGAACAGTGTTTAAGAATAAAGTGTTTAACGAGCAGGAATGTATATCGGCATGAGGTAATTGTCATTGGATTTACACGTTCCTACGCAAAAGCCCAAGTTGAAATACAGTCATACCTCGGTTTTCGACAATAATCCGTTCCAGAAGGCTGTTCGAAAACCGAAACCACGCTCTTTTTTAAAAAAAAAAATCTTTATTGAACACGTCTGTGCACAATGGAACGCTCCACGAGGAAGTGTCACTTCCTCATCTACCCGAGGAAGCGTCACTTCCTCGTGGAAGGAAGGCGAGAGGAGTCAAGTGACACATTCAAGTGCGCTCAGTTTGTTCGAGAACCGAAATTCGGTCATCATCCGAGGCATAAAAAACTCGAAATTTTTGGTCGAAAACCAATTTGGTCGAGAACAGAGACGTTCGAAAACCGAGGTTTGACTGTATCTGCACACACATCACACACCGTGTTTGAGTACTGTAGTTGACTTTAGCAGATGAATAAAGACCGAGTTTTGAAATCAATGAACAATTGTTCACACAGCCGGGGGAATATCAGGTTTTCATTTGGCCGAGCCATGTGAACTTTGCCCAGTGTCCCAAAAGAGACGTTAAAGATGCAATAAAGCCATAATAATGGTGTTGGGCAAAGGTGGAGAGAACTGTTCAGTCTGTCAAGATGGCCATAAATCTTGCTTATGAACAGCTGCTGTGAGAAGAATAGAATACTATTGTTAAATCTGTCCAAAAGCTACCGTAATACTAAAAGAATAGCTATTAGCTGCCTTTATCCCGAATGGATTATACAACTAACACCTTTTAGGCCTTAAAAGATTATGGAAAAATAGCAATGACCTAAAATCCACATAAATCTTCAATAGTGATAGACCAATCGGATTTTTTTTTTCAGGGCCAAACCACGACTGATTATTAGTCCCATATTTTTCTGACTATACCTTGCTCTGGGTATACAAGTCGTACCAGTCAAAAATGGCGTGTAAGTTATCTATGTGAAGCAAAGATATATTTGCAACGGTTACGTCCCAAGTCCACCATTCATTCATGAGACTCTAAAATAGGGCCAGACAATTCATCGAAATTAGTGGATTAATAAAATGCTGAAAAACAAACGCTAATCCACTGCGCATGTCCCTTTCGGAGGAGCATTTGGTCACTATGGTGGCGCTTAAACATGCAACAGACACCACAGAATAAATATAAAGTGCATGGAAGATACACAAAACCTGGGGTATTTTGTGGATAACACAATATTTTTGATGCGACTACAACTGTGATGTCCTCCTGTAATATGGCAACATAATTCATCAGAAAATATATGAAGCGCTAAATCAAGAGCCACTCGTTGCATACTGGGCATGGTTAAATTAACATGTAATGACCTAGTCTCAGCCAGGCTTCTCAGGGAAACCATAGTAATGATTCATCTTTAAATTTCAGGTAAAGAAAAGGCATTCACATTTGAGCTTTTCTAATTGGACAAAAAAAAAAAAAAAAAAAGAACATCTGAGTATACCAAGAATCGATTTTTTTAAGAGACCCAAACATAAATCGATACCCAATTTATGAAGATGCTCATACAGGCGGAATAAGCATTTATCAAAAATAAACAGCATAGGAAGACATTGGAGATGAGGAGGGAGAGCCCTTAAATTCTTATGTTACGACATTCCTGTGACACCAGATAAAAGTCAGTTGAGAACAAGCATGTACAAACCTGTCTAACTCAAAACAAGGGACTTGTGCCGAACAACTAACATTTAAGAGAAGTCTCCACCCTGAAGAAACATAATAATATAAGAACACTGCCAAGTTATTAGAGAAGCTATCTGGTACAGTAAGTATTCCGGCAATAAAACTCAACTCCACAAGGAATACAAAGATCAGTGGTTCATTTTATTAGTGGGGAAAAATGCACAATAGAGCCTGTAAATAATTGATTTGCTATTTATCCATTTCCATTTTGAGACAGTGGGAGCCAAACGTTTTGGGTTTGTGTTTTTTTTCTGAAAAGAGATAGGCTTAATGTTGCACAAGGGATAGGATGCCATTACTTTGTTTTCTCCTAACATGCACAGTTTTATACATGTTAAGTTTGCACAACACACTCTGGCTAGATCCCGACGCCAAATAACATGTTATAGACTAAAATGGCAGAACACAATTGATGAGAAAGTATTGAAAATTGAACACCACTTTCTTTTTCATGCCTTCACAGAGCGCAACAAAGATTTGCCCGTGTCAAGTATGGGCAGGGCCCAAACCTGTCACAAATGTCGGGTGGAAATAAAGCGAACACCCTTTTCCTGTATATTTAATCCACCAAGACAGAAAAACAACACCCAGAGCACAGCTTGACAAGGCTTAGTCTGAGATAAGTCAAAACAGTTTGCTGCTCATCAGCAGAAAATGGGTGCACTGTTCCTGCTGCTGTTGCTGAGCATGCCTAATGCTTTACATACGGTATATGGGCACCAGTGCGTGTGTGCATATTGGCAACGCTGATAATATCTGCAGTGGGTCAATAAGCTTAGGCCCTCTCACATACCGACAACCATGAGCAGTGGTGCACTCTCAAGTCTTCGTTAGTGCGTACAAGAATCCACACATGACAAGATTCATGATTAGAATGTTAAAACGCAGATCTTAATGGCTGGTTTAAAAAAAAAAAAAAAAAATCCAAACACGGCCTACACACCATGGGAAAACAGACGGGTAAACCCGGAGATGACCTCATGGTTGGCCCCCGTGGAGCCAGACAATAATCCTAAAAACACAGACTGTCACCCTACCACACATTTTATAGCCAACGCAACATTCTTTAAACCTCGGATGTTGTACGAGAGTTTATCATCATGTCAAATGTAAGTAAAGCTCCGAATGAATTATCACTGGTGAACACTTGTGTTAGTCACTATTTAGTTAAAAAAAAAAAAAACAAGAAAGACAGAGGAAAAAAAAAAACAATCATCAATAAATGAAACCATTTGTTTCAAATTAAATATAGCCTAATGAAGTCATACATATTTAATTTGGCTGGCTTTTATCAGCTTTAGAACACTCTTGGGATTTAGGACTAAGACACCTTTTTTTCCGCTTTGGCATGAAAACAACCTGCACCTCACATGAAGGCCAAGATCTTCAAAACATCCATTTATTCATCCGTTCATTATCCGAACCACTTATCCTCACAAGGCTCGCACTGTGAACATAAATGTTTGCCTGAACAAATTTCAAAGCAATATTATGCAGTGCTTTAGAAATGCTATTTCAAGGCATTCCTGTATGTTAACCTTTTCCAAAAAACGTTTGAAAGCTAAACATTCACTGTTTCAGACATTGTTTGAAAACAATATTGTAAATTACATTCAAGTATTTTTTTAACCCTGATCCAAGATGATGGCAACTTTATTTACAGAGGTGGGCCATTTACAAAATGTTGCCAGTGCATCATTCATCAGTGGTCTGGGCAAATGCATACCGCATATGCATATCCAATTTATATCCAAATAAGAAAGAGGCCCAGGTCGGATTTGGAAAAAAAATTGAATTGTACTGTTCACACTGCATAAAAAAAAAATCTGATACATCTTGCATGTTGCCCCCACACCCCCCAAAAAACAAAAAAAGAGCATTGAGCTGCATAGCCTTTGTCACATTTGAAACATGTTTGCTCTGCTCATATCAGAGTCATGTGACTGGATCCTGCCCGCTGATTCGCAGAATAAAAGTTTATCACTTCCTCGTCTTTTACAGTCTATGCACACTGATTGAGGATTTCATCATTTCCTCATACTTTGCAGCCATCAATGGACTCATTCATCTTTCCTTTTCATGGCAGGATGAATACTCGATAATATAAATTTGCACATTGTGAAAGCGTTGTTCGTCTGTGTGTGTGCCCTGCGAGTGGATGGCGACCAGTTCAGGGTGTCTCCCGCCTACTGCCCGAAGACGGCTGGGATAGGCTCCAGCACCCCCCGCGACCCTTGTGAGGATAAGCGGATCGGAAAATGGATGGATGGAAGGACATTGTGAAAGCAACATTGACGACAATAATGATGAAGATATATATTGCCCACCCTTACTGTGGACAATCAAATAGTTTGCAGTATGTATCATATGAATTCAAAAAATAAAAACTGTTGATTGTATTAAAAAGGAAACTAATTGGTTGTTCGGTTTTAAAGCGCAAGTCAAATTTAAAAAAAATATTTCCAATAAATTCTATGTAGCCCCACTAGCCTAAACATGGTATTCTGATTAATATTGGATTTATGGAATAAAAATGAAGCAGAAGAATCGAAGGTGATATTTGCAAACTGAACCCCTGAGCACTATGACCTCAATTTCAGTCAACACCATATAGCGGGCATCTGTCATAGCTGATTAACCAATTAAGTCTTCATAAGCGTTTGTAATACTATTACTATTAAGTTTAGTAAAATCAATCCATCCATTTTCCGATCCACTTATCCTCAAAAGGGTCGCGGGGGGTGCTGGACCTTATCCCAGCCGTCTTCGGGCTGGGATAGGCTAGGGGACACACTGAACCGGTTGCCAGCCAATCGCAGGGCACACAGAGACGAACAAACATCCACTCTCACACTCACACCTAGGGACAATTTAGAGTGTTCAATCAGCCTGCCATGCATGCTTTTGGAATGTGGGAGGAAACCAGACTACCCGGAGAAAACCCACGCAGAACATGCAAACTCCACAAACAGGAAGGCCTGGCCGTCATTTAGTAAAATCAACTCAACAAATTTAGCAACTCCTCATTCACTTCAAACTGTCAAGGGTTGTTGTGGAAAAAAAGAATATCCCTGTTTGTGTATTTTTTTAGATCAAGGTTCTTGTGGTGGCGACTTCGGTTTAACTCTTTCAAGGCTGATAACGTCTGTCCATCCATCCATCATCTGAACCGCTTTTCTTCACAAGGGTCGCGAGCTGATAACGTCTCCAAGCAAATTTTGTAAACATATAATGTTAGGGCTACTGCCATCTGTCCAAACCTGCTCAAGCCACTCACCTAGTTTGGAAATGAACACAATGCAGCTTAGCTCCTAGCTAGCATATTTTATGGTTAGCGATATCATAATGGCATAACGTCAACTTGTAGTGACATTCAAAAAGCCTCTTTCAGGTTTTCAGATGGGGGCTAAGCAATCACAAATTCCATTATTAACTGCTGCTGTTGTTTTTGACACATATTTCTCACTGATCAGATGGTTACTGTTGTATTGGTCTGAATCCTTTATTTACTAAAATGTAGGTATTCATGTCGCACTTTCCGAAAAAGAACATATTTAGTCTGTTGATGTTTTATTTAAAATGTTAATGAATGTGTTCTTGTCTACACAGAACATAGCAGCTGGTTTTACATTTTCTTACTTTACTGTAATTAAAGTGAAGTGAAAAATGACTGAAAAGAAAAATATATACTAAAACGATCATACACGTGTGGTTTCATTGTTATAAACTGTCTGCTGAGGCCTAAAATATTGACCAAATATTTGACATCCCTGGTTTACAGTCTTGCTCATTGACGTGAAGTCTCACAATATTTATTTTTAAAAAATGTAACACAACCCATGTTTTGTTTTCTATGATTTTTCTACCAAGCATTTCTGGGGCAACTTTGACTTCTGTGTTGGAGGTTTCAATGTCGATCCCTCGTTTTTTTTTTTTTTTTTTATAAATATAATAGCTCTTTTGTTCAAACGCATACAATACAAATGCAAGATGGTTTTCTATCATGTATAGAGCATGGACAATTTAATGAAAGGCTTTGATGCCTTTGAGTTTTGAACTACAAAGATCAACAAATAATTGTATGATGTCATCTTGGCCACATTGTTCAACAACATTCTTGTCAGGTCAGGATTTATTCAACATACGATTTAGAATGCAAGTCATTTCTAATGTATTAGTATCGTACAGACGCACCCTCCTGTCGGGAAATACCTTGAATCTGGCCCGCACAGCAGGACATTGTGAGAATTAAAGCTTCAGAACGCGCATATAAATCGGGCTAGCGTGTTCCCGGTGAAAACAAAACAAAACAGGCACTTAGAAATAGAAAGCACCGGTCAGTCAAGTTTGGGTGTATATTTTGAGCTGGCAGTTGGGAACGTACACAGCGAGTGACTGGCTCGAAACATCCACAGGTGCTCCACAGGTTTACTACAGTTCCCAACCGGAGAACTAAGTCGGAACAAGACGTGATGGCTGAGAAGAGGTCAAACTACACTTGTGATGAACGTCGTTCACGACCGCACAGCTAAAGCTAAATCAGCTATCACAAACGCAGTCGCAGTCGTCAGAAACAACATAAATCCACTTACAGTGATGTTAACTTCGTGCTTTTTCAGCCGGTATTTCAGACTCTTCATTTCGAATTGCTGGTTTGTCAATTTCCTTCTTTCTCTGATAAAAGCATCAACAGTTCATGAGTAGACGAAAAACAACTTCCCGTGGACTAATGTGAAGTTTTAGTCCTGTTGTTCTACGGGGTGAGTTCCACCTGACTCCTAACCGCAAAGCCTTGATCATAGAGGCGAAGGAGCCGCTGTAGAC